>NW_024582524.1:895072-1053009 GCF_018398535.1 Haplochromis burtoni | reverse complement strand
TACTACATAATGCTGTGCATGTGTGATGTATCTTCTCTTATGAGCCAAACTGACCATTTCCAGAGATGACACACTGTCCAGGAATAACATCTCTTCTCTTTTTAATCTCTAACATTTCACCACTGACACACACACACACCACACACACACACACACACACACACACACACACACACGCACGCGCGCGCACACACACCCTGTTCAGTTGGTTTTGCAGCATGTTCACTTGGAAATCTGACTAACTGGTTACTGTACAGCCAGAGCCCCGACTCCTTTTCCCCTCACTGACTGCCTCCTCAATTGCGGCTTGTTCAGTGAGTTTGTGTGGAGGAGGAAGGGGGTGGGTGGGGGTTCAGAGGAATGTCTGCTTGTGTGTGGGGAAAAGAGGGGTCTCTGTTGAGTGTGTTTGTGTGGACTCTATAGCAAGATTAAAGATGTGTACATGAACTTATTGATGAAAGTGTGTTTTGCTGCTGTGTTTACTCCAATGGGGCCCTGCTGTCTGTCATACAGTGGAGAGTATATACCAGAGAAGTTCAGGAGAAGATGCTGAAAAAAGGAAATCTGATTTACCTTTACTCTCATTGTGTGTGTGTGTGTGTGTGTCTGTGTGAGTGTGTGAGTGTGAGTGTGTGTGTGTGTGTGTGTGTGTGTGTGTGTGTGTGTGTCTGTGTGTCTTATTATAAAACTGATTTTGAGGTAAAAAAGCTTCAGAAGGGTTTACAAATGTGAAGCAAGGAGATTGAATGACACTGAATACTGAAACTCAGAAACCAGGAAATGGATTGTATACCTACAATTTAAAATTTACAGAAAAATGCGCACACACACGCAGCTCAACGTGTAGAGCAGCAGGAACACTGTAGGCTGTGTATGGCGGCTCTGCTTCACTTCCGCACCATAAATGTGTGTTTGCTATACGAGGGAACACGGATAGAAAAGAGGAATTCATGTCGGTGTTTATTTGAGCTTTGGCCAAATCCAACCTGGGGCAGCAGCACTGGCGCGAGCCCTGCACCAAACCCCAGCCGCTCCTGTACCCCCAGCCAGACACGCACATACTGTAACCCACTGGGGGACCGGTGCGCACACACAACAAAAATTTACCACCTTCACATACACACTTACCTGTCCATCCTAACCATATCAAGGTGTGTTTGTCTTTCCCTGCCCACCGTTTTAGGTCCTCCCAGAGCAGGTATTTCCTTCTCTTTCCCACAGACGCACACTCATCCCTGCACACACTGCAGCTTTAGAGGGGGGTTGTCTGTGGGCTGAGTGTGTGAAGCTCGTGCATTGATAACCTGCAGCTCAGAGTCGCTTGGTCTCACTTTGTGGCCGTGCCCATCGCTTGGAGCTGCGCTTCGCTTTCTTTTCTGCTTCCCAACTCTAGGACCGTCTGCGGCCGCGCTCGGACCCCCCGCCTTTGTCACCATGACGCCCATCCAGCCGTTGTTCCTGCTGTTGCTTGGCCTAATAGGAGCCCAAGCTAACTTAGACCTTCGCACAGCCGCCGCCATGGGTAAGAATAATGACCTTTAACCCCTAAAGCCTATGTCTTAACTCCTGTTGATTGTGTGATGCTTTGCTTCTAACACCCGTTTGCCTTTTATCATCATAAAAGTGAACTCATAGAGCAGAAAAACCTCACACAGCTTTTAAAAAGCGAGCATTAGTTTGGTCTCAACAGGTGAGAAATATTGCTCTGATCATCAGTTTGCCTTTTAGGTGAAGGACATAATTTTTTTTCTGAGTGGTTAGAATCTTTTTGTGTGTTGTGTGTGAATAGGCTGGATGAGATGCTGTATCATCATACATTTTTTTCAATGTATGATGGTTAGATGTGGACACTAACTTTCTGTATATATCATAGCTATTTAAGAATGATAAGTAAGGGACTGGGAGAAAAGGTAAATGGACTGGTTCTTATAGCACTTTATGCAGCTCAACTCTCCTCATTCACCCATTCATACAAGCACTTTTTTACATGCTTCCTATTCAACATTCACACACATTCACACTCTGATGGATACATCGGAGAGCAACTTGGGGTTGGTATTGTGCCCAAGGACATTTGGCATGCAGACTGGAGCAGCCTAGGATCAAAAGACCAACCTCATAATTAGAAGATGACCTGCTCTACCTCCTGATTAGTAGATGACGTGCTCTGCCACGTGAAAAAAGGGGTTATGATGTTCTTTCAAGTCGTTAATTTGTATAAGCACATTTTGGATAATTGTTTTGTTCAGGATGGAGTGTGGCCGTTGCTGCTTCTTGCATGTCAAAGATTGAGAGGAGGTGTACAGAAGGAGAAGGGGGAGGAGGGAGGGAGAGAGGTGAAGGGCGAGGAGGGAGATCAGTGATATGCAGTAGACGCTGGCTGCAGTTTGCTTAATGATGCCAAAATGCCTGCGTTTACACTGAAAATGCTACGGGCCACCAGCCGTATCGCTGTAGCAAAGCTTAATTTCATCACACCTTTTCTAAAAAAATCTGTCAGAGTCCATGTTTTTTTTGTGAAAATGTAACCACATCTCACGCCTTTTCTTGGTGGAATCTAATTATGGATTAATTATTGATATATTCATACAAGAGATACTCAACAAGCTTTCTGAAAATACTTAAAGTGGGTCAGTGGCTCTTTTTGTGTCCTCTCTCCATCGCAGTACTTTCACCTTTCCCTCTGTCCACCCTTGCTGCCTCCGTGCGTCCTGTTTCCAGCCCTTCCTCTCATATACATCTCACCACTCTCCATCACCTCTGCCCTCCCCTTTTCCTCTCAACAGCCCTTCTCTCCATGCTCCACCCACATCTCCCCTGACTTTCATGATCTCCATCCATCATCATGAGGAATGATGGAATGAGGAATAATTTATAACTTTATAAAATGAATATGAGATTACGGTGACATCTGAGTTGCTTTTCTCTTCACGTGTAGCGGCAGGTTTGTGCAAAGCCCGTCCCACCGACCTCGTGTTCATCATCGACAGCAGTCGCAGTGTTCGCCCCTCAGAGTTTGAGCAAGTTAAAGTTTTTCTGGCAAAAGTCATCGAGGGGCTGAATGTTGGACCCAGCGCCACTCGTGTGGGAGTTGTCAACTATGCCAGCCGCGTTAAGAATGAGGTTTGGATAAAGTTTTAAAAACGATTTCCGACATTTCTGATTTGTTTTCTCTCATTTCGATCTCACTCACTGCGCTGTTGTGGAACTGTAGGTGTCTCTGAAGACACACCGCACCAAAGCCGGGCTGATCAAGGCTGTGACCAAAATTGAGCCGCTGTCCACCGGAACCATGACTGGCCTGGCCATCCAGTTTGCAATGAATGTTGCCTTCAGTGAGGCCGAGGGCGCTCGTGCAAAATCTTCTGACGTCGGCAAGGTCTGCCCAAAAAAACAAAAAACAAAAAAGCCCCCAAAAAAAAAAAAAAAAAAAAAAAAAAAAAAAAAAAAAAAAAAAAAAAAAAAAAAAAAAAAACCAAAAAAAAAAACCAAAAAAAAAAAAAAAAAAACAAAAAAAATAACAATAAAAAAAAAAAAAACAAAAAAACCAAAAAAAAAAAAAAAAAAAAAAAACAAAAAACCAAAAAAAAAAAAAAAAAAAAAAAAAAAAAACCAAAAAAAAAAAAAAAAAAAACAAAAAAAAAAAAAAAAAGGTCTGCCACACGTTTAGATGCGTTTGCACGTGAAATTCACCTCTTCCATAACCGCAATGGTAACTTTATAATCTATTTTGAACCCTCACTGTCACAGGTTGCCATTATTGTGACAGACGGGCGTCCCCAGGACAATGTAAAGGATATAGCTCAACGTGCACGAGACGCCGGCATTGAGATTTTTGCCATCGGTGTGGGACGCGTGGACATGAACACTCTGAGGCAGATGGCCAGCGATCCTCTGGATGACCATGTGGACTATGTGGAGAGCTACAGCGTTATCGAGAAGCTCACCAAGAAGTTCCAGGAGGCCTTTTGTGGTAAGAGGGGGAGAAGGAAGAGATGAGAGAAGGATTAGAGATGTACTGTAGGAGGTATAGATACAGCAGCAAGAAAGATGGATTGATTATATGCACACCTTCATTCCTGTGGAGAGAGCTGTCTGCTGCTCCCCTGTACTGAGGGTAAGGTGTCTGGACTGTCATCCTTTTCATTCCAATTTATTCTTCTCTCCCTTTTGTCCTCTGCTCGTCCTCGACAAGATTACAATGTATTCATTCAGTCCTTCAAACTCATTTAAAATTCCCCACAGCACGAGGGCATTAGGGTAGAAACAACCTTTTGGAATGAGATTTAGTCCTGTTCTTCAGTCAACTCTCACATAACCGAGAGGCGAGACTGATCTATCTGTAATTACCGATCCATTAGTGCCAATCATTAAGCCTCTAATTAGTGATGCCCTTCGGCGCTCCCAGTCTGCGGCAGCTTCGACTGCTGTTTGCTTCTCGCTTTGCGGCAGCCAGCATCGCTGCACGTGCAGATGATGAGAGCAGCATTATCATAGTGTTGAGGAGGAGCCTGTGCATCACGTTGAAAAATCCTCCAGAAAACTGGATTTTATTAGCTTAAGGCTGCTCCGATCTTTTCCTCCTTTTGCTTTAAGGCTCCACTGGATTTTTGCATCATCTACATATATTCAAACCTGTTCAGGTCAACTGCAGGTCACAGTGGATCATTAAAAAAATCAATGCTAGAATTTCCCATTTTCAAACTGACATAGTTTTATTTCTCCCTCTAACCCTACCTGCCTGCCCCCTCTTATGTGTGTGTGTGTGTGTTGTGCATGTAAGAAGACCTAGTGTCTGACCTGTGTGCCACTGGGGATCATGACTGTGAACAGGTATGCATCAGCACCCCAGGATCATACAAGTGTGCCTGCAGAGAAGGTTTTACCCTCATGGACAATGGTCGTAGCTGCAGTGGTGAGTGGGTGTTTGTCTCTGAAGGTATGTGTCCAAGTATGATAAATATGCTCTGACATTAACATGCCCCGTGTGTGTCCATGTGTGTATGTTTTGTTTTTCACCAGCGTGCAGCAACTCCGCAACAGACGTTGTGTTTCTGATCGATGGCTCTAAGAGCGTGCGTCCTGAGAACTTTGAGCTGGTCAAGAAATGGATAAACCAGATCATCGACAAACTGGACGTCAGTGAAAGCAAGGCTCATGTCGGACTGGTGCAGTACTCCAGCACAGTCAAACCGGTATGAGTCAGTTTTTTCTTTTTTTACATTAGAGTAAGCATTTTCACTTCCACCCTCATCATCATCCTAATTCTGCTCCATCGCAGGAGTTTCCCTTGGGCCGCTACAACAACAAGAAGGACCTCAAAGAAGCTGTGAAAAAGATGGACTACCTGGAGAGGGGAACCATGACAGGCCAGGCTCTCCGTTATCTGGTAGAAAACAGCTTCAGCCTTGGTCAGGGTGCCCGGCCTGGAGTCACAAAGGTGGGCATCGTCTTCACCGATGGGCGCAGTCAGGACTACATCGGAGAGGCTGCCAAGAAGGCCAAGGAAAACGGTTAGAGGGAGTGGGAAGGTTACGTCTAAAGCAGACTAAAAATATATACTTATGTGAATCAGATGAAGGAACGAGCGCGTTCATTGCAGGCTTTAAGATGTATGCTGTCGGAGTGGGCAATGCAGTTGAGGACGAGCTGAAAGAGATTGCCTCTGAGCCAACCGGAGAGCACTACTTCTACACCGCCGATTTCAAGGCCATGAGCCAGATTGCCAAGAAGCTACAGATTAACGTCTGTAATGGTGAGAAGTTTTAAACAAATGTGTTGTTATACTTCACAAATCACACAAATCTTTAACCTGTGTGTTCTTGGCTCCACAGGTGACCCTTGTGAATGCGACTCCCTTGTAAAGTTCCAAAAGAAAGTTGAAGCTGCCCTACAAGCACTAACAAAAAAACATATCCTTTATGACAGGTGACACTGTCTGAGGATATTATTTTGGGAGGGAGGGTGTTAAAGTTGTTTTCGCACTGTCTGATTTATTGACTGCCTTCACAGTTTCTCTCCTTGACAGAATCTTACTAGAGAGCATGTCGAAGAGGATCGCCTTGCTGGAGAACAAAATCGTCTAAGGACTCGTATCCCATTACTCACATGCACCCATGTACAAATACAAACACACACACACACACAAAATTTACTTCCTGTAAAATATTGAAGACACACCCCTCTCCATATCAATGTGTGTGTGTGTGATAATCCAGGCCTTGGCTCTTTCCTACCCCTCCAAACCACCTCTTGTTTTTCTACACTTCTGCTCTTGTCTCTTCTACCCTTGGGACACAAACGTTGGTTACCACATGAACATGCCTCTCTGTGTGTGTTTGTGTGTCTGTTTGTGTGTGTATGTGCCCTGAAGGTCATCCTCCAAAGCCAGCCTGTGTGTTTGCTAATAAAAGTCTTCCCTCATAGGGAAACGGTGATGGAACGCTGAAGGGTTTTTCTTTGTTGCTGCCACAGTGTTGAAGTTCCTGAAACCCCAGAGAGTGTGTGTCTTGTCATGTCAAACGAAGCAGCACATCACCTTCACTTGTTTGTCTGTTTATATGTCACTGTCATATTTCCCTATTCCTTCATCTTCTTCATTTTTTTTCTCCTATCATCCTCACAAAAGTTATCTTGCATTGTATATGATATATAAAGGTAAATTAATATAAGATATGTCTGATACTAAGGACACATCATTGATTTCTTTTTATTTTCCTAAATAAAGGTGATTCAGGAAGTAAACAGGGGAAATTGTTGAAACCATTATATCCCAACTCTAGGAATTACACGTGCCACACACACACACACACACACACACACACACACACACACACACACACCCTGTTCAGTTGGTTTTGCAGCATGTTCACTTGGAAATCTGACTAACTGGTTACTGTACAGCCAGAGCCCCGACTCCTTTTCCCCTCACTGACTGCCTCCTCAATTGCGGCTTGTTCAGTGAGTTTGTGTGGAGGAGGAAGGGGGTGGGTGGGGGTTCAGAGGAATGTCTGCTTGTGTGTGGGGAAAAGAGGGGTCTCTGTTGAGTGTGTTTGTGTGGACTCTATAGCAAGATTAAAGATGTGTACATGAACTTATTGATGAAAGTGTGTTTTGCTGCTGTGTTTACTCCAATGGGGCCCTGCTGTCTGTCATACAGTGGAGAGTATATACCAGAGAAGTTCAGGAGAAGATGCTGAAAAAAGGAAATCTGATTTACCTTTACTCTCATTGTGTGTGTGTGTGTGTGTGTGTGTGTGTGTGTGTGTGTGTGTGTGTGTGTGTGTTTGATCTGTCTTATTATAAAACTGATTTTGAGGTAAAAAAGCTTCAGAAGGGTTTACAAATGTGAAGCAAGGAGATTGAGAATGACACTGAATACTGAAACTCAGAAACCAGGAAATGGATTGTATACCTACAATTTAAAATTTACAGAAAAATGCGCACACACACGCAGCTCAACGTGTAGAGCAGCAGGAACACTGTAGGCTGTGTATGGCGGCTCTGCTTCACTTCCGCACCATAAATGTGTGTTTGCTATACGAGGGAACACGGATAGAAAAGAGGAATTCATGTCGGTGTTTATTTGAGCTTTGGCCAAATCCAACCTGGGGCAGCAGCACTGGCGCGAGCCCTGCACCAAACCCCAGCCGCTCCTGTACCCCCAGCCAGACACGCACATACTGTAACCCACTGGGGGACCGGTGCGCACACACAACAAAAATTTACCACCTTCACATACACACTTACCTGTCCATCCTAACCATATCAAGGTGTGTTTGTCTTTCCCTGCCCACCGTTTTAGGTCCTCCCAGAGCAGGTATTTCCTTCTCTTTCCCACAGACGCACACTCATCCCTGCACACACTGCAGCTTTAGAGGGGGGTTGTCTGTGGGCTGAGTGTGTGAAGCTCGTGCATTGATAACCTGCAGCTCAGAGTCGCTTGGTCTCACTTTGTGGCCGTGCCCATCGCTTGGAGCTGCGCTTCGCTTTCTTTTCTGCTTCCCAACTCTAGGACCGTCTGCGGCCGCGCTCGGACCCCCCGCCTTTGTCACCATGACGCCCATCCAGCCGTTGTTCCTGCTGTTGCTTGGCCTAATAGGAGCCCAAGCTAACTTAGACCTTCGCACAGCCGCCGCCATGGGTAAGAATAATGACCTTTAACCCCTAAAGCCTATGTCTTAACTCCTGTTGATTGTGTGATGCTTTGCTTCTAACACCCGTTTGCCTTTTATCATCATAAAAGTGAACTCATAGAGCAGAAAAACCTCACACAGCTTTTAAAAAGCGAGCATTAGTTTGGTCTCAACAGGTGAGAAATATTGCTCTGATCATCAGTTTGCCTTTTAGGTGAAGGACATAATTTTTTTTTTTGAGTGGTTAGAATCTTTTTGTGTGTTGTGTGTGAATAGGCTGGATGAGATGCTGTATCATCATACATTTTTTGGGGAAAAATGTATGATGGTTAGATGTGGACACTAACTTTCTGTATATATCATAGCTATTTAAGAATGATAAGTAAGGGACTGGGAGAAAAGGTAAATGGACTGGTTCTTATAGCACTTTATGCAGCTCAACTCTCCTCATTCACCCATTCATACAAGCACTTTTTTACATGCTTCCTATTCAACATTCACACACATTCACACTCTGATGGATACATCGGAGAGCAACTTGGGGTTGGTATTGTGCCCAAGGACATTTGGCATGCAGACTGGAGCAGCCTAGGATCAAAAGACCAACCTCATAATTAGAAGATGACCTGCTCTACCTCCTGATTAGTAGATGACGTGCTCTGCCACGTGAAAAAAGGGGTTATGATGTTCTTTCAAGTCGTTAATTTGTATAAGCACATTTTGGATAATTGTTTTGTTCAGGATGGAGTGTGGCCGTTGCTGCTTCTTGCATGTCAAAGATTGAGAGGAGGTGTACAGAAGGAGAAGGGGGAGGAGGGAGGGAGAGAGGTGAAGGGCGAGGAGGGAGATCAGTGATATGCAGTAGACGCTGGCTGCAGTTTGCTTAATGATGCCAAAATGCCTGCGTTTACACTGAAAATGCTACGGGCCACCAGCCGTATCGCTGTAGCAAAGCTTAATTTCATCACACCTTTTCTAAAAAAATCTGTCAGAGTCCATGTTTTTTTTGTGAAAATGTAACCACATCTCACGCCTTTTCTTGGTGGAATCTAATTATGGATTAATTATTGATATATTCATACAAGAGATACTCAACAAGCTTTCTGAAAATACTTAAAGTGGGTCAGTGGCTCTTTTTGTGTCCTCTCTCCATCGCAGTACTTTCACCTTTCCCTCTGTCCACCCTTGCTGCCTCCGTGCGTCCTGTTTCCAGCCCTTCCTCTCATATACATCTCACCACTCTCCATCACCTCTGCCCTCCCCTTTTCCTCTCAACAGCCCTTCTCTCCATGCTCCACCCACATCTCCCCTGACTTTCATGATCTCCATCCATCATCATGAGGAATGATGGAATGAGGAATAATTTATAACTTTATAAAATGAATATGAGATTACGGTGACATCTGAGTTGCTTTTCTCTTCACGTGTAGCGGCAGGTTTGTGCAAAGCCCGTCCCACCGACCTCGTGTTCATCATCGACAGCAGTCGCAGTGTTCGCCCCTCAGAGTTTGAGCAAGTTAAAGTTTTTCTGGCAAAAGTCATCGAGGGGCTGAATGTTGGACCCAGCGCCACTCGTGTGGGAGTTGTCAACTATGCCAGCCGCGTTAAGAATGAGGTTTGGATAAAGTTTTAAAAACGATTTCCGACATTTCTGATTTGTTTTCTCTCATTTCGATCTCACTCACTGCGCTGTTGTGGAACTGTAGGTGTCTCTGAAGACCCACCGCACCAAAGCCGGGCTGATCAAGGCTGTGACCAAAATTGAGCCGCTGTCCACCGGAACCATGACTGGCCTGGCCATCCAGTTTGCAATGAATGTTGCCTTCAGTGAGGCCGAGGGCGCTCGTGCAAAATCTTCTGACGTCGGCAAGGTCTGCCACACGTTTAGATGCGTTTGCACGTGAAATTCACCTCTTCCATAACCGCAATGGTAACTTTATAATCTATTTTGAACCCTCACTGTCACAGGTTGCCATTATTGTGACAGACGGGCGTCCCCAGGACAATGTAAAGGATATAGCTCAACGTGCACGAGACGCCGGCATTGAGATTTTTGCCATCGGTGTGGGACGCGTGGACATGAACACTCTGAGGCAGATGGCCAGCGATCCTCTGGATGACCATGTGGACTATGTGGAGAGCTACAGCGTTATCGAGAAGCTCACCAAGAAGTTCCAGGAGGCCTTTTGTGGTAAGAGGGGGAGAAGGAAGAGATGAGAGAAGGATTAGAGATGTACTGTAGGAGGTATAGATACAGCAGCAAGAAAGATGGATTGATTATATGCACACCTTCATTCCTGTGGAGAGAGCTGTCTGCTGCTCCCCTGTACTGAGGGTAAGGTGTCTGGACTGTTATCCTTTTCATTCCAATTTATTCTTCTCTCCCTTTTGTCCTCTGCTCGTCCTCGACAAGATTACAATGTATTCATTCAGTCCTTCAAACTCATTTAAAATTCCCCACAGCACGAGGGCATTAGGGTAGAAACAACCTTTTGGAATGAGATTTAGTCCTGTTCTTCAGTCAACTCTCACATAACCGAGAGGCGAGACTGATCTATCTGTAATTACCGATCCATTAGTGCCAATCATTAAGCCTCTAATTAGTGATGCCCTTCGGCGCTCCCAGTCTGCGGCAGCTTCGACTGCTGTTTGCTTCTCGCTTTGCGGCAGCCAGCATCGCTGCACGTGCAGATGATGAGAGCAGCATTATCATAGTGTTGAGGAGGAGCCTGTGCATCACGTTGAAAAATCCTCCAGAAAACTGGATTTTATTAGCTTAAGGCTGCTCCGATCTTTTCCTCCTTTTGCTTTAAGGCTCCACTGGATTTTTGCATCATCTACATATATTCAAACCTGTTCAGGTCAACTGCAGGTCACAGTGGATCATTAAAAAAATCAATGCTAGAATTTCCCATTTTCAAACTGACATAGTTTTATTTCTCCCTCTAACCCTACCTGCCTGCCCCCTCTTATGTGTGTGTGTGTGTGTTGTGCATGTAAGAAGACCTAGTGTCTGACCTGTGTGCCACTGGGGATCATGACTGTGAACAGGTATGCATCAGCACCCCAGGATCATACAAGTGTGCCTGCAGAGAAGGTTTTACCCTCATGGACAATGGTCGTAGCTGCAGTGGTGAGTGGGTGTTTGTCTCTGAAGGTATGTGTCCAAGTATGATAAATATGCTCTGACATTAACATGCCCCGTGTGTGTCCATGTGTGTATGTTTTGTTTTTCACCAGCGTGCAGCAACTCCGCAACAGACGTTGTGTTTCTGATCGATGGCTCTAAGAGCGTGCGTCCTGAGAACTTTGAGCTGGTCAAGAAATGGATAAACCAGATCATCGACAAACTGGACGTCAGTGAAAGCAAGGCTCATGTCGGACTGGTGCAGTACTCCAGCACAGTCAAACCGGTATGAGTCAGTTTTTTCTTTTTTTACATTAGAGTAAGCATTTTCACTTCCACCCTCATCATCATCCTAATTCTGCTCCATCGCAGGAGTTTCCCTTGGGCCGCTACAACAACAAGAAGGACCTCAAAGAAGCTGTGAAAAAGATGGACTACCTGGAGAGGGGAACCATGACAGGCCAGGCTCTCCGTTATCTGGTAGAAAACAGCTTCAGCCTTGGTCAGGGTGCCCGGCCTGGAGTCACAAAGGTGGGCATCGTCTTCACCGATGGGCGCAGTCAGGACTACATCGGAGAGGCTGCCAAGAAGGCCAAGGAAAACGGTTAGAGGGAGTGGGAAGGTTACGTCTAAAGCAGACTAAAAATATATACTTATGTGAATCAGATGAAGGAACGAGCGCGTTCATTGCAGGCTTTAAGATGTATGCTGTCGGAGTGGGCAATGCAGTTGAGGACGAGCTGAAAGAGATTGCCTCTGAGCCAACCGGAGAGCACTACTTCTACACCGCCGATTTCAAGGCCATGAGCCAGATTGCCAAGAAGCTACAGATTAACGTCTGTAATGGTGAGAAGTTTTAAACAAATGTGTTGTTATACTTCACAAATCACACAAATCTTTAACCTGTGTGTTCTTGGCTCCACAGGTGACCCTTGTGAATGCGACTCCCTTGTAAAGTTCCAAAAGAAAGTTGAAGCTGCCCTACAAGCACTAACAAAAAAACATATCCTTTATGACAGGTGACACTGTCTGAGGATATTATTTTGGGAGGGAGGGTGTTAAAGTTGTTTTCGCACTGTCTGATTTATTGACTGCCTTCACAGTTTCTCTCCTTGACAGAATCTTACTAGAGAGCATGTCGAAGAGGATCGCCTTGCTGGAGAACAAAATCGTCTAAGGACTCGTATCCCATTACTCACATGCACCCATGTACAAATACAAACACACACACACACACAAAATTTACTTCCTGTAAAATATTGAAGACACACCCCTCTCCATATCAATGTGTGTGTGTGTGATAATCCAGGCCTTGGCTCTTTCCTACCCCTCCAAACCACCTCTTGTTTTTCTACACTTCTGCTCTTGTCTCTTCTACCCTTGGGACACAAACGTTGGTTACCACATGAACATGCCTCTCTGTGTGTGTTTGTGTGTCTGTTTGTGTGTGTATGTGCCCTGAAGGTCATCCTCCAAAGCCAGCCTGTGTGTTTGCTAATAAAAGTCTTCCCTCATAGGGAAACGGTGATGGAACGCTGAAGGGTTTTTCTTTGTTGCTGCCACAGTGTTGAAGTTCCTGAAACCCCAGAGAGTGTGTGTCTTGTCATGTCAAACGAAGCAGCACATCACCTTCACTTGTTTGTCTGTTTATATGTCACTGTCATATTTCCCTATTCCTTCATCTTCTTCATTTTTTTTCTCCTATCATCCTCACAAAAGTTATCTTGCATTGTATATGATATATACAGGTAAATTAATATAAGATATGTCTGATACTAAGGACACATCATTGATTTCTTTTTATTTTCCTAAATAAAGGTGATTCAGGAAGTAAACAGGAAATTGTGAAACCATTATATCCCACTCTAGAATTACACGTGCAGACACAACAAATAATTTATACAGTTTTAGTTACTTTAATATAAAAGATTGTGGAAAAACCCAGAGGTTCCACAATATGGTTTCCAGAGGACCAGAAGGACTGGGTTGATATTTCCAGCATGTCTGCCACACATTAGCTCAGTGACCTGATTCAGCACACAGACATTTTAGGTACTTCCCAGGTGGCAATGTCCAATACAAAGTCCGAGATGTTTTCGGTAAAGTGCTGGGTTCTTGTATAATTAAAGGATTGCTGCAGTTGTGAAGGTAACAGAATGACATCAGTTAATCTACCATTTAATTTCAGTGATTTTGACTAAATGATAAAAGTAATTATATCATCATCATACATAACAAAGTTGCGCACTGACTGGTGTCTGTTTCACATTAAATATTAAACTTAAGCTTTTTCATTTTTGTAATATCAGTAATTTTATGACCTTGCTCAAGGCTTTGGTAATTGATGGGAAATGTGTAAGTTTACAGCTTGCATAATTACTAAACACAAAATACTATCCAGGTAAAAAGACTAATTGGGATCAATAATGTCTTTTTCAAGAGAGATCTAGCCAAGATGGCAGCAGAAATTGCAGAAAAGTATAACATAATAGTTCTACAGATATACTATTTGTCCAAAAAAAGACTGGAGTGATTACAGTGTAGAACACAGAGTGGGTACAATAAAGCAGAGTCATAAGAATACTTTCAAAACAGGTGATTTCTTTATTTTATATACATCCCTTCATGTATCATCTTGACTAAAACCTGTTTATCAGTATGAGCAAAGGCATTAGGAATAAAATTTAAAAAAAAACCCGCCTGAAATGAACACATGCTCACTTTGTAAAGAAAAGAGAAAACAGACACTTATGGATACACTGTTACTGTTAGTAACATTTAAAGAGACAACAGCCGCCTGCTGTTTATCACAGGAAAGTTGCGCATACGTCATGATGACGTTGCACGGGGGAAGCTCGCCAAGATCTGAGCGGAAGGAGCGTGTGAAAACTCTACATTATTCCCGGTGCCTTACGCAAGATAGTTTTAAGTTTAACTCGGCATTATGTCCACGATGCCCAGTCCAAATATAAATCAGCGGCTCGCGTTGTTTTCATTACCGGAAATCGTCATAGCTGCGGCTGAAAGAGTCTGCAGCATCTGCTAGCGTAGCGAGCTAACCGCCGGCAGCCGGCGTTCACGGTCAGGAAGCCGGGTGGGAAAAAAAGGTGGCGCTCTCTGAAGGTGGTTCGTCGGTGTTAATAATTTGCGAAGCAGACGATTGCGCAGTAAAAATAAGAAGACCGGCGGCAGATACCTCGAGGTTGTGTCAGTGAAGAAGAATACATGTTTCCAGCTAACGTTAAGGGTCAGCGTTAAATTAATACTTTAGGCTAACTGCTGCTCGGTAACGACAGGCAGCTCAACTCTACAAAGGTGCTCCGGGACATGGCCAGTAATCCCGCGGCTACCTGCCAGGCTAATGGAGACAGCAAGCCGGGAGGAGTGCCCGCCGCTCGGCGTTCGTGTGGCCACCGGTCCGAGTCTGAATCTGATGCTGGACTGACTTCGAAGAGCTTAGCGCGATTGTGCAGCAGGGATGACGGGGAGCGGAGAGCGGCTCTGGAGGAGTTAAGCCAAGGGGTTCTCCAGTGTTTAGACCTGGAGCGGCACGGCTCGGAGCGACTGCGTAAACAAACTCTTCTGCATCTGCTCCGGCTGTCCAGGTCGTGTCCGCTGCAGGAAGTACGGGAGAGAGCCGTCGAGCTCCTGCGGACCGCACAGGTAATGCATGCACAATTCACCGACAGGCTTCCCCTTCTTCTGTGAGGTTTGCAGGCCGCATTAACTGACAGATAGGGGGGAAAAATCTTACTCCAATAGCGCTCGGGCACCGTTTGTACCATTAAAGGATTTTTAGGTACTCTCAGGAGGACTGCTTTTGCTTTGCATGATGACGTTATAAGGTTAGGTAAGGGTAGGTTCACCTCTCTCATCAGCTGATGGTGATTTTTATTGCTACCGGACTGCTGCTGGTTTCATCAGCCTGTAGGTGATGCAAGACTCTGAAGCGGTGTGCACAAACAACCGGGCCGGACACGCCCCCTCCCGCTGCCTGAAAAACACACCACCAGCAGACACACCCCCGACTGCTTTCACGGCCCAGTGTAGCTTCTAGAAATTAAAAAGGCAGGCTGCTTTAGACGCCTTTCATTTGTGTTTGTGCTGAAAGTAACAAACAGGGTAACGTTTAGCGTCCGAGCTTCCGATGTCAGTGAGTTTTAACGCGTGTTTTGGTTAAACGTGGAAGTTTGAAGCGTGCTAGTTACGAAACGGGTGTCCTGTTACGGTTCAAAGAAGGTCTAGGCAAGCTAAAGGAGGCTGAGGCGTTGTTAAGCTGAACATATTTCATATAAGCATATCAGCGATTTGGATAAATGTGAATATTTACAATGGTAAACTTTTTTGTGTATGGAAAAAGTCTGAAAAGGTATTTTTCGCGTGTCAGTCACAGAAATGAGCTGCGTTTGAGGTTGATTTCCGTAGACAAGATGAATCCTTTAGGGTTGATTGGAATCTTGACTGAAATTTTGATAAACCAGAGCAATAATCAAGTACAAACTGAATGATAATTACGTGTTGTTTGTGTCTTTTTTTGTTGCCAGGAGCAAGGAGTCCAGGTACCTCGGGCTCTGGCCTCAGGTCCAAGTGCCTTTATCCCTGCAAAAGAGGTGTGTATGCAACTTAATAAAAAAGAATGAGTTTCCGGATTACTACAAGTATGTTTTTGCTATTTCCATTGTTTGTGTGTCAGACTTGCACCCTGTCTAGATGCCAGATTGTTTTTTTCCCCCTCAGGTTGATGTGAGAGTGGCACACAGCTGGCCTTCATGTCTAATCCTGTGATTTTTACAGGGCTCTTTCAGGTTGCTAACATAATGAACTAACAGCTGTTACTTTGAACTTAAGCTTTTCATATAAATATAATTGAAATGTTCTAAACTTAAAATTATATTTGAATCTCCATTGGCCTACATTTTTTTTCCCACAGGGTTTTTTATGTAAGTTTATTTTTAAATTATTTTCCATTTTAGAAACGGACATACGTAATGACTTAACAGACTTGCTCATTGAAATGATGCTATTTATTCTGCTGCAATACTACACTGCCTGTTGCATTCAACAGATGCAACACCCGAGCTGAGTTGCCAAAGCTAGTGGCTGATAATGTCTTAGCTCATAATGTGACTCATTCAGATTTCTTTTCTTTTTCATAAAGAAGAAGAAACCTTAATTAAGTTTACTCAGGATTCAGTTATGTTTTGTTTTTTTTCCTCTTTAGATTTTAAAAGGAGGGCCAAACCAGGATGTCCTGATTGAGTCTTTTCTTTCGCTGGGGCGTGTGGATCACATCTCTATGGTCATGGCGATGCACCCAGCCTACCTCTGCTGCTTCCTAAAGACCCAGCATGCTTTGTTGGAGATGGACGGCCCCTTGCCCCGTCACTGGAGACACTACATTGCTGTCATGGTAAGAAAAATGTTTTTTAGCCTCGAACTTTAATTACTTTTCAGCAGAAAGCTGACAAATTGCTTCGAACGGGGTTTCATCATAATTTGGACTGTTTGTAAAACACTATTCAGCCTCCTTTAGGGTCTTTTGTAGGAGAAATGTGAAATAGTATATGTAGTTCCTTAAAAAGAAATCATATGTAGTGTGTACTGCAGCCGTGTGCATGCACGATGAACCAAATAAAGAATTAACAATTGTGAACATCAAAGTAAATTCTCACTCTCAAACAGACGAGCTTGTTATTTTAGATTTTTTTCCATCGTAGTAGTTCTGACACTTGAGGTTAAATCGTTTTGTCATTGATACAAAATGATTATAGTTCTTTGGTCTCCATTTAATCTTTTCTACTGTTCAAACAAAGTCTTAGTGTGCGTGTGTGCGCGTGCGCGTGCGCGCGCGCGCGCGTGTGTGTGTGTGTGAGAACACCAGAACCTTTAATTGGCCTGATGTACTAGTTGGAGCAGTGGGTAATATTGGTGGACTTGATGTGTGATGTTTGGTACGAGTTCTGGGCATTTGATGAGTGCGAATGCTATGGAAACACACTTATGTGTTGTCTGACGGCAATGACTGTGTGTGCAGGTAGAAGGCTCAGGTCCTTTGTTGTCCTCTGTCTTCTCTCCGGGACCTTAGAAGTCTCACTTAGAGGATTACAATAGCAAGCACTGATGTTAATGGTCCGTTTTCAGTAGGGATAGAATGAAATATAAACACAGCAATAAAAACTGTATTGCTTCCTCCTGCTACAGCAATAAACTGGTGCTAAATACTGACATTGTTATTAAATGCTGCAGGCGTTCTAAACGGTTCCAAACCACCACATATTTGACTTTCCAGAATTCCTGCTTCATAGCTTCTTGTCGTGACACGTAGTAATGTGTAGGGAAAAGAAAAACAAATGAGAACGTTAACTAAGTCAAAATACCAGATTACAGTGGATTATCACATAATTCCTGCTTTTTTGCTTTTTACCCCTCAGTCATAAAAGGCTGATGGGGCCCCACTGAACGGGCAGCTATGTGGACACCCAAGATTGTAAACGTTAAGAACGAAGCTACGAAGGAGTTTCAAATTGATACCATAGGTGTGTCTAAACATCTCTGAAGAGTTTGAATCTGTGACCTCGAGGTCAAGGTCGGAGCTCAGGTTTCCTGAAAGTCTTGTGAATGTGAAAACTTGAGAAGGAAGACCCCAAGGATTTTGAAGTTGATACCATACGTGCTTCTATTAACAATCTCTGAGGAGTTCGGCTCTCAGTGACTTTGACCTCAAGGTGAGAGGTCAGGTTTTCTGAAAATCTTGTGAATGACTTAACAACTTGAGAATAAGGCGACATAGGATTTTGAAATTGATACCATAGGTGTGTCTGCTAGGACACTGAGGGGTAGCACTGGCTGTTGCCAGTATTTTCCAGTGTTTTTCATTGTTATGTATTTACGTATTTTCGATGCTTGTCTTGCCTATGATCAGAGTGTTGTGAATATGGTTTTCTCATATTAGCTTCTAACTGGCTCCATGTTAACTCCAGAACTGAATTTAAACTTCTTCTCCTCACCATAAAATCTGGATTAATCGAACTCCATCATATTTGAAGCCCTTCTGGTGTCATGTTATCTCAACAGAGCACTGTTCTGTCAGACTACGGGCTTACTTGTGACTCCTAGTTCTACTTTTAGAAATTCTAAAAGTAGAATAAAGATATGGGGCTCTTCCCTAACACCAGCTCCCAGTTTGGATCCTGGAGACAGACCCCCTCTCTTCTTTTAAGATTAGTCTGAAACTTTCTTTTTTGATAAAACTTATTTGTAGTTTTCACCTGATGTCAGAGCTACTGGGACACAGCTGCCTGGAGGGCAAAACAGAACTCTGATCCATTGTCCTCCAGTCCGTACTTTGAAAGCTTTCATCCTGGTAGCAGTGCAAGCTGAGGGATTCTTTACAAGATATAGGTAGATGTCACAAAACTGGAGCACTGGGAGAGACGTCACCACTATCAGGGACTTTTTGAAAAAGCTGCAGAGGCAGAATATGCATCTCAAGTCCCCAAAATTCACAGTTCTCTTTATATCTTAGTTTTTCCGCCATGGATGGATAATCAAAGTGGTCTTAGCTTGTCCTGCAGTACTACTAACTGTCTCTTATTGGTTGTGATGGCAAGGGTAGCGTGTTGGCTAGTTGTTGACTAAAAACTATGAATAGTTATGGCTGGATTACATGACCCTGAAGCTTCCTTATTAATGCAGCTGTAGGCTCAGGCTGCTCTGGACTTCATTTCCCACTCTCCTCTTTTCACTCCTAATGCAATCTCACCAACTTTTGTCCCAGCTGGTCATGGTAGATTGCTCCCCTGCTCTTAGCTTGGTGCTAGAGGAGATTTCTTCCTGTTAAAAGGAAGTTCTTTTTCCCCCCCACTGTTGCTGAGTGCAGATCTTTATATTGTAAAATAAAGCACTTTGGAGCAGCTGTTGTTGTGAATTGCAGTTGTATTAAATTGCAGTTGCCTTTATTACTGACAGAAATGCATTATTATAATATTGCAAGAGAGAGAAAGTATGCTTGTTTATAGAATTTTGAATTAATGTTAAGACATTTTGTAGTATAACCTGGTAATGTAGCTTCAGTTAGATGTTAATACTGTAATATTATGATGCTGTGCCTTGGACTTATGTTTTTTCAATTTGAAAAATGTGTATACAGTTTTTTGCTATACTGACTGAACTCAAATTTGAGATGTGATCATATATTTGTATAATAGAGTATTTAGAAGGTCGCATTCTTAATGCTTAAACATCTGCATTCAGTTGGCAAATAACACACGTTTTGGTAATGGTCACTGAACAGTAATGGCAATGAAACCTTCAGGGACATTCAGAAATTGTTTCATAGCAAAACAGTAAGACATCCAAAGACTGTTAGTGCCTTTCTGCTAATGCGATCTATGTGTCTTCAGTATTGCTTCACATTAACAGTCCGTAACACTTTAGAAATACCACTCACTGCACCCACCTGTGCAAGTTCAGCTGTGTTGTTTTAACCTCTGACACTTCCTCTGCATTATGGATTTGTTGCACACAGATATGTGAACAGAGAATGTGTGAAGCGTTGTTTTCAGTGGTCGGGGTTAGAGTTTCTCTTCCCGGCTGTTAACTTGGACCGTTCTTTGCGTCTGGCAGGCTGCAGCTCGGCACCACTGCTCATACCTGGTGCAGCAGCACAGCGCAGGCTACTTGGAGGCCGGAGGGGAGGAGAGCTGGCTAAGCGGCCTGGAGCACGCTCCCGCCAAACTCCGCAGCTTGCAAACACTCAACAAGCTGCTGGCACACAGACCCTGGCTCATTACGCAGCAGCACATCCAGGTCAGACACATCTCCCGCTCGCCCACTCACTCCCTGTGTCTTACTCCAACTCTAATTTCTGACTTGAATCCAAACTCACTCCCTCAGTGACTCAGCCGCTATTTCCTGTGTGGTAAACACCTAATTGTCTTCCATATAAAGAGTAGCAGACCCTATCATTTTGCATCAGCACAGACAGGTGTAGTTCCGCCTCTTTAAATCTGATACCTAGGACTGTGAGAGTGAAATATCTGATTTTCATTATCATAGTCAAAAGAATTGACAATGACAATATTAGTGTGATATCTTTTTTTTGGGGGGTGGGGGGGGGGGGGTTTGCCGCCTTTGTCACAGTCACCCCAGATGTGTATCTCAACGGAGATAGCACTTGAGTGTGCTTAACTGTGCACGCTGATCACCTGAGTCAGACAAGCACTGGGTGACTAGTTTGAGCAAACCCTAAATGAAGCCGCCTTCGTGTGTTGTTTCTCTGTACAAGGTACCACATTGTTGGCATGCACAAAAGTCTATCTGCAACTGCTTTTAAAAGATTAACTTGAGAACCATCTAACAGGATCAAACATAACACTGATATCTTCTTAAAGTTTAAGTGTATCAAAGTGCTTCCAGTAGAATTTTCTACTGTCTAAAATTGCAGTTAAGGGAAATTGCTAAATTAGATAATGCGGCTTATCTTTAGTGCAGACAGGCAAATGAAACCACCAACAAATGCCAAACCGGTAACACCCCCAGCAAACTGGTCCACAGCCTGGCATTAATTTCCAGCAAACACACAATCTGAAACTGCATGAGCCCAACATCTGCCTATCTGTCCCGCAGGAACTGGTGTGCCCCGGAGCAGAGCCTCGCTGGTCACTGGCTGAACTGATACACGCCGTGGTGCTCATGGCGCACGCTCACTCGTTGTGCTCGTTCGTTTGGGGCTGTGGTTTAAACCCAGAACCTGACCACATTGGGGGCTACACCTTTCAGCCTCCATCACTTTCTCACAGTCCTCACAGCCCCGCACACAGCCCCGCTCACGAGGACGGCAGGCACGAGGTGAGTCAAACAGATGTTCTGATCTCAGGCCTAACAGGCTTAAAATGACAGGAGGGTGGAGGTAGTTGATTTAAAGTTTAGTAACAGCCAAAAGATACCCACTCACTTAGGAAAGAAAACTGAACACACACTGAAACAACAAAGCGCCGACTTCATTTATCTGATCTTCTCCAGCTGGCTGATGGAGCCGTGGAGGTGGAGGTGCTGATGAAGAGGATGGTGGAGCTGCAGCAGCAGCAGGAGGAGGAGTGCACACAGGAGGAGATGGTTACTCGCTTTGAAAGGGAGAGGAGCGAAAGCATACCTACGGGTACAGATCTGACTGCTTACCCCTGCATCACTCTCAGTCACCTGTTGACTCACCACTTCCTCTCTGTTGTTGGTTTAGCGGTGGTGAGGGGCGCTCCACCTGACCTGGTGTTGCGTCTTGTGGAGGAACCAGAATTCAGATATGAGGACTTTGCTCCCAGAGGAGAGCAGGCACCACCCACCATGCGAGCACAGGTAGTTTGTTAAGGCATATTTTTCCTTTTTTAAAATCTATGTCAAACTTATTATAGTGAGCAACACTCTTTGATTTTTTTTGTGCCTTGTGTTGTAGATGTAACGTTGTTAATGGTTGTGTCTCATGTGTAGGACTATTCATGGGAGGACCATGGATTCTCTCTGCTTAACAGGCTCCTGCCAGACATGGGCCAGCTATTGGATGAAAACTTTCAGGTACCATCACCAAAGGCTGCTGTGTGGGTGATGTGAAAGGTCTATCTGTTGAAGTGCATGTTACACTACTTCACCTAGCTGAGACTAAGAATGGGAGGAGATATTGTTGACCTCCTTGTTTGTTTATACACTTGAAATAAAACTGCTTAGTGTCAGGAAAAAGAAGTGGGTGGTGAATACATGTGTATTGTAGAAAAGGGTTTTCCTGGCTTAGAGTAGACTGCAAATACACAAATCTTTTTATTTGCACTTATTCCAGATCATTCGGTAAAGAAACAAATGACTGACACCAATCCCAGCTCATTTTTCTTTTGTGAATTTTACAAGCATCACCCGGTTTGGTTAGACTGTATATAAAGGATGGAGGTCTGAAAAGTGAAGCCACTTTTGGAAGTGTTTAAATCTGTATTCTGTATAATGGTCTACAGGAGGTGATCTTCTGTAAAGTTATAAAAAAGTGAAGTGAGCAAACACTAATGTGAATTTGCAGATTGTGTGCAACTTGACCTACCACAGGATGGCCATGCATGAAGGCGTGGATACTCACACTCTAAGAAAAGCTCTGTGGAACTACATCCACTGTCTTTATGGAATACGGTGGGTGTAAAGGTGCCACCCATGCAAAAGTTCAGCCACCTTTAACATTTCTCTACTGTAGCATTAACATTTATGTCACTTCGCATGTCCAGATACGATGATTACGACTACGGCAGTGTGAACGTGTTGCTGGAACGCTCTCTGAAGGTGTTTGTAAAAACCATGGCCTGTCACCCCGAGCAGACCACAGCACGCATTTACCACTCCTTCTGGAGACACTTCAGACACTCTGAAAAGGTATGACAAGTTCAAACAGGCACTTAACCTGGCGTCCTCTGTCACGTATCATTTGACATTTTAACACGTCATCTCTCTTTGGTACCCTCAGAATCAACTAATGTATCATTTGGCATTTTAATGCGTCCTTCCTTTTTTAAATGTCATCAGAGAAGGAAGTGTTACAGCGTGACACCTTGTGAACTGAAGGAAATGACATGTTTCTTTTCATTTTTTTTTTTTCTTCTTTTTTTGGGTGCAGGTTCATGCCAACCTAATAGTGATGGAAGCCCGGCTACAGGCGGCACTTCTCTACATCTTACGAGCTATTACACACTACATGAGATGACAGCCTCGCTTCACTTGCACACATTTTTGCAGATGCTGAGCCAGCTGTGATTTACACCACAGTCCAATCCTTGTGTACACACACACACACACACACACACACACACTACAGTGAATGTTTGCTCATTCATATCGTATGTTTCAGTGTTAATGTTTTGATGCTGCTTTGCGCCTGGAATGTCATGTATTTAAATTGCGTTACCATTTTGTCTTTATTTTGTTCCTTTTCTTCTTTTTTGCACTGAAGTCTATCATTAGGTTTTAATTTCACACTTGAACCTCAAGTGGTGCTGTCTTGCACACATTCTTGTCACACAGACGCCAGGTGCGGTGGTGCAATTGGGTCAGGCATATCAAAATCAGTGTGGTGATTCAGATTGTTTTCATTGCTGAATGTTTGCTTGTCAGACAAACGCCATTGATCACACCAATACTACTGATGACTCAGTCCTCTCTGTCTGTTGCACACTGAGGCTGAGATGAGACAAACAGCTTGTATTTTTATATACAATAAAAGTTACTTTGTTATCAAAATCAACAGTGTTGTGTGTGTGTGTGTGTGTGTGTGTGTGTGGTTTTTTTTTTTTTAGTCTTTCCTTCTTATAATGGATATGGGCAGTTTGGGCTAATTAAGTTACATTAACAAACCGCAAGATGGCGACAAAGGCTTAAAAAAAACTTTTTGAAGGTAAGTTTTTCTTGTGCAACTCTAATTATAATGATGTGCCAATAACATCTGTCCGATTTCTGTTGAAATATGCAGATCACAGACAGAAAGGTGCCGGCACAGTGAGCCGCCACACTCCCAAAAGCATCTGCTGCACTTCTGCCTTCTTGCACGCGGATGTCACACATCTTATTCAGTCTTCCTGTCGTTCACACGAGTTGGCTAAACGTGTAGCTCACTACCTCATCTGCGCATCGTTCGCACGAAGAGACTGCAAACACTCCCCCAGCTGTGTGTAGGATACACTGTTGAAGAACCGGAGCGTTTTAATCGCTTTTTTTTTTTTTATCGCATTCTTTCGAGATTACAAAACAAAAATCTTAAAACTTTCTTATCGGTTTGCTTTATCATGAGCTCAATTGCGCGCGCATTCCTTTAACGTTTTAACCAAGCTGAGCTCGTGACCGTAAGCTCAGTCTGACGCCATAGTTACCGAGAACACGCTCCTATGTATCGTTTCTGTTAAGCGTAACGACACTGTTGAACTGTCCGCTGCACGCACTCTCTTCCTATGTGGGGTGGACCTCGCTGTGCGCGTGAAGTTCATTCCGAGCCTTCCGGCCGAGGCGCGCGCTTGCCTTATCCTCTCGCTCTCAGGCAGCAGCAGCGCGCGGCTCTTTCACTCCCGTGTGTCCCCTTCGAGTCTCCCACGGACAGCGCTCTCGCTTCACCCACCTCCGTCCCCGAGCGTCCCGACTCGAGGATTGTCCGGAGTGATTTCTTTTTGTCAGGTAAGTTTCTGCTCTCTGTTCCAAAGTAAATATCAGAGCGGTGTAACACATCTGGCTTACTGTGTTTGAGACTAAAAAAACAAAAAGCGAACAAAAAAAAAATGAAAATAAATAAACCAAACAGGTGCTTTACTACCAAATTGTGGGGTCATTCAACAGGTGGGCTGTGCGTCCTATTTAAACTTCAGCCCTATTTGTGAGTAAATCGCTTGACTCGAGACAAAGTTCAGCTGTAACGACTTAAAAGGATGCGAGCTGAATGCCTAAATAAGTAGAATATTTTCCACTTTTCTAATGCCACAGGGCGCTGTCCTTGATTTTGAGCTTCTGGTGAAAATTGAGAAACGTCGGTATCTGTTTGAAATAAAGGAAGTTTGTCTACTTGCTATGAGAAGTTAATCAAGTGTGGGTTTACCAGTAGCTTACTTCCACTCTTCATGATAGACAGATGTCACAGAGGGTGATATTTAGAAATCAGACTTGCTTATAGTGCAATTTTTCTTTCTTTTTTTGCAACAGCGGAATTTACCAGAGAAATTGGTCCTCTCAAATGGATCATTTCCAGTATAAGACCTTAGTTATTGCCCTTTTAGCTTCTTCTTTTTCTTTAATAACGGCTTAATAAATCATACAGGCTCTGGATTTATGGTAAAACGTGCCTGGATAGGGTTCATCATTTAGGCCTAAACCCAGAAGAGACTGTTAAACATTCCTTCACTAAATGTGACTAATTGGCCACATGGCTACAGGAAACCACCTTGAGGAAAAGGTATAAGAGGTTTCTGTGGCTTTATCATAGCCTCATTGTTGGAGGTATATGCCTTTTTTTTCACCCCAATCACTGATCGGGAAGCTACAGATAAGTAACAGATTACAAATTAAAACGTTGAAATATCCGCAAGGGAGTTGGCCAGAAATCTTTTAGGGGCTGGACAGGGAGAAACAGGATTAGGCTGTCCAAGGCTGGACTTCATCACTTCCTGTTTCTTTACCAGGTCAGTTCCTGTCTTTAGCCTTGGAGCAAGGCAGGAAGGAAAGGAGCGTGGATACGCTTTTTAGTGAGAAGTTTAGAAAAAGACATAGTCACATCGCACAGCTTTCTTAAGGACCGGAGAAGGGCCGTGACAGGTGAATACTCATGCAAGATGAGGCCTGCAGCCTGATAGTCACACACCCCTGCACCCCTGCGGCGGTGTGGTCGAGTTGACAAGTTTCTGTACGTCTTCATCCATGCCGTCATCCGAGGGAGAGTCTTCATGATGAACCCAAAGGACCAGACAATGATGCTCTATTTCTTAAGAAGCAGGCTGAAAGTGTTCAGCCTCAGTGCACGCAAACGCTCATATATGCCTCCAGCCGAGCCAGCTCGGGGCCTCTGTATCTGGAGGATATGATGACATCATGTGGAAACAGGACATCCCGATAACCGAGGCACCTTACTTTTCCACTGCTGCCTTCCAGCTCTGTCTCCCTGTGTTTAAGAGTATGTGTGTGCTATTGTGTGTGTATGCGTGAGGGTTCAGTGACAGCTTGTTTCCCATTGTCCTATCATTCCTGCCCCACTCACACTCTGCATCCTGTGGAGTTTCCTGCCCATGGGTGAGAGAGTCAGTGGGGGGAGAGAGAGAGAGAGAGAGAGAGAAAGGTGAAGTGCAAGGAAGGTAAAGAAAGAGAGATGAGGGAGAAGAAGGGTGGAGGCAGTCTAAGATTGGTGCAGAATTGGTGTAAGAATACGAAACACTGTGTGTGTGTGTGTTGCTACAGTGAGTTTTCCCGCTGGGAGCAGCTTATCTACAGTCCACTGTTCAGGAAAGGGTGTGTCCTTCAGATTTTAGATATTTGTGAGAGTGACGATGGTGGTGGAGGGTGATGTTATTGTGATTCTGTAAGAATGCAATGAATGTGGTTTTATTTGCTTCCTTTAATTGTTCCGAGTGAACACACAGCAGATCTCCATTTATCAAAAGCAAAGGTGACCGTACTCAATGAAGTGTGACTTAGTTTTTTCAGGTGCTTGCAGTTTGACTACATTATATCCACTGATTCTCAGATTAACATTCTTAACTTAATCTCGAAGAGGAGACATTTTGCACATAAAGTTTACAGAGTGCTCAGTCTGTCACATTTGGTATTTATTTTGCTGCATGTATTTTTAGATGCCTACGCATCTTTGCTTTTACTTGTCTGTCATGTAGACAAAGAAAATTCAGTAGTCTGAGAAAAAAAGGCAGAGAGAAAAAAAAAGGCAAAAGTAACTTTTTGGGAAAGAACTCCAACCACCATATCTGGCAAATACCATGCATTGCTCATAGCGTGGCTAATCTCATCCCATCGGTGAAGCGCGGTGGTTTATTTTCAGAGGCAGGAACAGGGAAACAGAATTGAGGGAAGAGTGAACGTAGCCAAATGCATAGGGGTCAGTGGAGAAACACCATGAGACTGGGCCACACCTTTCAGCAAGGCGACGATCTGTATGTCTTACAAACTAGTGGAAATACCCCTTTTTCTTTAGTTTGTGGCATAATGACGTATGTTTGTGTAGCATGCAGGTCTGTGGAACCACAAAGATTTTGACTAGCATGAAGCTGAATGGAATATAGTGGACAAGTAAGAGCATTTTATTTGATTTAAGCAAGGCCTCTTAAAATAAAATAAGAAACTCAGAAGATTTATTACACCACATTATGTTGAGAGCTGAGTATACCTGCTCAGTAGTGGCAATAAAGAATGCGAATACAGGCATCTGTCTCTGTCCTTGGTTGGTCGAGCTAAGCTCAGATCTAAACCCGCTGAACAGCTGCAGAGAAAGGTGAAGATGCCGGTTTGTGGATGCAGCTCACTCTGCTTGCAGAGGTCTCCCAGGAAGAGCCTGGAGAGACTTACCCTGAGGACTGAAAGCTGTAATTTGAATACATTTGCAAGAATTTCTAAAATGATGCCATTGACGTCTTTTACATCGTAAAATGTCGAATGCAGGAGTATTTTTACAGTCTGGTTTCTCCCACTCTGTTTACCTGAAGGTTAGTTTAAGCTAAAACAACAAAAGCAAGACCCAGAAATGCAGGTACGCAGGTTTTGAAGTCCTATTTCCAAGATTTATGTCTCCTGTCTGAGACAATGGAGATGAATGAAATTTAATCAGCAGTGCTCACTGCAGTTAGAGCTGGCATTAAAAAGTCATCAGGGATTCCTCTTGTTGTTGTTTCTTTTAAAAAATTTTATTGTCGACCTTTTTTTTTTTTTTTTTTTTTTAATGACATCAAGTGAAAACCGTGTGTAACGAAACTGTACCGTTCCAATGATCGAGAGGGGAAATGCGGGTGTTTGGGCGAAGTAGCACATGAAGTGAGTGAAAAGAACTCGAGGATTTTAATATCTGAAACAGATATCAGTGATTAGCACGAGGTGTAAAAGGCCCCGCTATTGTAGACAAACGTATCACAAACCAACACCGCGCTTCTCCCCACCAGAGGAAGTAGCTTCTCTTTCACAGAGTTTTATTATAGTGTCTTCTGTATGTTTGTCAGCTGCTATTAAAAAAATCCGCTTTGACATGCAGCACCCAGTCAGATGTTTAGTTTTGACACCTGCGTTTTTTAAAAAGAAGATGCAAAAAGAAAGTGCACTTATAGGATGGTCAAATGTGATGTGCTATGTGATATCAGAGTGTGGCATTTTGTTGAGCATAAGGTGAAAGGTTTTGTGTCTGCACATATGACTGACCTACTGATAATAATCTTGACACACATCTGGTAAAAACTGCAAGCCGTTCATTTTACAGCTGTTTCTTGCGTCTGCCGTCTCATTTTTTCATTATGGTGTCAAAGAGGAACTGGATTGTTTGCTGGATCGTTACGCATGCTGGTGTTTAGCGCACTCTCTGCTTTTTTTTACACAAGTCACAACATATATGCAGGGTATCAGTTTGACTCTGCAACCCCCACCTCACCACTCATTGCCAATACCACCAAACACCCACACTCATAGTCTGCTCTAGTACCTTCATCTACCTAATGGTAGACTGAAACCAAAACCCTGAATGTTATCACAAGGCAAAAACAAAAAAAACAACAACGAGGAGGAAATACACTCGCATATGGGTTTGTGTTTAAATCTGTACCGGTATCTTGACTGTGTCACTTACTGGTATGTAGGAGCACACTTGCGTGCCTTGCACCTCACTCTAGGCTGTGCTTTGTGCCGTGTGACCTCCACAAGTGTGTGCATGTGTTCTTTTTTTGTTTTTTAAATTAAGGTGTGAAGATGTACGGTCCTGTTAATAATCAGATGTTATTCTATGTGCAGAGAAAATGGCGGATGAGAGAGTGATTATCTAGTTGAGAACAATGGGTTTTGCAGCTGCCCTGCAAACACTTCCAGTATGTGAAAACCTATCTGTTACTGTATCAGTTCAACCTGTGGTCATCTGTCAGTCTTAGACATGCAGAAGAAGATGAGGTGAGGGAGAGGGCGAAATGGAGATAAAGATGAAAGGGAGAAGGGTCCTTTTGCATCCTCTGCCACTTCTACTTTCTGTGGACTGTCACAAAGAAAGGAGAAGCTGAAGGGAGGGTGAAGGGAATAAGAATGAACGACTGCTGTCGGAGGGGTGTGGGCATGGAGTAGACAACAGCAGCAACACAGAGGAAAGTCTGGGTGTGTGCACTGGGGGTGGGTGGGTGTTTGTGTGTGTGTGTGGACTCTGTCCTCAGTTTCCAGGAAAAGGGGGGAGCGATCACAGGGGTGGACAGGAAACTCAAACAGGGCTAACTTCCTGCAGCTCTCATGATGGCCAGCCTGATAGTGAATAAGTGTTTGTGTGTGTGTGCAGGATTGCGCACACATAGAGGCTTTGCGCGCTTTCGCTTTGAGCGCGGTCGTCTCGATGTAGGTTAGAACAGCTTTTGCTGCTTTAAAGATGGAGAGGTTTGCTGGGACAAACTTGACGCTGCTCACTTGGACCTCTGGTGTGTTTTCTGTAATGAAAGTAAATCACCTTTTTTTGCTGCTGATGCTGCTATAACTTGTATTGTTCTCCCTTTGTGTGACTTCCCCCACATTCCTCAGTAGGTGGGGTGGCTGGAGCCTGGAGCTTTTTTCTTCAAAGGTTGCCAGTTTGTATCCCGTGGCCATTGTGTACACAGTTATCAGTCTGATAGCTACACCTAGCTGAAACTAATGAAGAGGTCTACAACCGCTCTCAGAGAAAACTAGTTGATGTGAATTATTTCATAGTCTTTTGAAGGCAACTTTGGGCACCACTGTTTAATCTTTTGACCACCGCATAATAACCAAGAAGGGTAAAACAAACAAAAAATTGCCATCTGAAGGGACTTTGCATTATATGTGCATTATATGACACTACAAAGATAAAACTCTCTTATTAGTGCGCTTTTATTGAGAACAGGGAGAAAAAACTATGACCAGGATGTGTGATGGTGGCCATTTTCTTCTAGTTGACTTGTAAAGAGAAAACAAGAACATGAAAAGCCAGACTGTTTGCTTTATGACATACAGTCCAAAAGCTAAAGCTGTCCAGCTCAGTGTAAATGAAATGGTTCCTACAAAACACTTTTCTGCTCCACACAACACGTCTCACTCACACACAGTCTTACAAGCATGTTTTCCTGCGCGCTTTCTATCTAATATTCACATCAGGAGAAACTCAAAGTTGAGTACCAGCAGACTAGAACAGCCAAGGATGGAACCACCAACCCTCTCTGATTAGGAGGTGACTTGTCCTACGTCCTGAGCCGCCACCCCAAAAGGAAACTGTCTTCTTTTAGTTATTTTGTGGCATTTAATGTGTTCTTTGTTCATTGACCTCCGCTACCTCTTTAATTCGGCAGAGGTTTCATATTTGGAAAATAAATAAATGACGACCTCTCGATAATCTCTGCTTACTCTCTAAAAAGGGAATAAGCATATTTCCCAACTTTTGAACCAAGCTAAGCAAAACTAATAAACTGCTGAGTGGTTCATTTAGGTTTTCCTAAAGAAATGATGTTGGAAACAACCTAATTTTTCACGTTTACATTCCTTTCTATGATGGTTTTTGCTTTGGCAACGCCTGACAGTTAGCTGGAAACTGGAAGTCAAGGTTGCGTACATTCGTGCTAATCAACACAAAGGCATTTCGCACTGTTACAGACGGTCACTTTGTGTCAGTTACTCTGCTGTAATCCTGACATTTATGGGCTTATTTCATCACATGCTCGAACAGAGAAAGCAGGCGTGTTAATGCGCATGCATACACTCACACTCACAGCTGTTGACCAGAGAGAATGGCTGAATACCCTCTCTCGAAACAAGCAAAAAGGGAAGTGGCTAACCTCACATCTCTCACTGTCTATCCTTATCTCGAGCTGTCTCTGACTCTTCTTTCTCTAACCTCTCTGCCTCCTCACTTCTGCCTTCACACATCTCTTTATTCATGCTTTACCGCTCTCGAGGCTTTCGCTCACATTCTCCCCCACCTTTTCCCTTTCCGCTTCTCTGCCACTCATCCTCCCTTTGCCCCGCTCTCTCATTCCAGCCCTTGTCACTCACCTTTTCCCTCTTTTTTTTTTTTTCCAGCTGCGATGGTGATTGACAGATGATCTGACAGAGGAAGACATCAGGTGAGAATAAGTTAACTTCTCCTTCCCGCCCTACCTCCACCCCTTTTTCGCTTTCTTCCTCCTCTTCCTTGTTCAGGGAAGTTAAGTTTTATATTTAAATTTTTTTACTTCTCTCTTTACAGTTCTCCATATTTTTTTTAACCCCCTGTATGCTGATTTGTGTTGGTTTCACTTTCTACTGATTTGTGTTTGAAGTCTTAGCTTGTATAAAAAGATTGTGGAAATTATGTAGGCGGACTTAAATGTGGTCTGTCTCTTTGAGGGCTTTTCAACGTATCGCTGGTATTAGAGATTGGTGAAAGTTTAAACAGGATTTGTGTGCAAAATCGTCGCGTATCTACCTGACATGCACTGACAGCCGTGTAATGCAACAAGAAAGTAGATGCTCGTGGTACGTGTCATATATCAATATGGCGTTGCTAGCTTCAACGTTATCATCGTTATTAGCGCTGCCTGCAATGCATGCATCAGCGTAAGCAAGATGGTGCTATGAAGTCAAATAGTGTAAAGTGTTAAGTAGTGCAAAGGCAGTAAATATAACACCAGGTTTTTCCCTTTTTAATATGGCGTCATCGTAACGATGTCAGAACAAGCATTTTGAGTGTAAGAGCATGTAGAGGTGCATGAGTAGACGACTCTGAAGGGGAGATGAGCCACATTTTAAATCGAGTAGAGTTTTTGCTTTTTATGGGCACTATTTGGGAAATTTAGGATCGCACCTCTTGGGTGTGCTTGCTTAAACAGTATAAGCTGTCTCGATGCATGCCCAGTCATCTATGTAAAGCAAATCCAAGAAAGTTGATTCTGTTCATCTAGATGTGGCATTTTCAGTGGGATAAAAATGTTTCGGCACTCATTCAGGTGACTTTATAATCTGCTGTTTTTGAATTTTTTTTTTATTCCATAAAAATCAGCATCCATTAACAGGCAAACTTTAGCAACAACAAAAAAAGCAAAATGTTGAGTATTCTGAGGGGATCAAACACTTTGGCCATGAAAACCACAGTTAAGGTCCCAGTCCTCCTAAAGGCAGCGAGAGTCTGCAATGCCCACTTCCCAGGACATCTGCCCTCAAAACGCAAAAAACTCTGGTCTAGCCTTAGCAAACCTTTTCTCTTGCACATATTCACAAGAATGCAAGAATTTTTTTAAAAGAAATGAAAAATAATGAAAAAAAAAAAGAAAAAAGAAGATTTTGACTTCTCACATTAAAAAAAAGTTGTGTCTTGTTACTGTAACGCTGCTTTGCTGCGTTGCTTTCACAGACGCCGTCTCCGTGCTGGTTATCATGGGGTGTGCCTGTTGCAAGCAGAAGAAGTCTGCCAAAGAAGCAGCAGACATAGCAGATCTGTCTCCTAGCAACGCAGGTGGGAGCTCCGTGGCCTTGAATCAGGGCCGATACTGTCCTGACCCGACTCAGACCATCCCGGACTTCAACAAGGGCTTCTTGTCCAACAGCGCATTCCCCAACACCAAAATCAACCAGCGGTCAGGAGCCATAACAGGTAGAGCTGAGCCTGTGTGTGTTTGTTTGTGAGAAAGATGAATTTACAGTCCCTCTAAACAATTAACATCGTATTAGCCCTCCTGCTGTTTTTCAGTCTATGTCTGCACTGACATATTCAAAAGACCTTGACGATACCGGCCAATCATTCTCTTTCTTGTTTGAACACATGTGCAGGTGGTGGAGTAACTCTCTTTATAGCGCTGTACGACTATGATGCCCGCACTGAGGACGACCTCACTTTCCAAAAAGGAGAAAAATTCCAAATTATTAACAACACGTGAGTATACTTTTTTTTTTACACATTGCTTTAATGAAAAACAAAGCGGAAAACCCCCCACATAAATATATCTCCATCATTAAGAAACACGACAATCTGTGTCAGGAGCTCATGAAACAATGTTAATGTGATCTGTGTTAAAGGCGTTAAATTAAATCACTAAGGACTTCTGAGAGGTAATTAATTTTGTTTGCATACATTAAATACCACAGGCTGCAATTAAATACCACCCATTAACACCGTGAACTGCCAGAGGTCTCAGCTGCTGCTGGCAATGCTGACAATCTTTTGTTCTTGAAAAAAAACAAAACACTTTGCCCTGCTCAGAAATCCCAAATCCCATTTATATGATGATTTACATTCAGACGGGAGTTTTTGGGGTTTCTTTTACCTAAGTTCACACCTAAGCTGCTAATCTTCTTTCCGATCTATGCTTTTAGTTTTGCTTTTAGTTACATGAAGATCATTTGGTTTGCTAAAAAAAGGCTAATTTATCTTCCCTCAAGAGGTTATTTGCATTTTTCACTTCATCAAACATAACCACAGCTGCTCCCAGCAGGCATTCAATACAACTCAAAAGTTTGGGGTAATTTAGAATCGTACATTTTTTTTCAAAAGTAACATTGATGAAAAATGTTTTAAATGACAATAAATGATTAATAGAGTCACTATTCATAAATTAATATCTGTTTTTGAACCTACTTCGCCACCACTTCTGTGTTCAAGTGTTTGTGCTTGTGTTAAAAAGCCTGTTTCGGTACTTTTAGCACAGCCCAAAATAACTAGAAAAGCTAATCCGCTTCAGCGGTCGTGTGTTTGATTAGTATCACAAAGGGAAGTTTCTTTCTGACACATTTCTGTATTGTTGATCTAAGAGGAAAAAAATCAATGATGTGTAACACACTGCTTCCTTCAAAGAATAGGGCAAACTACCTTTGACCAGAGTGTTAACAAATGAAAGAAATGTGAGACTGCAGCGCATAACTGAACAAGAAGTAAAGTACGTCAGGGTCTCTAGTTTGAGAAAACGATGCCTCGTATGATCTTGGCTGGCAATATTATTACACAGTACCTGTAAGAGCCGTATTGTGGTGTTTTGTAGAGGCAGTCGTACACACTGGGGTATAAAAAAACTTGAATTTTTGGTGTTTCCTGCTTGGAATCACCTTTGTTTCTCAACATTGCACTCTGAGAGAGGTTTTTTTTAAGGGTTATATATACATATGGCAACTGAATTGAACCCACAAAGGTCGCTGTTTTAGACACTTAGCTACCGAGGTTATATAGGTTTTTTCACCAGCACAACCTAATTAGAATGAAGGTTTCTGTAGTGGCTTTCTTATTAACTGCCATTTATTTCTGTTTATTTTCATGTTATTTTGCATAAAAGCTACAGATCTTTCTTTCAAAAACAGTGACATTGCTCAGTAACCGAAAACCTTTGAGCACTGGTGTTTTGCAAACGATGAATTTTACATGTGCGTGTGTGTCTTTTGTAGAGAGGGCGACTGGTGGGAAGCTCGCTCTCTGGACACCGGCAACTCGGGTTACATCCCCTCCAACTACGTAGCTCCAGTGGACTCCATACAAGCTGAGGAGTGAGTTCACAAGCAGTAGCACATGCCCTGTTTGAAGCGAGCGATTATGCTGTGTGATTGACATGTAGTCTGAAGGCAGAGGTCAAGCGAGGGTTTGCCATTTTCTGTGGGTGACCTGTGTGATGTTGTCGTGGTGACAGGTGGTATTTTGGGAAGATGGGAAGGAAGGATGCGGAGAGACAACTGCTGGGTCACGGCAACCCAAGGGGAACTTTCCTCATACGAGAGAGCGAGACCACCAAGGGTGAGATGGCTACACACACACACACACACACACACACACACACACACACACACACACACAGATCTGAATCCTCTCCCTTCTCCCGCCTCTCTGCAGGTGCTTACTCTCTTTCCATCCGTGACTGGGACGACAACAAGGGAGACCACGTGAAGCATTACAAGATTCGTAAGCTAGACAATGGCGGCTACTACATCACCACCAGATCACAGTTTGATACCGTGCAGCAGTTGGTCGTGCACTACCAAGGTAACAGAAATGCAGGAAATGTGCACTCCTTTCTGCCTTTCCTTCGGAGTGTGAAAGCATTCTTTTGCTTCTGCCTCTTCGGCTTTAAACCTGCATCAGCAACATTTACAATCTCATTCTGTTCTGTGCCACTCAAATGCTCATAATTAGAGTATTTGAGTGGCACAGAAAGTAGGTGCAGTAACCAAAGTACTGCACACGTGCAGCACTGTGGTGCCTCCATTTTTTTGCGGCTTACGTTGCTTTACTCTGCAGATTCGTGTTTTGAATAAAAATTAATGATGGATATTAAGCTTTTAATATGATTGTTTTACCAACTTCCTTATCAAGTTATCAAACTGAGGTAAACCTCAACAGCCGCAACATTAAAATGGAGTTTACACTTTGGCGTTTCATAAAAATGACGTACTATGTTTAAAATACATTTTGATATGCTTCACAGTTAGGAAACTTGTAATGATGTGTTTGTGAGACATGGTTAATCATATTTACTTTGTTAAATGTATCTGAGTGCTTTAACCACTGATCACTGCAGACTTTTTAACCTTTATTTAGAGTTTGTGTAACAAGAAGGGCTCACACCCTGTGCTTCCTCTGTCAGTATAAATCTGCCCCCTAGTGGCTGCTACTGAATTTTTTTTTTTTGCAGTTTGTGATAATCAGAAGCCACCTGACAGTTTTATCAGCATAACTCAAGTGTCCCTGTTTTGCCTTTTTGTATCTACACATGCTGCTGCTGTTCAGAGTGTCTGTTTATGTCTGTTGTGCTGAATTTCTCCTTGCGCCTTTAGTTTTCGGTTAACTTGTCAATTGCATAAGCGCATAAGCAACCTGTCTTGTTCTTCCTTTATCTCTGCACCTGCTGTTTTCTTTTCCTCCTGTTTCCTTTTTTTTTTTGCCTGCCTGTTTGTCTCTCCCTCTCGCTCTCAGAGAGAGCAGCGGGACTGTGCTGCCGTTTGATTGGCAGCTGTAAGCGGGGCATGCCTAAGCTGGCCGACTTATCAGTGAAGACCAAGGATATGTGGGAGATTCCCCGTGAATCTCTCCAGCTGATTAAGAAACTGGGCAACGGCCAGTTTGGAGAAGTCTGGATGGGTAGGGCCAAAGGGGAGGGGATGCGTGTGGGGGAGAGGAGGCGAGATAACAACAGACGCACACCAGAATGAAAACACATTAAAACTGCAGCAGTCACATATAACACGTAAGCGTTTGTTGAGTTCGAAGAACATCAGTAAACATTTCTGGTGTGAGGAGCAAACACGGTAAAGCCCCGTGATCTGTGTTTCTTGCTCTCTTCCTGTATCTTCAACAAATACACCTGAGGATCAGACCACACAGACGTAGGAACGCACACATCATTGTCAGATGTAGTCTGCACCTGTTTTTACATTTTCTGAGGCAAATACTTAATAAAAATTTTCAAAAAGTGTGTTTTACATCCAGGTGTGTAAAGTTGTTCTCCTCGTCCCCTGTGACTGCATGTGCATGTTTCATCATCTCACTTCACCTCTTTGTCACCTCTCCCACCCACCCTTCTTCCTTCCATCTTTCCACCCACCACTTCACCCCCTTTTCTTCATCCATTCTTAACCCCACCCCCCCATCTCCACCTTCTTGCCACCTACCTCCTCCTCCTCCTCTTCCTTCCTTACTTAGGCTCTAATGACGGGCTGTGTTATTACCTGACAAAGGCCTGTCCCAACTCCACCCCGCTCACCATGGGTCTCGGGCGGGACGCCTGGGAGGTACCGAGGGACACGCTGGCCCTGCAACAGAAGCTGGGGCAGGGCTGCTTTGGGGACGTGTGGATGGGTGAGACCGACGCCGCCAACCTCTGACACCCTCTAGAGGCACAGAGGGAAAGCTGTCTGTCATTGTCCTTTGTAGTGTCTGCTGCTGTCCTGTGGCAAACATTGTTGGTAGCACTCATTGTCTGCCCTGTTGATGGCCATTTATGTCAGTGTATTTTAGATAGTATGTGTATTCCAGTTGAATTACCTGGCATTGCCAAAAAGATGTTTTTGCATTTACACTTACGGAAATTTCTGTCAAATCCCAGCGTTTTGGCTTTCTGAGCCGTGCAGAGTTTCTCCCTGAGGCCCGGCCGAGCTCTGTGTCTGTCCATGTAGCTCAAGTACTGCTGGTTTTGACGTAAGACCAGAACCTCCCCCTTCCCTTCCTCTTCATCTCTCTCACACATCATGCATGCTCTGTCATATGCATGCAAAATAGCCTGCATGTTGTGTACCTGTTGTCACACATACAGATATTTATATCAGGCAGATATCTACTGTACATCTGTATGTGTTGGTGTTTGTGTTGTCATATTTGTTGGGTACAGTGGATGTACAGTATATGCACCCATCCCCGTGTCACACTGACATAAAGACAGGTGCATTCGTCCAGGTTCTGAGGTGTGCGCTAACACACGCTTTTCTGTATGCCAGGCATGTGGAACGGCACCACCAAGGTAGCGGTGAAGACTCTGAAGCCAGGAACCATGTCCCCCGAGGCCTTTTTGGAGGAGGCTCAGATCATGAAGAGACTCCGTCATGACAAGCTGGTGCAGCTCTACGCCGTTGTGTCTGAGGAGCCCATTTACATTATCACTGAGTTCATGAGCCAAGGTATCAGGAAAAGTAAAACCGCCACGTGTGGTTGACACACTGTAGATATGAAATGCTGCCCTTACAGCAGGTAGAAACCTCAATGAACATTTGAACGCCCCATAAATTGGACTGGCTTTTACTTCCCTAAATGAGTTGACAAACCTCTGAATTTGTCATCATAATACGCCGACAGAGCAAAATAATATACAGATATTACCAGGATAAACGTATAAACAAATAACAATGGGTAGATTTCTTTAATTAAGTGCAGTAGTTCTTGGGAAATTAAAGCTGGTTCTCAGAAACTCCCTATCTAGTAATGAAATCTTTCTAGTAAATAAATAAATAAATAAGTAGACCACACTTCCAGACCTGCACTAATAATTATTTTTAATTGGCTGCCACTCTAACTTTCATCCATCTTTCAAAAGGACATTTTTCAGATATCCTGCTTGCTTGGCATCAAACAAACTACCAAGAACAAAAACCTAAGCAGTCACCAGCGAAGGCTTTCACGCCACACAATAATGAATTAGCAGAAGGGATGGTGACTTAAGGTGGCACTGTGTGAAGTGGAAGGTCAGAGTTAAGGGCCCCCCCACCCCCTTGATTCCCCGCTAAACAAAATGCAGAATCCCTACCAAAACCAGATTCTCTTTATTTTTCTGGACCGCAGCAGGTATAAGAGTCTGTCGTGATCCCACCTGTACCTCACCTGTAACTTTTTTAATTTAGGAAGTTTGCTGGACTTCTTGAAAGATGGAGAGGGGCAGAGTCTGAAGCTGCCTCAGCTGGTCGACATGGCTGCACAGGTGAGTTATAGTCAGGCACACTGGAAAAAAGAAAGAAAACAGCTTATAATCTACCACAGGTCTGAGCACCTGTCGTCTGTGTGGGTGTGCAGATTGCAGCTGGAATGGCGTACATCGAAAGGATGAACTACATCCATCGTGACCTGCGAGCAGCCAACATCCTCGTTGGAGACAACCTGGTGTGCAAGATCGCCGACTTCGGCCTGGCTAGACTCATCGAGGACAACGAGTACACAGCCAGACAAGGTAGCACGATGTCACATTAACTGTGTGCGCCTAAGAAAAAGAGCCACACTCGCACATTGCTGTGATTAACAGTTTCCTTCTGCCTCCATGTCTATATTTTTATACACAACCTATCCTAATTATATGATTATGCATCTCCACTGTGTTGCCATGGTTTCAGGGGCGAAGTTCCCCATCAAGTGGACGGCTCCAGAAGCTGCGCTATATGGACGCTTTACTATCAAGTCAGATGTCTGGAGCTTTGGCATCCTACTAACCGAACTCATCACTAAGGGACGTGTGCCATATCCAGGTACTGCTCTGTTTCTTAATTCACATGCAGCAACAGGTTTTTCCTTATCCACAGTGAAATTCCCAGGGGTTATTTTTCATCTACATTCTTAAAATTTTTTATACACTATCAACCATCTGGAAAAGCAGTCTCAAAGAAACCTAATCGCAGCGGATGAATGAAGAATATCTCTAAAGAACCTGTTAACCTCTTGTGTAAACTAACATGCAGCTTATGTGCTTCCCTGGTACTGTATGTACCACATTGGAAAACCAAACGGACAAAACATTTATATTTAAAAAAACAAAAAGAAAGACAGAAAGAGAGAAACCAGAAAATTACTGCCAGTCTGGCTGTGATTACAAACCTCTTATAGAGGGCTGTCAAAAAGAATAATTTGAGACTAATTGAAGAGCACTAATGTGAGGGGATCATAAAGTTCTGTGACTCCACTCGTAAAAATTTAAAACCATTCCTGATTGAAATAACAGGTCCGTAATGCTCACTGGATGCCCATCAGTGTGCCTTTAAACTGAATTTTGCGTTGATGAAAAAGCTGAAGTTGCCGGGGGCCCACAAAGATTGTTTTGGCACGTGTCATGGTTCAAATTCAGAGGGCTATAAAAGTCCTGAAATACTGGGGTTTATACAGTTTTCCAAAATATACAGAACCCCCCCCCCCCCCCCGATGGACAGACCTGTTTCACTTTAAGACCATTCACATCTACTATGTAAAGAATTCCAGATGTTTATGCACCATTTATAAATTACAATACTGGAAGTGGTCAGATCTTTATTTTCTTCAGAATCCATTGGCACTTTTGTCTCTCTCTCAAATGCCAACATTCCCGCTCTCTGCCTATGTCTCTTTTTAGGAATGAACAACCGTGAAGTGCTGGAGCAGGTGGAGCGGGGCTACCGGATGCCTTGTGCCCCGGGCTGCCCGACCTCGCTCCATGAACTGATGCTGCAGTGCTGGAGGCGGGAGCCTGATGAGAGGCATACCTTTGAGTACCTCCAGTCCTTCCTGGAGGATTACTTCACCGCCACAGAGCCACAGTATCAGCCCGGGGAAAACCTGTGACCGGCACACGTGTAGGGCAGGCGTGACAGCAATACACTGATGGGCACGCTGTAGTACTCATACTCATGCTCTCAGGGTATTTGACGTGCATGTACCATACAGGACACACACACGTACACACACATATAAAAGATTCATATTATTATTACTTTGTTGTAACTGTTTAAAGACAGTTTCCCCTCTTCTGTCTTTGTTCACTGCAGTCTGTTCAGGACAGATCAGTTAGGCGTATTGAAGAGTTGGAGCTCTTCTGGTCAGGCCTTGCAGTAATGTTGCTTCACTGTGTAACCATGACAACAAGGAACTGAAAGAAGATGTAGATGGCTGTGTTGGGGTTGGGGGGTGGGGGAGTCGAGTGGATACATGATCTGTTCAGCTGCCATATACGTTCAGGTCCTTTGATTTCTCTTTTTGAGAGGAGCTAGATTTTACTTTTCGCCTGAGATAAATATGTTGTAAGAGAAAGAACCGCAGGTGCAACAGGTGATTATCACGCATTGCTTTAAACAGTCTCCAAAAGCAGTCGAAAATGAACCTCGTGCCCCTATGTGGTCACTGAATAGATTATGTACATTGTGTACTAGGTTCTGTGTTAACTGAACAGAGATCAGTTTTTAACTCTTTCTGATAAAAAGAGCTGCTGAACTGATATCAGAGTCATGCCTGTTTCCTGCTTTCCACCCTATCGCCAATGTGTGCCTTTAAACTGGTCAAATGACTGTTTTCAAATAAGTACCTTTAAAACTGTGCTATGAAACTTTGAGGGATGGTCAGGAATGCGCTTTATTTGTCTGATATTTTGTATGGCAATTTTGTATGGATTGTCTCTTTTGTTTGTTTTAATTTAACTTGGATATATCTGTGCATCACAAAGATTTCTATATCTAGTTAACATGTATACAATTTTCATCCTTTTGGGAGGGCAGGGCAATATGGTATCCATAACAGGGGAAAAAATATATCAGAGGACTGTGGAAGGATGGTGTCTGAAATGAATGTAAGCTTCATGATGAGATTCCCCTGTCATGTCGTTGTAATAAAGATCAGATATCTTTTTTTCGAACATGTCTCTGATTATGTGTGTGCTTGGACACTTACACCGTCATGTCGTCACACTATGTCTTTTTTTATATGCATTTGTAAAATGACATGATTAAAAGCAAATTTCGAGTTACTGTCAAACTTCTGATTGAGTTGAAAGGCAAATTTAGTTCTTTTAATTATTTAACTTTATTAATTTGGCAACTTCTAGATTCAAATTAAAAACAAACACTACACTGAGACATTTTCCTTTCACTTTATTATGATTTTAAACACACGCCGAGAGATTTCGTTTTTACTAAATGGGCCTACCAGTTTATATTATTTCCACAAACTGCTTTGTAAAGGTCTACAATCACAGGTGAAAGACACAAACATAACTGTGTAAATAAATATATCCACGTGATCTGCAAAACCATTGTTTGATATGTGAATACAGGACTAGAACAAATAGTTATAGTTATAAACTTAATGGGTATTAAACAAAATATTTGTAATGTGCACATTTTATTGAGCAAGGTTAATATCAATGTAGAGTAAATGCATGGCAGTCTTTTGCAGCGTGTTCATTGTGGATGTTATCACTATGACAATGAAAATACCAACCATCAGTCAGCCTCAGCGGCTGTGTAATTGTTTCATCAGCAATTCCCCTGAATTTACCAAAGATTGTTAACGATTTCCAACAAAAAGACACAAAAATGTTTGAATAGTTTCTAGAAAAGTGATGAAGGAATGAAAAAAATAAACCTGATACTTGCTATGAGTCATTCAATGGATAACTCTTGATCCAGGAACGTATAGTGGGTCTAGAAGATACTATGATCAGTAAATCTTTATTAATTTCTTCATTTGTTTCAGTAAATCAATTTAATTTCACACTAATCCATTACTGATTGTTATAATATTAGTTATTTACTCTTTACTTTGGGATTCCTTTACCAGTGCCTAACGTTTATGCATCACCTGAGTATGATGCTGTACTTTACTTCATATTACTTGAAGCATTATCTACCACAGAGCCCTGAATAAGCTGTTATTAGAAAGTTATTAATAACAAATGTTTCATTAACCATCGGGTCTTTATTTTTCTTTAATCATCCATTTTTGGTCATTTATTTTAATGTGTTACCACCCCCCCCCCCCAACCGACATCTTTCTGGAGTCTAAAACATATTAATGTAATGTATATATAGCTGCTGTTTGCGCTTTCTTTAACGTCACCGTGACTCGCTTTCTTTCTTCAGAAGACTACTCTTCCCATAGTTCCAGAGGTGTAAAGTAAAGGCAGCTACGGGTGCCCGGATGGCTTTGACTGTCAGGCACGTTGGAGAGGCACAGCCGAGACCGGAGCGCACGAGAGACAGAGAGCTGGAATTGCAGAGGCAGAGACGCACGGGCGCACGGTCGATTTTCGCCTCCCGCATAGTGGGGAGTCCCGCGCCTGTCACCCCAAACCGAAGCACAGTGTTCGCAAGCGGCTGTGTCAGCACCTGAATTAGAAAGAGGACGGTGAAGCAGCACCCCTGCTCCTTATTTTTTACATTTTCTCCCCTTTCTGTTTTTTTGCTTTCCCGTCTTTTGTGGTGCAGATATTGATGTGAGCCAGAGGAGCGGTTTTTCTGTTGAACCGCTCGAGACGGTGGCGCGCGGCGGGAGAATACAGCGTTTACATTGATGTGGGAGGACTATCTCCTTCCGACGCGGGGAGCTGAGATGAAGGGGGAATGCTGCTCGCTGACGGCTACAGCCGTCAAGGCAACGGCTCCGTGACCCGGGCGGGAAGAGGAGTGAGCGCCGCCGCCGACAGCTGCGCGAGCCCCTAGCCAGCGTTGACACCGCGACAGCTCCAGCGGGCAGCGCGAGCCCCCAGACTCTGTGTCCCTTGGTGAGTGCGCGACTTATGTACTAAACATTCAAATTTTGCTCGCCGTCCACTCAGCCAGCTGTGCTGCGCACCTCTGGCTTTCTTTCTGAGTTTAAAAAAAAATGTTTTTCTTACACTAACCTCATCGGCGCAGTCACCTGGACGGAGCTCTGCATGCGTGCCGCTCGTGCTGCTGGGTCATCTGGGCTTTACTGTGGGCATGCAGCGTGTGTGTGGTTAGACCTTAAATGATGATGTTCAGACACACTCGCGTGCGCTCACACACACATACACACGCGCGTGCGCGCAGTGTAGTTCCGTGCGTGAACCCAGTGTACCCTCACCTATTTTTCCTCACTATTTGCAAGATTCTCACCTCTTAGCCTCATTATCACTGAATATATATGTACAGTGAAGGTAGGGCAGCAGTGTACAGTAGCACCCCGGGTACTGTCACACTGCTGACACACAAACACAGACCCACACACACACACATGTTCTTTTCTGTTCATTTAATGTCTGCACAGATTTTTACCTGTGGGTCAGCTTGATTGGACTTTTCTAATATCTATATATTTACATATCAGTGTGCATGCAGTACAGATGTAGCTGTGAGCACAACTCCTGCTGGCGGACAGATGTTTTTCTGAAGCAGAGCATCCATCCAGCCCTCTGGTTTCCTTCTCGGCAGCCCCCCAGATCTGTCACGGCAATAAGGCAGGACGCAGCAGCAGCACATCCTGCAGTGGCAACAGAGGCAGTGTGTTGGAGACAAGGCATACTCATGGTGGTGATTATCAGCTCTTGTCTGTGGTTTAGTAGAAAAGGAGGGAGGGGGTGCAAAGAAAAAAAGGAGAGAGAGAGGGTGCAGAGGAAGTGCAAGAAAGGAGAAGAAGAGGGGATGAGAGAAGTCAATGTCAGTGTCTGGGCAGTGACAGTTCGTTATTTAAGGGCCCCTCAGAGACGTGCACAGGCTGCCCTAGTGCAGGTGCTGTTAGTATGCAGAGTGATGCTCTGTCTGTCTGTCTGTCTGTCTGTTTCTCACTCACACAGTCTCACTCTCTCAGTGGCTGGTTGAAGAGTGAGTTCTCTTTTTGGCAGGTCCACTTGGACATAATGAATAATTTCAACCCTCTGAATGCTGGAATGAAAAGGAAATGGCCTTACCTTGGCATTCAGCCGCTGTCTGTCAGACTTGTCTTGAGTGCATGGTAGTGTGTGTGTGTGTGTTTGAGAGAGTGAGTGACAAACAGAGGGAATGTGAACATATAACAGCTTAGGCCCATTGTGCTTCCTACCTGTGTGAGCGGGGCTAGTTGTCATAGCAACGGCCTTGTAGCTCCGTTGATGTTCCTCCTGTCCTCATTGGCAGGGTCAGCGCACCTAACACACCACATCTCGTCTCAAATCTGAGTGTGTGTGTGCTTTGGAGGTACCTTTTGTTTGTGCCTTGCTGCAGTTTGTAGGCGTATAGGTTGATGGCACAGACAAGTCAGTGTGTGTGTGTGCGTGTTTTGAATGTGTGTGTCTGTGTGCGTGTAACAAAGATACACCCTGCTGATATGACAGCCGACAGCTCAACCAATCACCTGTTTCCTCTCTCTCTGCCTATCAGCATGTGAGGTTGCCATAGTCAGACGTCCCCTTGATATGGAGGTCGTCATGGAGATGGAGAAGACAGAATGGACGCACATATTCACCTATAAGCGCACGCACATAAATACACACACACACAGGGCATGGAATGGTACAGTATAGCCACTGACTTCCACTGATTTCTCAGTGTCTTGGCAAGTTTTGAGCTAAGCAGGATGGTGCAACCTGTTGAATGGAGGTTTTGATGCATCAACTCTGCACACAGGGCTTTTCACGTCAGAGCCAGGATCATTGAGTAAAACTCTCTGTGGTCTTGTGACAAATCATCTGCTTAAGTTGAGCCGCACACACAAATCGGGATGCACCTTTATATTGGCCAAATATCTAACATAAAATAATGTTTACCAATTTTGTGCTGGCTAAACCTTCAAAGATATTGTGAGGATGATTCGAAAGACTTTGAAACAGTTGAGTTATTTTTGTCATACTGGAGATTTCCGTTTCTTTGTTGTCAAGGTGTAATAAATAACTACAAAAAACAAAAGAGAAAAAAAACAGAAAAATGCCACCATTCTGGCAAATTGTTATAAAAATCTGCACTGGCTCATAGCTTCATAATTGGTGCATTCTTGAATGCAAACAGCGGAGATTAAATCTGAAAGGATATCCTATAGGAGATTGGATCTGTTCAAATGCTTATTCTCCAAAAAGAAAGGACTCTCCTTAGTTCTGCAAAGCATCTGCCTTCTAGCTGTGTGCAAAACTGGCTGAATGCAACAAAGTGAAGTTTTTTGGGTTTTTTTTTTTGAAACAACAGCTGAAGATCATTGTGGCTCTCAACTCTGAACCCTTCACAGCAGCACTCAGGGAAAAGGGAATTTAAACCATTATCTTAAATGAGTCCAGCAATTAATAATACTTTGTACTTGAAATGCCTCCCAAAATACAGAAGTAACTGATTGCAGAGCACAGATTAACCAACACACCACAAATAAGCCATTCACTGTCCTCAAAGCAACAGAATTTGGTTGGATAGCGTTCAGAATTGTTAGCGGTTCTCTCTAAAGCTGGGATTTTCACCTCGATTTGCCCAGAGGCCATCTTTATGCAATGACAGGAGGCCAGAGGCCAGTTAATAAACAAACAATAATATTTCTAGTATAAAACAAATAAACATTAAAAAGACCCAACCTTTTTTTTAAGACCTATGTAACATATCATACTGCATCCAGTTGTTCCACTGCGCTTTAGCTCCAAACAGTTACATGTAAACCACTCAAACACAACCTGAACCTCTTCAGTCAGTTTTATTAAAGGAGTTAGCCAGCTGGCATCCTCTGGTGGGTCTGATTTGTCCTCTGAGCCTAAGTTGAGTATCGCCATACAAACAAAATTAATGCTTATTTTGCTGTTGTTTCTAAATCATTGGTGGAACAAAAGGAGGAAAAAAAACTGACATCATGTACTAAAAGACCTCTAAATGAAATGTAGAGTGAAAGGACATTTTTGGGCATATTTAAAAACTTTTTCTCTGCAACAAGCCACTATTGGCAAAAAATAATAATTAGTCACTACTTTGTCCTTGGGGTGAAGGGTTCCGTCTTTTATGACTCTTTTTAATCTAATGGTTACCTGAAGTGAAATAGCTTTTGCCACAGGCAGGTAAACGTGGTTCAACTCCCCCCCCCCCACACACACACACACACACACACACACACACGGATGCACCCACACACACAGCAACCGTTTAGCATTAGTGTAAGCAGTGTTTGTATGCTCCATTCTGTCACCTCCCACACGATACATTCATAAAACGGCTCCTCCGCGCCAAAAGCGGTGACTCAAGAGGAGACATCTACCCTTCTCTTTTTCTCTCGCCTCCTTCCTTCCTTTAACCCCACTGTTCTCCATACACCTGTCCTCCAGTCAGTGCCACCCTCCTCCCCCAACACACCTTTCTTTTTTCCTCCTTTCACTTGTCTTTTTCACTCCTTCAGCCTCTCCTTTCCTATATGTCCTTCCTCATCCCAAGTCCTCATTCTCTTCATCCCCCTTACCCCTACCTCCCATACCCCCCCTCCAACGGGTCTGGTTGCAGCCGGTTTGAGTCTGACAGTGGAGAGGAAGCACCGACCTCTCACCTCCGGAGGATGGAGCGAGGTGCGGCGGGGTGTGGGGATAGGCAAGAGGAGAGGGGATGAGGAGGCAGTGGGTGGAGGGGAGGCTTGGGGGGGGGGCGCTGCTGAGGGAGAAGGCGAGAGAGAGGTCAAAGAACAGGAGGGATTTGTGAGGGAAGAGAGCTGGGGGAAGGGACGGAGGGAGGGAGAGCACATGAGACAGAGAGAGGACAGAGGGGTCAGGAAGGAGAAAGGGTGATAAATGAAGGGAGAGCGGCAAAGATGGAAGTATGGGGAGGGAAGGATTGACCGGCGCAGAAGGGATGAGAAGGAAAGAAAGACAGAGTGTGAAGCTGCTGTGTACCTCCCTAACAAGCTGGACAGAATCAGCTCAATTATTAAAGAGGAGCGAGAGATGGGGAAAACACGCAGACACAGACGTACACGCACGCACAAGAAGCATCTCTCCGTGTCTGGGCACACAACACGATCGCATCATCATCATCGCAGACACACGCACACCTATCTGCACATGTGCAGCTTTGTGTTTCTTAGAGTTTCTCTCTTTTTTTTTTTTTTACAGCTGTGTGTGATTATACATGTGTCTGGGTATGTGTTTTTAAAAACATTGAGTCAGTGGATAAGCAGAGACTTGTTAGTGATTCTCCTCAACACGCACCCCCCCCCCCCCCCCTCCCCCCTCCTCACCCCTCCTCAACCCCCCCCCACTACCCAATTTGGCTTCAGCGCCGTCTCAACGTTCCACCAGCGTGGCTTCAATGTCGTCCCATCAATATGAACAGATAATCAGAGCACTAAGGGGTCTGTCTATAAATCCCCACTGTGAGTATAGTTCTCACCCTCTTCCCTTCCTTTCTTCTCTACCCTTCTTGTCTGTCTTCCTCCCTCCTCCTCCTCATCTTCCTCTCTCTTGCCCGTTCCACCCTTGTTTCTAGTTCTCTTTCTTCTTTCCCTTTTCCCTCCTTCTCTGAGGAAGTGTATGCCCCCAAGGGACGAAAAGATTCGCTACCTTCCAAGAGAGAAAGAGATTGTGAGCGGCTCTCTCTCGATATATATGTGTGTGTGTGTCTATGTGTGAATGTGTGTCCTCCACATATGTGCGTGCCAGGATGATAGTGTGTGCGTGCGTGAGAGTGAGAACACACACTTCCTGAGACGGAAAGGGAGACGGCGAGAGAGAGAGAGAGAGAGAGAGAGAGGCAGGGGATGAGCAAGTGAGGAGCAAGTGAGAGACTGAAAGCAGGAGGCTGTGGAGGGGGGAGGAGAGAGAAAGAGATAAGAGAGAAAGACAGAGACTAGTCGGGGAGAAGGGGGAAGATGGATGAATGCACTGCGCACCAATTGTGTGTGTGTGTGTGTGTGTGTGTGAGAGAGAGAGAGAGCGATGGTAAAGAGATGCAGGTAGACAGAGAGGGACGGAAGGGTTTCTTATCCTCTCAGCAGAAGTCATAATTTCTTAGAGCGTGCACGGATGTGTGTATGTGTGTTTCGTGTGCATGCCTCATTGTGTTTGTGTCTGAAAGTGTTACCTCGCACAGGCTTGAGGCCAAGAACCACAGCACAGAGAGGTACAGTGGTGTAGCGCTGGTGTGTAGTGTCAGCCGTACACGTGTGTGTGTGTGCGTGCGCGCTTTCTGAGAAATGTGTATGTTGAGGCTGTGGCTGATGAGCTGTCAGTACCTACAGTTGGAATGTTCACAAGGCGGCCATTGTTGTTCAAACAGCCAGCAGCCTTCTCCTTGGCAACGGGCGCTGCAGCAGCGTCTCCCACAGCAACTGTGGAACAGGAGTATGGAGGGAGGAGGAGGAGGAGTCAGGAAGTCAGGGCCGCAGCACGGAGGCCCCTCTCCAAAACACTGGCCTCAAGGTCTGAGTGTGTGTCGGGGTCCAAGCATCTGGTTTGTGTGTCCTCAATGTGTGCGCTGGATGTGCGTGACTGTTTTCACGTGTGCCGGTATGTGTGGCTGTTAAGTGTGGGTTTTCATCAGTGTCAGCGTGTAGCGTGCTTCAGCGTGTGTGTCTGCGTGTGTGCGCACCTGTGTGAACTGTAAGTGGGAGTGTTTCTGTATTTGCACCTAAGTGGTTGGTTTCATCTTCCTGTATTTGCATGTGTTTGTGTGTGTATGTGTGTGTGTTTTTCCAGACATATCCCTGTGTATGTGTGTCCTTGTTCATGTGTTTCAATGCGTGCGCACATGTGCACACTCCTCGCTGTTCCCAGCTGGCGCAGTTGGTCACATGACCCGAATGAGGGGCGGCCATCAGCAGCGCCAGTAAACTGCCTGCAGGAGAGTGAGAGAGAGAGAGAGAGAGAGAGAGGAGAGAGTGTCAGGCTGAGTTGAAGATGAGGAAGGGGGTGTTGGGGAGTGGGAGCTGTGGGAGAGAAACTAGGGGCAGGAGGTGGGTGGTAGTGGTGGTGCGAGAGTGGGGGGTACTGGGGAGATGAGAGAAGGAACAGTGAGAAAGAGGAGTGAGGAGGGGCTAAGGAAGGAAGGGGTAATACGGTCCTGCTCGTCTTAAAATAACTACAGCATGTAGGTTCCTGCAGAAACAACAGGAGAGAGACAGGCAGACAGTGAGACAGTCAAATGGGGGGTGTTGTTGGTGGTAGTGGTGGTGGAGGGTCCTGGTTTTGTGTTGTCTAGTGTTTGGAGCTACTTCTCCAATCCCCTGTGTGCATCCTTGGCTGAGCTGCCACTGTATCTGCTCTGTGTGAAGTCTGTTTACGTTAGATGCGTTTCTGTCTGTCTGCCTCTTTTTGTTTGTCTGCACATATGGTTTATGTGTTGGTCTCTGCTCATTGATATGCTTTGTGTGCATCCTTGGTGTGTGTACGTGCGTGTGTTCGTGCGTGCGCGCACACGCCTACTCTTGGCAGGAGATACAGCGCGCGCACTGATGATGGAGATCATTAGGAATTTCCTGCAGCTGGGAAGGTGGTTGCAGGGGGGGGGGGGGGGGGGGCAGGCGGGGCGATACTGTTGGAGGGAGCCGGGTGAGAAAGAGAGGAGAAGGTCAGAGCTGAAAGAAGTGTGGGTGGTGGGTGTATGCTGTTTGGGGGGGGGGGTCTGTATGTAAAGGGTGTTCCTTGGACTGTCTGTGTTTGACTGACGTGTGTGGATGGAGCTGCAGCTCACCAGGGTTCGGTGTTGTTCTGAGGGGATGTTGATGGTAATTTGTGTGCGGGGATGTCGGCGGTCTGTACGTAACACCGTTTTGGCACACTTACCAGCACCTCGAGCTCTCAGACAACCCAGGTCTGCTGATCAGAAGAGTTTGCATATGGTTAAAGCTTAGCTGCTCACTGTTTTTGCCTGTTGGGCTGCAGTGCACTGCAGTTGAGACAGGACCTTATAACTTGAGTTTTACTCTTTGTTTATTGAGTTAAATTAAAACTTTTGAGAAATTGGCTAAACTAATAAAGATTCAATACTGAAAACTTTTTTGGAAGGGAAAAAATACCTATTATCCAAATGTCAGACAGCTATTTTATAGCTGATGTCTAAGTTCTGTTTAGGTTTAGCTCATGTTAAATGAGGATATTCTTGTGTATTGTAATGCAGCTCAGAATGAACAAAGTTAAGTCTTCCTTCAGACTAATGGAAAGAAACTGCTCACATTTAGTACTTTTACTCTTCCAGACTTTCTCTACTGGGCATTTATGCAAATTAGCGCATATTTAACAGGATAATACCTCATTAACATAAGTTAACATAGAATTTCATAAACTTGTATTGTCTCACTACAAGGAATTGACTGATAAGAGTTTCACGGTGACTTACTACTAATGCTCCAACTTTTTGCCTGTAAATACTACTTTCCAATAAAAATGTGTTGACATTTTTACAATTCGTAGCTTTAGAGTCTCTCACACTCTGAGCCGGAGCTCTCCACTTTACATACACCAGACTCTTCAGTTTTATTCCCGTCTATATTCTGAAGAGAGATTTGTCCCTATATTGTTCAGAGCTTGATTTATAGTATGATTTAATCATAAAAATGTTTTCCTTTTCTGGTTGTGAACAGCATTTTCCAATTTATAAAGTGCCAAACGATATTCCCTTTGACTCTGCAGATAAATATTATAATGTAACAAGAATTGTGATCCTGGCTTTATCTGGTGTTCAGTTTTCCCTTCTGGAAAAGTAGGCAGATTAGTTCATATTTAGATAGATAATGCCTTATTTGCATACGTAAACCTGAAACCTCAGCAGAACTTCCAGTACGTACAAAAACACCTTCATGTAAGTAATCAAGTGTGGCATATCGATTTACCTGTATTGTCTTTCCTTAACCCTTGAAAACCTACTAGGAGTAACCCTTGAAGGTCTTTTCTGAACTGAGCAGTTTCTGTCATATTTCAGGCCCAACAAAATGACTGGATCTGAATTTATGAGGGTGGACTTCGCTTTTCTTACTAACCACGTCTTCACTGATATATACTAAGGTGTCAAAACTCATCATACAGGGTAGATCGTCAAATGTTGCATTTATGGGCCAAAGTGTTAAAGTGCAACATCAAGTAATGCTACTATATGGTACTGACACTACGTAATGTGTAATGTGTGAAGCTGGAGCGACAGCGCCAGTCAACGACTCAACAAGTTGCTTGGTCAGTGTCTCATTGAGAAGTGTTGGATAACCGAACGTTATATGCTGGATATCAAACCAATCGCAAACAAGCAAACAATAAAGCCTCGCATCTACAAAGACTTAAAATTATGATCAAATAGCCAAATGTGAGCAATATCAGCCTTGCATTCACCTATGGAAAAGGGGTAAACACCCCAAAACCGCTGCCTGCACGCGTGTCTGCTACATTTTTCGAAAGTACACACACTGTTGCTGTGTTTTTCTCATGTTTCCGTTCACCGATGATTTCCGTGGAAGGATTTTATTGTTGCGTGTATGTTTGTTGGAGCCGAAGGTTGGGGTTGCGTCAGGGTTGAGGTGATGGAGCGACGAGAGCCCGACGGTGTAGTCGAGTCGCTGCGCGGTGTCACTCAGCCTCTGCGGACCCCTTGACCCACTTCCCCCTCCCCACCTCTCATGCTTCTCTGCTGGCCTCACATACACTTTTTCCATCTTGCTCCCTCTGTTTCATCCCCCCTTCTTCTTCTTATCTGTCTAAACCTCTCGGTGGAGCCCCCTCCTCCCCTCACCACCTCTCTCTCTCTCTCACTCACTCTCTTCTCTATGTCCCCCCCCTCCCTTACACCCCCCCATGCTGTTTCGGTGCTGCTGCCTGTCTCTTAGCAACAACTGCACACCCGTTAGAGCTCAGTGAGTGCTTTTACAAACACACCCAGGAAGACACACTTATACACGAGCACACTGGTGCGTGCGCGCACAAACACAACCATACACACTGGGTCTAGTTCCTCATTGAGGGTTTCTGCTGGCAGGCCTGTGAGTCTGCAAGCCTTTGTGGCAGTGAGATAGATGGGAACAGAATAGATATGCTTTACAGCTACCATGTACAGAGTCATTGCGCCTCTTAGACTACGCACCAACAGGCCAGTGGCCCAAACTGGAAATTGAGAGGTTCGAGTCTCTCTCTTTCTGTGTCGCTCCCTCTGTTTCCTTTCCCCCGCGCTTGCACAATTAGACCTAAAAGTTTTCCGAGAAAAAAAAGAAAATGTGCAAGATGAAAACTGTTCAAACAGTATCATTCATACGAGAGCTGCTCTTTGTGAAACAGATTCAACAGATCATCATGTGGGAGCAGCGCGCACCCTCGGCTGTTTTCACAGAGACAATACTACGCAACTGTGTGTTCCAGAGCCCCAGAGCCATTCACAGCAAAAAATGCACCAAAACGCATTCGCTACGTATGACGGTGATTACATTGGAATGGCGGCTGATGGATGCCAGGAGTGTTTGCTTAAAACAATGAATCACAGTGGGAGCATTTGATTGGCTGGCATCTAAAACCCTGTCAGAAAACCCCCCGCAGAGCACAGTAGAGGGATATTTGCATGTTTGTCTTTGTTTGGCGTGTGATCGTGCATGGGTTCACATGTGTGCGTGATATGTCTGTCTTTATGTGTAAATCGATGTGCGAGTGTGTGGGAGGATGGAGCTGTGGGGGCATGTTTTGCATGCGCGTTTGCGTGCTGGCATGTGTCGCTGGTGCGTGTGCGCCTCTGAGTGACAGCGCGTGCACGCATGTGTGTGCGTGAGCGCAGCGAGCGCATGTGACGCAATGCTTAATTAAAGCATGTGCTCTTCTTGTTCTCTCACAAACTGGTCAGATGAAGCCTTAATTAATGAGCGCTGTTAATTAGACGAGAGAGAAAGTGAGAATGAAAGTGGGAGAGGCGGAGGAGGGGTGGGGGAATCTGAGGTAGCGCTGGGAATGGGGGGGGCTGTGTGGGTGAGAGGGGGGTTAAAGAAAGTATGTTTAGCGTGTTTGTGTTCATCTCCATGTTCGTCTGTCCCAGTTGTGTCATTCCTCAGAGCAGCAGAGCACCGAGGTTTGCTCTGCTCCATGTGTGCAGCCGCAAAACTCTGCTACAGCGAAACTCTCCCACTTCTTCTCCTCTACTCCCTCTACTCTTTTGTCTTCCTCTCGCCTCCTCTTCACCAACTTTTGCTCCCTCATTTTGCCAAAAATCTGTCTGCCTGTCTCTGCCCCGCTACCGACTCAATCATATCTTTCACCTTCCTGTTCTTCTTCTTCTTTTTTCTCTCACTCTTTTCATATGTTCTCACCCATTCACTCTCCCATTCTCTCATGTCTCACACTCCCCCTTTCTCCATCCCCGCCTTTCTCTCTCTCTCCCTGTCCTTCACCCTCCCTCCTAATCAGAGCCATATGTTGGAGAGGGAGGCAGGGAGATCTGACGATGGACATAATTGTGTTGAATGTAGACCGTGCGGTACAGTGTTGGGAGTCAGCCGTGTGCGTATGTATAAATTAAGTTTGCAAATGTTGCGTTTACTTGTGATTGGATGCAGTCACATGTGAGTCTCACACCACACGGGGCTGAGATTTCACAGCACTTCTGCCTGCACTTCTCCCCATGCTTTGGGTTTCTATAATCCCTCCATCGCTCCTGTCTTTCTGTCACCTTCATCTCTCCATCCTCTTAACACCTCTCCATTCACCACCTCTCTGCTTCCCCCTGGTGGATGTGATTATTCACACATTCTCATTCTTGTTGCACCCTCAGAGTCTAGAGCTTTGTAATGCATTTGGAATAGTTTTGGTGAAACGTGGCACGAGCAGTGACAGTGTGTGTGTATGTGTGTGTGGGCGCACGCACCCAAGTCTGCTGTGCGACATGATTCAACAGTTGAATTTCTTTACATTTTTCAACAACATATACGTCCTCTCACTCAAATATCGCACATGCGGCAAAAACATTACTGTCGCGTATTGATGATCCTCTGAGTATTTATACCAGCATACGCTTGTACCCACACTATGCTGGAACACATCAGAATGAAACACTAACTACAATTAGACTTTAAAAATTTATACTGCAAGTCATCCTCCAAAATAATTGCATGAGATAGTGCAGCCCGCACCAAAATACTGATTCTAGTCTGGCCTGATGCATGCTGTGACATCATGTACTAATCTCTTTTTCTCTTGTTCTTTCTGCTCCACCCTCCTCCTTTCTTTTTTCTCCTTTCATTTCCCCACACTCCGCATTTTCCTCCACCTTCTTCAACTCTTTGTCCCTTCCCCCTGTCTGTATCTCTATCTTTCTTTCTCTCACTCCAGCAACCATGGGCAAAAGACAGGAGCAGAGGGGAGAGGGAGAAGTATGTGAGCTCTCCACTGCAGTATTGATGACCCAATGATCCCCTGCAGAACAGAGCCAGTCAGGCAGACAGAGTGAGGCTCAACTCAGAATCAAAATCAGAATCAGTGCCATGATCGTTTGGTAAAAGCAACAAATTGAACAGGATATGAATGGTAAATGTAATCTAATGTTGTAATGCTGCTGTGTGGGTGGCACAGTTAATAGAGGAGAGTGCATCATGGATTAGGTTTATGGCCCATTGCCAAAAATGTTGACGATTCGATTTCACAATCGCAATTACATCTCTGCAAATTTTTCTACGTGTTCCATAATTTATGCTTAGCAAAAGCCATTTTTGGGGGTGGGGAGACTCATGGGGTTTGGATTAAATGTCTTAAATTCAAGGAGGAGGTTTTAACATATTTATGGGCTTACTTTTCAGTTGGTAATATTGTTTTCGTATCTGTCTTTAGGTTTTTGAGTCTTCTTGCCAGCTGTTAGAGGACGACAGCTACAAAGAAGAAATACCCATTTACATAAATCTGAAAACATCCATCTTTTCCCTGCCTCAGTGCCAGCAAAACTGTGTCCTGAATGAGTAGCTTATCAGATCACCTGCATTCAGGCCAAACTGGGGCTCCAGTGGGCTGTGGTGAGGCTCGGGCTGAAGAAAAGGGGTGTGTGCCGGGGCTCGAGGAGCTTGAAGCGCTCGAAGGAGCGGAGTTCTGGACCAGGGAGCTCACGCTCCAGGGGGGGTTCCAGGATCCTTCTCATGATGGACTGACGCTGGTAACATCCGACCACATTCCCTCCTCCTCTCCGTCTGCCCTGGCCAACGGCCTCCATCTTCAGAGGAGGCTGGGGCACAGCAGTTGCCGGCGGCGGCAGACAGAGACTCACACGACTGCTGAGACACATACGTTTGCAGAGACGTTTCGAAACATGCAAACACACATAGACCCAGATGTGCATGCACAGGCTTTTTCTCATGCAAATATGGAGAACTGTGGACTCACGGATGTGAACTCACACGCAGCTTCTGTAGGGCCAGAACTCTCCAAATCTCTTACACCAGAGGCCATACACTCACCGCAGCCCTTGTCTTTGGCGCTAGGCAATCATCCTGCCTCCACCAATCAGCTGGCAGCCCCGGTCCGAACTGCAGAGACAGACGTGCCCTCAACATTTTGTCCAGTCCCTGCTGGTCCAAACTCAAACACTGACTCCTCCCCACTTCCCATAGAGACAGAAAAAAAGTATGCACTCCGTAGCTCTGGACGTCCCCGCTTTCCCTGTCACCTGCGCAAATCCTCACGCCTCCGCAGAAGCATTGAGGATGGGGAAAAAAAAGCAGGGAGGGAAAAGGGAGGAGAGGAGGATGAGGAAGTATTAGAGGAAAAGATCTGGAGGGTAAAAGAGGAGGAGGTGGCAGTTGGTGATAAAGAAGAGCACTCATCTGTGGAGGCTGTTCTCCCTGCAGTTACCAGTCACACAGATACTGCTCTTGCTCTAACTGTACCTAAACCTGTTCCTAAAGCTATACCTAAACCTGGTCCCAGACTCGGCTATAGACCTGGACCTAAATCCAGGTCCAGGCCCTCAACAAAACCTGTTCATAAAGCAGGCCCTAAAAGTGTAATGAAACAGCGTCAGGCAGCCCAGGCTATCCACGATCACGCTACTCCTCATCTCTCATTTGGGAACACGCCCACAATCCCTGGATCTCTGCTAACGATGAAGGAGGAACCCGTTGCGGAGTTGAGGGTATGTCCTCCCAGTAATGGCAGACGTGGGCGTTTTGTTGGTGTAAGTTTATTTTTTAGTCACATATCGCTGCATCACCACTTCTTTTTGACATTACATATAACGTCATATTATTCACTAATGAACATTGAGTCAATTTGCTGTCGCAGCTGTTTTACCTTTGTGTCTGCTTTACAGGTGAGGAGGATTGTTGTCAAAGTGGCACGCATTCCAGTCAGCCTTAGCCGGCGACAGAAGAGCTACAAAATTTCTAATCTGGAAACGATCACGGGGACGGAAAAGAGTAATGATGGCAACGTGGAGGGCTCAGAGGCAGCCCGAGAGCCAACTGCGCTCCTCCGAATGAAAAACAACGGAAAGAGTGTGATGGTGATGTTCCCTCCCGGAGAGCTCCCTGTTATCCTCAAACGCAGGCGGGGACGACCGCCTAAACAGCCCCTGCCAGGAATACAGGGGGAGCCTCCAAATGCTGGGAACCCTGGTGGTAATGGAGACCAGCCCAAGAAGCCCCGGAGGCGGCGACGGACTAAACTCCCTTATCCTTATCCATCCTATGTTAATGACACGAATGATGTGAAAACCGAATATGGGGATGTTCTCTCCAAACTGGCCTTTTTAAACCGCCAGCCTCCTGCCACTGGCCGCTGCTCCCCCCCTCGTTGCTGGACACCTAGTGAGCCAGAAAGTTTTCATACCCCCTCAGAAAACCCTGGAATATCCACCCTGCTCCACCGGCTCACTGGGTTTAGACGCCCACGGGGTGGCAGAGGAGGAGGTGTTGGACGGGGAGGAGGAGCAGCAGGGGGGATCGGAGGCAGAGAGTGTAATAAGAGCACCTTCAGTGACTTCTTTGAATCTATCGGAAAAAAGCGGAAACTGAGCCCCCTGTCTGAGCATGGATTACCTAGGAAAAGAGGGAAGGGTGTGGGTGGAGGTGGGGTGGGCAGAGGAGGCGGTGTAGTAGGAACAGTGCCTGGGGGTGAGAAAATAGTCAGGAGGAGACGTATGAAAAAAAATGGTGCATTCAAAGGGAGTGGGGTGTCCATGGGGCAAGACTGGCCCAATGGGGCAGGTGGCTGGGGTGAAGAGGGACCTATGGATAAACAGAAAGGCTTGGGTGGGTATCAGCTCTGTGGAACTCCAAGGGGGGGCTTCTCCTCCTGTGAGCTTGGACGGGGAGGTGCCTACAGCAGCCCAGGTGGGAGCAGAGGGGTTGGGCCAGCTGGGGAGGACTCACAAGGCCTCTTCGCTGGTTATTTCCGATCACTGCTCGACTCTGATGATTCCTCGGACCTGCTGGACATCTCCTCCGCACAGTCTGACCCCCGCAAAGCTTCATCTACCCCTGGATACGAGCCATCCAGCCCAGCTACCAGTCACAACTGGTCTACCGCATTCTCTAAGTGGAGCACTAAGGGTGCAAGTTCTGGGGCGGAGGGTTCAGGCCAGACACCTGGCTCCTCAAGCAGGCCTCCATATAGCTATGCCAGCCTGGCCCAAACATCCCCCACCACTTCTACCTATCCTAAATCCACTCCTCCATCTCTCTCACACTCTCCTAGCTCCCCCCATCCCGCCTCTTATGGCCACTACTCTTCTGGCTACTCCTGCTCCTCTCCTGTGGTGCCACAGAGATCCTCAGACTGCAGCTGGTCTGGTAACAACATTGGCAAGGCCAACCCTGTCGGTCCAATGGGTTATTCTAGCTATCAAGCCACAGCCAAGCGGGGCTACGGTGGATATCCAAGTGCAAGTCATTCCTCTGCAATGCGGGGGGACTCAACAGGGCCGACGTCACCTGGAGGAGGATACATGTCTGTGGCCAAAAGTAGCCCCTTCAGCTCCTCCTCCCTAGAGGGTTACAAACAATACAACCCCAATCAGTGGAACTTCAGGTAAATCACTTCTACCACTCAGGTGTCATTAAAAGAAATCCTACATTAACTAATGGAAGTAAATCTTAAATTATCACACAAACATTTGACTTGGTTTTAATTAAACTTAAATGTAAATGTAGGTAATTAAATATTTTATTTGACAATAAACAAAAAAAAGGTGCAAATCAGGCTTTTAGATATCTGAAAAACCCGATCACGTCTGATGATTATATTTCTCAGGATGAATGTTTCACTCCGGCATGCAATTTTCAATATCACCATGCCTGCCTTGTGAAAATTAAAATTTTGGCTAAATATTCCTCATCCTTACCCAGCTTACAAGTGCACTGTCATAGCCTGCCACTGAGATTTCTCCTGTTACTGATTTGTGAAACTGCAACAAAGAGCAGTGAAAACTCTTTTGCACAAATACTGCTTAAGTGTTTTTATTTATTGTATAATATATGTTGGTATTCTTATTATTTATTTTTTTCAGACAAGGTTACAGTGGCTGGTCAACAGACAGCTTTGGACCTCAGTACCATGGCTATAGTGAATATGGATCCAATGAGTCCAAAGACATCTTGGATATCTCAAACTACACCCCCCAGAAGGCCAAGCGACAGCCTTTCCCTGAAAGTTTGTCAGAATCTTCTTCTGACTCTTCACATCTTGGCTCCGCAGCCACTAATAGTGGCCCTAGTTCCACATGTGGCACGTACAAACAGAATGAGGTTGTTTCTGTTAGTGGAGAAGGGGGCCAGTCAAGTCTGTCCAGCCTGGAGAAGCTGATGATGGACTGGCATGAGAGTGCCTCGGGACCTTCTTATAACTGGAGCCAGAATGTCCTCTTCCAGGGTGGGGGGACCAACAAACCCGGCCGTGGTCGCAGGAAACGGACTGAGCCACATTTAGAAAAAGAAGGAGTTTCTGCTTTGCACTCTGATTCCCCATCCAGTCCCTCACCAACACCTGCTCCTGGACCTAAGCGCGGAGGGGTCGGAGGACGGGGCAGGGGGTCGAGAGGAGGCAGAGGAGGTCTGTCTCCCTGTCAGAGGGAGAGGCCAGCGGGATCCAAAGGGAGGGGCAAGGCTGCGTCTACGTCAGCGGTGGGACCAGCGGTGTCTGCTGTAGGTCCAGAGGGGTCCGGGTTGTTTCAGGAAGGGCTGGATTATTACAGTGGAGACAGTAGCAGCCTTTCTCCTTTGGCCACTCCTAATCCTGCGCCACCTTCCAGCTACCTCCAGGACCCCTGTGAGTACCCCTCCCCCTATTCTGCCCACCCCTCCACACCATCCTCTGAGGAGCGATATCCGGCCTTATACCCTGGAGAATCCTCCTCTTCCCTCTCACCCAGTGTTTCTTCTCCCCCTTATCCACCCAAGCCCACCCCTCCTCCACACCAGTCCTACCACCTTGTCCCCTCCAGGACCTTCTCCCCCTCTTGCTCCCCCTCACCACGGCTAACACCCCACTGCGGCACTGCACTCAGTCCCTCGCACCGCCCCCCTCTGAAAGACCCCCAGTTTTCGCAGTACGACTCACCCAGCTACTGCAGCTCCCCCTACTGGTACGGACAGACATCGCACAGTGGCAGCCCAAGCCCACACGCTCACTCAAATACAGCTGTGCACGCACACAGCAACCCGCACGCAAGTCCACATGGGAGCACACCGGCTAATTCGCTCTCTAGCCCAAATGCAAACACGCACACACATCTGACTCCAACTCCGCACGACGCACATCATCCCAGCACACAGCCCCACCTGAGCTCACACACAAACACGCATCCAACATCGCACCTACAGAGCAGCCCTCTCTCGCACTCCAACAATCAACCCCACCTCAATGCACACACCAACCTCAACACCCACCTCCCTTCGCATACACACTCCAACCCCAGCCCCGGCCTCCATTGCCATGCAACACCTATGCTTTATGAGGAGCGCAGCCCTCCCGCCGCCATTACCCCACACAAGCGGGATATGACCTCCCACGCCATGAGCACGGGCCATCGGCAGGGGCCCTTGCCTCACTCCCCGTACCCCAAACCTCCCCTGGACTCCTCGCCCCATCAGGAGGACACTAGTGGCTACTCTGTGCCCCAGCAATCCTATCAAGGCATGGGACACCGCTACCCCTCCCAGGCGGCTCAGGGTGGCGGGGTGCTGTGCCAGCTCCTGGACCCAGCCGGTGATGACAGCTTCAGCGTCACAAGCCTGTAACGGCAGGTGAGTGACTGTCGAGGACAACGTAGGTATGGAAAAGGGTGGAAATGCATAAATAGATCCATAAACTGTTAAGCAATGAATGTTACATAATATTCAACTGGATGTAGAAGCAAAATCATTTTTTTTATTACTGTTTTGTTATTATTAGACTTACCCCATAAACATGATCATAAAAGGCCAATTCATATCTTCAGTGTATCTAGAACACCAACAGTAAAGGCAGCTTAAAAGACGATGTGTGCTGATAGCACTTATTTGCAGAGCAACACTAACAACAGTATTTTTGTCCAATGATAAATGGAACAGGTCACCTTTTAGTAATAACCCATCAAAAACAATTTAAGCCTCGTCGTGCGAAGCTTATATCTGTGTGCATGAGCAATTTTGTGCCAAGCAACTTTTACAGTAAAAGACGCTACCTTTAATCTGTTTTTGAGCTAATGGGGGAAAAGGACATCAATAATAAAATTGTTTCTTTTCTTTTTTTTAGATCTAAGATACAAAATACTTTAAAAAGGGTGTAGGATGGTCTCACCAACCCTGTAAAACCAAACAATGCTAAAGACATGGGTTCAAAGTTGCATGTTTGAGCCCTGCTCTGCACACTCTCTAGGACCACATTTGCACATTTTTTTTGCCAATTTAATGGAGGTTACAGGTGAATTTGAACGTGTTTTGCTGCAGTTTCTATTTCAAAACCTCTCTAGCTTGTTAAACCCCATATATTTATCTTTAGGCTGAAATGCAAAAGTGCAATTTTCATCAAAATGGACACATCGCTCTGACTAAAATATCCTAAAAATGTTTGTTTTTTTTAATAGAAAGTGTCTCATATTACTTTTATTGTCTCTTCTGATCTCTTGTTGTCTCTCCCTCTCTCCGTTTTCCTTTCAGGTGCATTCAATTCAAGCTTTTACAGATTTGCAAACATTTTTTCTTTTTCTTTTCTTTCTTTTCCTTTTTTTAAGGGGACTTCTTTGTGAGGGACTGTGAAATGAAGGGTGAGAATTTAGCTGCCAGCTTTTGGACAGTTAAAGCTTTAATTCTCCAGCACTGACAATCAAGATCAACTCACGTACTCGAGCATGCACATACACAAACGCACACGCGCGCGCAAACGCGAGACACGCTTGCGCGGATTTGTTCACTACCTAAACATGACCACATGAAGTCGTACGTGTGCGCACTCACACGCTGGAATGAGGGAACGGCCAGGAGGAGCTGACAGATGAATACCAGACGCTGACGGACAAAGACAAACCTATCTCCTCATCCCTTGGAGTCCTGCTGTGATACATGGAGGACTCTGTTTCCCTTAGAAGTCTAACTCACCAAATCTTTGCGTTATTTATTTTATTTTTTCCCTGTATCTGCAATGTGGGCAAACTAGGATCACACTACTCGCTCTTTCTCTCTGTGTTTATTTCCCCTGTTTTCTCTCCTCCTCTGCTAAACCAGCAACTGTGTTCTGCTCTCAGCTCTGCATTTCTGTCTTGTGCCCAAACTCGAACCGCATCTGAGCCTGAATCAACTTCTGAAATGCCATAAGCCTAGCAAATGTCCCTCTCTGTGCACTCCTTGTGTTGTGTCCCATAAGAGAAAAAGTGGACTCAATCAGTTTCTGCTCTTGAAATACCAGCATCTGTACATATGACTCCAGCTCCAAGCCAGGGGGCCTCTCTTTCGCTGTGAAGGCCCATCATCAACTTGCCCTCCTCTGCGTTCTGCCATGGTTTCTCTGCTCTGTGGGGTGGGTGGGAGGGAGGGGTGGGGGGTTGGGGATACTGCAGCATGGAGACTTAACATCCTGTGTTTTGCTGTTTTAACTACAAGGGAAAGAGACATTGAAATTACACAACGGCCCCAAAGAGACTCTTGTTTTCTGTGTGTGAGTTTGAGACGGAGCGGCTGCGTTCGTGTGACATGCATGTTTTTGTTTGTGCGTGTGCCTACATGTGCGTGTATGGGCGTGTGCGTGTGTGTGCCTGTGGGGTCAAAAGGAGTGAAGCTTCCCAGACACCAAAGTCTTGGCGGGGCCTAATTCTTTCTTTCACTCTCTCCCTTCTTTTTTCTGTGGTCTTGTGTTGTTTGGTGGTTTTTGTGATGAAAAAAAAATAAATAAATTGTATATCTGTCTGTTACATATCATGTATGTATCTGAGGTGCAAAATATTTAAATACACATTCTGTTCTTGCCATTGGTAATCTCGTCTATAGCATTGAGCTTCTTTGCCGGATTAAGGGGGGAGGTGTGAGTGTGTTTGTGTGTGGCTGTGTTTTAGAGCCTCCCTGAGTATTGGGCTTTGCCCAGGCTGTCTGGGACTGTGAGCGAGTGTGCGAGCGAGCGAGTTCACTCAAGGACACAATTCGACAGGGAGTGAAAGGGAGGGGAGGAGAGGAATAGATGGTGGGGAGAGAGCAGGGGAGGATACGTTGGAGGGAAAAGAAAGAAACCAGACTGAGGAAATCAGAAAAAGGTGTTGAATTGGTTCTTAAAGCCATTAAAACAAAACAAAAAAAATGCGCAAAATTGTAGTTTCACAATTCATCCAAATAAGGAAATGTTTTAAAGCAAGCAACCAAAGACTGCTGGTACGGGAGAGAGCTGACAGGAAAGGAACCCATGCCTATTTCATGCCCTCGCAGGGAAACTTGCTACTATACGGCAAATACTGTACATCTGCAGCTTGTGTATATGCATGTGCATGCCAGACAGAGAATTAGAGAGAAAGAAAGCAGATGGGCTAAGTTTACTGGCTGCATTTTGTGTACAGTTTGTCAACAGACTGACTAAATAGACTCAGACATGGCCGGAGGAAATGTGTTTGCTGTGACATTCCACTGTATGGTGGAAGGGTGCACGAACTGTCAACAACATTACATGACAGACCGAGAGGGGGATGGTGCAGAGCGACAGCTCTCTTTCAGACTTTTCTTTTGTGTGGCATTTCTATAAAACACTGCAATTTCATTTATATGCAACTGCTTCGTTTTTGTGTGTGTTTAATTTAGGGAAAATCGCAGCCAATTTCATCCCACACCAGAAGCAAATCTAATAACAATAATCTGTCATTATCGGTACAATAATTTCTCAAGTTAAGCAGAGGTAACACTAGAAGCCATCCATTTGTATTATTTAGCATATTTGTGGACATTTTAGGGGTTTATTAATGAAAATGTCCTAAACTATATCATGGAAACACATTTATATAATTGCATCATTTTACTCAGATGCCATTCATTTTGTATTTATACTCCAGCATACAAGAAAGAACCTAAAATTACTTAAAACTGGGTTAATAATAAGTATGGTTTGTGATAAATAGATGTATAGAATATGAAGATTTCTGATGCCAAGTAGCCTAGGACATTAATGTGGAGCAAAATGAGCATTTAGAGTTCTAGTATAAACTTTCCAAACTTCAATAAAAGTACAGACCACAGGCAGTGATTGTGCATCTTAAATATGACAGCCTGGAGTTTTATTTATTTATTCAATATTTTTTAATACCCTAATAATAAATTTATATGACTCACACTGGTATGGTGGAAGAATATAGTTGGTCATCTTTTTGATAAATAAAGCATTTATTTTTACGGTGGAGATGGCCTGTTTGCCCAATATAAAAACGAAATGGTGTTTTTCTTTAATCCTACATGCCTGTTAATTATAACCTAGTTACTTATAGGTTAAATAAAGCGGGGGTCACTGTGTCAATAAGGCCACCGCTGACCGAGGAATGCGCTTCGTCATCAGCAACTTTCCCCTGGGGATAACGAGAAGGAGGAGGTCGCGGAGGAAAGTGGAGGAGGGGAGTTCTCAGCTGGGACTTTCCTCTGCCCTCCAGGAAAACCGAAAAAAAGGGTAAAAAAAAAAAAAAAAAGTTAAATCACAGGGCACAGCGCCGGAGATGTTCGCCGGAGCCGTCGCGGAAGTGGAGGTATGCGGACCTGTGCGCCGTGGAGGGGCCGCTGCGGTGTCTCCCTCCGCTCGGGAGTACTACTCCTCTTAATCCCACCGTTTCTCCTCGCGCTCCAGCTCCTTGTCGTCGGGTCACTTTTACCTGGAGTCGCGCGGGTGTGGATGGGGTTAGAGGAGCGGGACGGAGGGGTCGCCTTTTCCGTTATCAGCATTGAACCGAAGCGGAGCTCACGGCATCGGGGGACGCCCGGTGTGGCTGAGGAGGAGGCAGAGGTGGACGACGGGCAGAGGAGGGGGGAGGGGGCACGAGCGTACGAGGACGAGAACGAGATGCACTCGCGCCAGGTTCGTAACGAAGTAGGGAAATAAGTTTATGCGTGGAATGTTTTATTATAGTACACGTGTAAATGTTTTGGGATGACTTGCATTTTTATTTTTACTTAAATTACCAATATATTAAATTTATGAATGAAGTTTAGAAATAATTTAAAAAATGAACTAAGTGGGAGACAGATACTGGGATCACTGGGATTCAACAGGACTGCCACCCTGCTTCTGCTGCTGTGGCGTCCTCATCCAGTTCATTTATTATGCTGGGCCAGTTTGGGCACGACTCCCTGCATGATTACAGGCATGATGGGACAGGTGAGGGCAGGGGGCGCAGCTCAGCGCTGACCCCACATCAGAGAGAGATGACAGCTGTTCCCGTCTTTCTGTCTTTGCCCTTCAGCTGCAGAGTGCTACAGCCTCCATCTGTGTTTGTGTGTAGGTGCATCTGTCCCCTCTTCACCTCTCACTCCTCTCGCCCTCTCGCTTTCACTCTGCTCTTCTCTCACTGTCTCTTTATCTGCCCAAGGCTAAACTCTGACTCATTCTAGTGAATCATCACCTCCCTCCCCCCCCCACACGCTCCCCACAGAGGTTGCCATGGTGACCAAAAGGTTCATTCTGAGTTAGGTGGGGTGCAGATTGATGGTGATGGTGGGGTTGTGTGTGCAAACGTGTGTTTGTATGTTACACCGCCTTAGGCAAATACCAGCAGGACGGAGGTCAGTGCCTGTGACCTGGCTCCTCTGCACTCCTACCTGGGCACTCGCACACTTTACTGCTATTCCTATACATTATTTAACCACATTCAGAATTCTCTTGGATGTGTTGGTATTCCTTGCGCTGGAGTATATATAAATATACATGTCATGCATGTTCCCAGGTGGGACCCAGAGCATTGGAAGTGCAGCTGTGGGCAGCAGGCGAGCCATCCTTCACAGCAGAGCTCAATCGAATCATCTCATATATCACAAGGCCACAGGTAGGCTGCGCAGAGCACCATCCAAAATGCTGCAGTGAAAAATGTTTCCTTCACAAAGTTATCCGAAACTGAAAGAGCAAAAATAATCAGAGGGTTTGAAATGTCTGAGAGTGATTTCAAAACTCCCTAACATCATTTACTTTATGTAACGCAACCTGAAGTCTGGTAATTTTTTAACCGTTTACGGGACTGTAGAACAATGAGACTATAGTAAGCCTACAGCATAACACACATTTCACAAGATTACAGATAAGCAATGAGAAATAACAGGATGAATACAACTTGAAGTTATAAAGGACTTGTATGTCCAGTAATACACATCGAATGTCGAATGCACAAACTTTTGGCTTGTGACCCTTTAAAAAGTGTCTGCTATATTTCACGAGAAAAGTCAAGGAAGAAAAATCAGGTTTTTATTTGCAGATGGCTTTCTTCATCTTTCCTGTCTGTTTAAAAATCTGGTCTCATGACCGCCCGCCCCCCCCGCCCCAGGGTTATCCTCTGACCCCTTGGAGAGGTCCCAGCCCTTAGGTTGGAAACCACTGGTCCAATAAATAACGCACTCCCTGAAGGCTGCACTCCAGCTCAGTGGGGGCTTCACATTTTTGTAGCCAGGAGTTAGACCTTGCCAAGCCTTAATAGAAATCAATAAAGAAAAGCAACTTCACTTTTTTGACTACAACACTTCTTTGACTGCAGTCGAGTGTGGGGGGTTAACATAGCAGTAATATGATCAGTCAGGCACTGTCAATATGCTGCCAGCAGAAATCTACCATATCTGGAGCCAGTAAGGACTTTTTGTTCCAGACAGGAAACTCCCAAACAAGAGACAAAACTTACGCAACACCAAGTGCTGGAGAAGTGGGAAGGAAAGTTATATATGGAAGAATTTAAAAAACTGCTCCTAGTGTGCTGATTTAGTTTGGTATTATTTAAAGGGGCTTGATAATGCTCCATGTTTTTATTCTCAGACTTAAATGAATTCTTATGTATTTCATACTATACCTCAGGGAAGCATGTTAGTTCACCTTCTGTGTCTCACTTAGAGCCAGCTTTCTTGTGATTGGCTGCCCCTCACAAAGTGTTTTGAATTGCAGGTGGGTGGGGCATCAGTGTTTGAGATGACCGTATAAGGATAGCCAGTCGGTGACATTACAACAGAGCTGTTTGAAACCTTAAACTTTCTCTGACTGCATGACTTGAAACTTTCACCGTGCTTAATGTGAGCACAAAGCAGGAGCAGCATATGTGACAGAAAACAAGAAAAAAGCAGAAACAGTCCCCGTAAATTATTCAGTGCAACAAATTAAAGCATCTCACGTGTGGCCTTTTTAATCAGCCGCTATCAAATTATGAATTTATCGTTAAACAATTCTGTTTTATTCAAAGTTATTTCGAGCCATGACTCTGCAATGTTCTCACAAATTACACAATTCTGGCCACTTTTCTGAACAACTTCTCCTTCCTTAGCTTCCCCTCCTCTCATTTGAATGCTAATTCTGTGTCGCGCTGTTTCCAGACCTCCATCCAGCCCGTCTTATGTGACTCTTTCCTCTTGTCTGTCCCCAGATGAACTGCTCCAAGGTTTTATCTCCAGGGCGGGCTCAGCCAGCACAGAGCCCTGCAGCGCCAGCCCATTGGCTGCTGTGTGCTGAGGACTGGCTCCTTCCAGCTACACACAAAATGTGTGTCGCATATTCCTTCAGGTGTGCCACTTGTCTGAGCCTTATGTCAATGCACGTGCTGCTATGCATTCTTATCACCGGTTCAGTTGGAATAAACAATGCAATGCATATTTAATCATGCATGCAATAATGTTCAAACGGCCTTTGCCTTCCTTCCTGTCTTTGTATGTCTGTCTTTGTCTCTGTAGCATGGATGGGGGAGATGCAGACTTTCTGAAGACTGTGTCGGGGCTGGGATGTGAAATACACTGTTTTGATCCCAGCAACTCTAATGCATCTGGTGGTCACCTTGGCAACAGTTTGGCTAGTAACCATGGCAATGGAGGCGTGGTCAGCCAGCACAAGATGTGGCTTGAGTGGCGAGCTCCAAAGAAGCGCGCGCACAAGAGGAGAGGAAACCCGGGTGGTGTTTCTCAGACACTGGCAGACATCATGGCAGCTCTGGGACATCACACAGTAAGACACGCACGCATGCACACACACTGAAATGTAGAGAAACAGTGCCAAACAAACATACCTTAGAGTCTTTTCACCCCAACATACCCTGAAAGCTCTTTTACTCAGATGTTCCCATAGCAACAGGGCTCTGCGCCATCTCTGGCTACCATGGCAACAGTTTAAGTGAATGAATCACCCAATTGCTTCCTGCAGCCACAAGAGGGAACTGCATACCTGGAGTTTGATTATATGCGGGGTGACAGAATAGCAAGCAGTCCAATATGTTCATCTATAACTACTTAGTGCCACAGCATGGGATTAAAATATACAATAGCTTCATGTAAGCAATAGCGCCACCATAGGTGGAGAAATGATCAAATGAGTGGGTTAAATTTTGGGGGGGGGGCTAAACTTTCTCGCTGTTAGATGGACAAGGAAAATTCGAACACAGCTGTCTGGATTCAGTGGATGACGCAGAGGAGATTGATACAGGCCGTGCACATTTGTTGCATTTGTTAACACTTTTGACTTTCTGTTATTCAGATTTCATCCAAAAATAACCAAACGTGGTGCACAAGATGTTTGGACAACTCAGGACACTGCTCATGTGTTTAATTAGAGGTTTCATGTATTGTTTCCCCCTGATTGGGCAAGCAAATCAATTCTGACTGCTTCAGTGCCTGATTGCCTCCAGTTTGATCCAAATTTGGTTCAAGTATGTAGAGCCCATGACGCAGACTACACAAGTGGCTGCCATTGCCAGCTTTTAAACCTGTGTGGCTCAGTTGTTCCGACATTTATGACCGACAGTGCTGTTAATTAAATCTACTGTGATTAACCAGATTTTTTGTGAAAGCTGAGTTCAATTTTACTCGTCACACTCAGTTCTGATTACACTCAGACCCGTTGAATCAAAAAATCACTTAAATACGGCCTGTCTAACAAAGTGAAGTGAACATGACACGTTCACTTCACAATCTAAGGAAGCAACTGAGAAACAAAGTCATTGACGCATATCAAAGCCATTTCTAAAGTTTTGGGTCTCCAGTGAACCATGATGAGAGTCATTATTCACAAATGGAGAAAACTTGGAGCAGTGGTGAACCTTCCTAGGATTGGCCGGTCTACCAAAATTACCCCAAGAGCGCATCAACGACTCATCCAGGAGGTCACAAAAGAACCCGGAACAGCATCTTAAGAACTACAAACCCCTCCAATGTGACTGAATTAAAACTACTCTTCAAAGAAGAGTGGGCTAAAATTCCTAGTACTAATTTCTGCTGCATGCTAAAGGGGGAGGGCAACAGACTCAACATTTTACGTATTGTTCTATTTTGTGACTTTTTAGCTTGTAAGGATGTATTTTCAACAGTTGCAAGTGAGCTGCAAGCGATTTCTCCAAGAACTGCAGCTAATAATTCTAATAATCAATATTTGACTGTATATGATTGTATGATTACAAAGCAGCAGGTCCACTATGGAAAGTAGTAATATGGTAAATGAACTGATACTTTGAACATTCAGAACACTTTCTCATTACAAGCCTGGTCACCCATTCACATATATGTTCACACTCCAACGGATGCATTGGGCGAAACTCTGGGTTCAGTTTGACATGGAGACTAGGGGATGCAGGGATTGGCAGAAGACCTGTTCTATCTGCTGAGCCACAGCCCCCCTCATAGCATGAATATATCCTAATAAACTATCATTAAACATATAGACGGTGCTGGGAATTGTTCTTAGTAAAGCTGAGCTGATTTCAGTAACATCCCAATTCAGATCAGCTGATAAAGCCGTTTTTTTTTTACAGTGCTTTTGCATGCTGACAGGAAATTCTGTTCCTGACTTAATCAGTGTCTTTTCTGTTGTTGCTAAAAGCCTGCTTTGTTCTGTATCTGGTGTTTTGCTAACTTAGGCTTCCTATGTGCTTGGGAGGGTGGGGAGGTGCTAGACCAGAGCCGTACTTTCCTCTGTTCTTTCTTCTCCTTAGGTTCACTTCCTGTATGCTGACCTGCTAAGCGGCGAGTGGCGCGTTTTTCAGAATTGGATCGAGGCAGGAACTCTACAGAATGTCCACCATCTTGTTGCTAAGGTGCACCTGCAGTGGGCAGGGTTTGAGGTGGGCGGAAGGGATGAGGAAGTGCTCCGCTATTGGTTCAGTGTCCTTCAAGGTCTTCAAGCTTGTGGACTCAAGCTGGTTCACAGCTCTGCAGGAGAGGGTCACAGTGTCCTTAAACAGACAGTAGCAAATGCTCACAGCTCCTACACACTCAGCTGGGTAAACACACGACACTGAGACTCACACACTGCTGGATGAAGCTGCGCACACATTATCCAAAGAGGGGGAAGCAGCTAGTGAAGTTTCCTGTTTTTCCAGGGATTTCAGGCATACACAGTTCTTCACATGACAACTCCCTCTAGTGGACATGAAGAAATCTGCAGCTAAAGGGTATAGCCAACTCTGAAAGAGAAACTGTATTTATGTTTAAAACAGCATTTTATTGTATCCAAATACTGAGAAGAAGAAGGGCTTGTTGTTTTAACCAAGTTAGAGGCCAAATAATAACAACTATTTTCAACTCATATAGACTGTACTGTGTCACAAAGGACGTATGTATGTTCCAACTATTTCTGAATGCAAAACAACTGTCTGACAGGCTATTCTTTGTTTTACAGTTGTACCATAAAGCTGTGTTTTGTTTTGTTTTTACCAATGAATCCCAAAATGCAACCCTTTGACCCGAGTCTGATCCAACAGGTTAACTTCTTTGAGTACATCACTGTAAGCCTTAATTACTTATACGTGCAATAAAAATTTACATCGAAGAAGAGCTTTTATCGTAAACTGGGTGTGTATACTGTGATGATGTATTAGAGGAAAACAATCAAGTTGCAGTTTAAAACCTGTTAGTGACTGGTTGTAATGCAATGGGTCAGGTGAGTCAGAGTACCTATAATTTGTGTCCTGTGGAAGATAAACACCTTGAGGCAACTGTTGTTTCAATGTTGCACAATATAAATAAAACTGAATTGAATTAAAAAGAATTATCTCACAATTTGTTTTATATATTCACCCATATTTTCCTATATTTATTATAGCTTTATCCATTCCAAAAACCGTTATGTGTTTGATATGATTTTTCCTGTTGAGACATCCAATATTGTCCACGTTTCAACCGTTTAGCTGTTGATTTGAGGTGAAGTTGAAGAATTTGATGGTACCACTGGCAACAAACAGCCCGAAGCATGACGCTGCCACCATCATCCGTAACCGCTGGTACAAGTACAGTGTTGTTTGGTTTGAGAGCCTCAACTTTACTCTTTACAACTTTACCAAATAGTTTAAACTTCATCTTGTCCATTGACCATCTTAACCATCAAACCTTTCTTTTGAAGGTATTTGGTTTGTCCATGTGGGCAGTTGGAAATTTAAGTTGAGCTTGAAGATTTTGGAGCAGGGGCTTCTTTCTTGGTAAGCACCTTCTCAGTCCATGGTGATGCTTCACTGTGGACAGTGACACTGGTGTTTCTGCAGTTTCCAGATCACAGTAGGCTTGAGCCTCGGTGGTTTCTGGATTATTCCTGAACATCTTAACCAGTGTCCTGTCACTGAGGGTGACAGTTCGGGGCTTCTTCCAGGCCTTGGCAAAGTGGTGACACATCTCAATAACTTGTACTCACATATAATTGTTTGTACTGATGATCTTGGAATCTGTGGTTGTTTACAAATGACAAGGTTTAATGTCTTTATGAGTGTATTCTAAGGTTGTGTTTAATAATTTGAGAGAAGCACACATCAACCTACGTGCGGTATTTACATGGACTTGATAGTGGGAAACAGCACAAAAAAGTAAAAAGAAAAAAAAAGTCTACAAGCGTGCAACAATTAAATTACTTTGATAGTCTATTTCCTCCAACCACATTGTATGGACACTTGATCTATGAAGGAAAACAAAAGAAGCTGGGTGTAACAGTGTTAACTTTATATGCCAAAACAAATGTGAGCACTATACCGCAAGATGAAGCCCATCGCAACATTAAAATAACCACATTGTCTCAAATGTATTCACCACATATTCACAGGCGTGACGCCAACTTCTATGTGATTGAGTCTTCCCTGGATGCACGCTAACTTGAAGCTCTGCAGTTTGCTCGGACTGAGCTGAGGTTAAGCAGGCACTTAACACTCACCGAGGCTTACTGGACAACCTGCTTGTCGGTATGAGCTTTTCTCCACAGCACATTTTATCCATGGAAGCTAATGCCAGTCATTCCTCGGACGCGTTCCAACTCGCTTGAGCGCACGTTGGAATGTGCCGCTGCCTCCACCCTCTCTTACGTAAATTGCGGACAGATGTTTGCCACTAGTTTGGGTGGAGTTGCGCTTTTTACGTTGTAATTTCCACATCCTGTTCTCGGTTATAGCAGGTGACAGGCCCAGCAGCCAATCAGCTTCAAAGAACTCCGCCGCTCGACCAATCAGAAGTTCGCAACCCCGGGACTTGGGCAATCTGTTTAGCTCGGTCCCGCATACAGTACCGAACAACATTTCTTAAGAAAAATCTTGAGACAATAACAATTGTAGGGCTGTATAAAGAGACGCCTAAGGTTACCAGGTTTGACGGTAAGTGAAATGTCTTTGTTGTGTGTTGTTTTGTTTAAGCGAGTGGCGTAAATGTACGTTTGTTTGGCTTTTCCTTCGATATAAGAGACGCCTAGAAGTTACTTCCTGCTCTGAGAAGGCCGAGATCCCAAGTTACATTTATTCCATTTAAGTTAAGTTAGTGGCGCAAAAAAAGTGTAACCCGTCTTTTTTTTTTTTTTACCACGTATTTACTCACGTCAGAGAAAGTTAGGAGCTCGGTGTAAAGTTGGGGGGAAAAGTGCAGTAAAGCTAGCTAATAGCACTTTGTCAAAGGCAGAGTGGGCGACCTGTCAGTGACGAACAAGCCTCTAAGCCTGAAATGGACGCATTCCTTCATTCATGATTAATCACTAAATCCTCCAGGTAGCTTGGTAATAATATACACATCCCGAGGGAAGAGGGTAGCGACCCTCCATTTTTCCCGCTTTCTTTTTCTTTCCTTTTCTACACACAGTAACATTTATGCCATGATTCACCACCAACAGGAAAAAACTTGTAATTAGGCAGCTGCAATGGGCAACAGCAGTCAAAACAGGTTGTACTTAGAGAGTAAACCAAAATCAAGGCCGCACTGTGTTGAAAGCAGGGAGAGTCTGCAGTCACTGCAAATCTCTGACCCCTTAATAGGAACTGTCGTTTGCTTATCTTATTCAGTCTGGACACTGTGGAGTTACTGCACTGCGTGAGCTCACACGGCTGCCCTGACTAATCTGTTTAAAATAACGTGATGTGTTTCCACTGCTCTAAGCAGTGCGGAAATCACAAATCCACCTAGTTCTGCTCTTTGCTATTTTGGACATTTTAGATTTGTCCACTCTAAACCGGGTGGGTGGTGCATGTTCGATGGGTGGAGCGAAGGCATAGTTTTGCTTCTGCTTTAGCTCTGTCTGGGTCAGTGTATTTTTGTAGGCGTCTGTCTCATGTGACTTATTTAGGACCAGTTCACAGTCGTGTCATAATGAAAATAGGTGCTCATTGGGTGCAAAAGTATAGTAAAATTGAATATTAATTTGATTACATTTATATGTTTTTCACTCCCCTGACCTACCTCTCCTTTTCCAACAGGGTTGGGCTGCCCTACCCCCAGCACACCCCACCATGCCTCTGGTGACGAGGAATATAGAGCCGCGGCATATTTGTCGCCATCCCATTCCTTCTAGCATCCGCAGTGAGCTGGAATGTGTCACCAACATAAGCCTGGCCAACATCATCCGCCAGCTCGGCAGCCTCAGTAAGCTTCTGTTATGCTCGGGTGTCAGTGTGTGTATGAATGGTTAATGAGCAGTTATGAATATGTATTACATGGATCTTTATTGTTTTTAAAAAAAAGGTTAATGCATTTTTATGTAGATGTGAATTTTCATTGGCTATGCATGCGTGAGATAAATCCTTTAATTGGTGCAAGTGAGAAACTTGTGTGTGTGCACGCGTGCAGGCAAATATGCAGAGGACGTGTTTGGGGAGCTGTTTGTTCAGGCTGGAGAATTTGCCGGCAGGGTGAGCTCGCTTGGAGAAAGAGTGGATCGCCTGCAGGTTAAAGTCACCCAGCTGGACCCCAAAGAAGAGGAGGGTATGTACTTGCACATTTTACTGTTAACGTTACTACTTATACTGGTATCAGTGTAGAGTATTGGTTTGAAACCTCCTTTGCAGAGAATCTAATGAACACAATACATGTTTAAAACATTGCCGGTCTGTTTCTCTCAGTTTCTTTGCATGGAATCACTGCAAAGAAGGCTTTCAAAAGCAGTCTGACCCAGGACCAGCAGCTCTTCACCAGGCCATCTCTGCCAATGCCTGTACAAGACACTTACACGACCTGCGATCCTCCTCCACCGCTCAACCAGCTCAGCGTATACCGGTAAGATGCTGCACAGGCCAAGCTCATATTTACCCACTGCAGCAGCTCCAGCAGTGAATAACAAGAACACGTGCAAGCACATGTGCCCATATGGAAACACACATGCATGGGAGATTCTTGTAATGTGCATTATTTAAGCTTACCCCTGTTACATGTGCTTCTTATCAAGGAGAGGGTCTCGGAGGTGTCTGGGCAGTATTAGGTTTGATTTAAGGAGGCTCAGTCTAACACGAATGGCAGTTTTACACTAGAAAACGCATAGTACGTTGTTACAAAATCCTAGAGAATTATGGTGTCGACGCCATAGGTTTCCCTGTTGTTTTGTTTTTAGTGTGTAACCTCTTTAAGTCCAGGAAGTTTTGGGGTTTTAATTCTGGCAGCAGTTTGACAAGCCACACTTGTTGCTTTTGCTGTTAAATAACCCACCAATCAATTGATTTTGGAAAGATATTCTGTGGGAAATAACCCCAGAGGGCAGTATGGCGGTGTCGTGGTTAGCACCATTGCCTGGGTTCTCTCCAGCTGCTCCGGCTTCCTCCCACAGTCAAAAGACATGCATTTCATGTTAATTGTTGATAACGAATCAACTGTGGGTGTGAATGTGACTGTGAATCGTTGTCTCTCTGCGGGAGCCCTGATTGGCAACCTGTCCAGGGTGTACACTGCCTTTTGCTGTGTAGTAGTTGGGATAGGCTCCAGCCTAGATAAGTGGGGGGGAAAAAGGGACGGATGGATGCATGTAAAGAGTCTTTAGTCACAAGCTAAGATATCTGTGAGTGTAGATCATTTACAAGGCACGATATGTCATCTGAAGTGTGAATAATCAGAAGGCAGATAAGAGTGAGAGGGTGATCTCTGCGTAATTACCCCGGCAATGTTAAATGTAATGTGTAGAGCTGTTCCTGGTTTGAATGTAAATGTGGTGATAATTTGACTCGGATCATTCTTTACGGACAATGATTTATCCGTGCGGTGTGATGTGGATGTGACTAAAGACATTAATGTATTTTTAGTGAAGTTTTCTTTTAAAAAGGGAAGTTTACTGGCGTCTTAAGACTAACACACATGCCAGATAACCATCTTTTAACTAACACTGTTTTTTTTTTTTTCCATACTTGTAAGATGGCACATTGTGCAACTGATACCTAGAAATAATTATTAATGTCTGTAAATTGTTGTCTACAGAGACGACGGGAAGGAGGCCCTAAAGTTTTACACCGATTCCTCCTACTTCTTTGACCTGTGGAAGGAGAAGATGCTGCAGGACACCAAGGACATCATGAAGGAGAAACGCAAGCACAGAGTGAGACTCATAAACACCCTCATACGCACAAAGACATGAGTCATTACACAAGTAAAAGCAATCTACAATTAGTCACATCACATGAAAATGTTCGAATCCAGTGCTAATCTTGCACTTTTTAAACCGTCTCCTTAATGAGCAGAAGGAAAAGAAAGACCATCTGAACCAACGGACCCTCAATCCTCGAAAGATCAAGACCAGAAAGGATGAATGGGAACGGCGTAAGATGGGAGAGGAGTTTGTTGTACCAAAGTCTGACTTGATGTAAGTTTTCTGAGATGCCTCCTTTTTGTTTATCAGTCATTAACACTGACCAGGAATCAAAATAACAAAAACCATCAAAGTCTAATTATAGTAAAATAATATCTTCACAATAGTCCATCACAAAACATCAATCATTTTCATCCAGCGTCATCCACAAGGCTGCAGTGGCTCTGAGCCCTGACATACCCAGTAGGCTTTAATGTGGATTTCAAGCATCTTATAAATCATTTAATTAATACAATAAAAATCTATTGTTTCTCTTTACAAAGTAAAAAAACAGATGAGACATTATTTTGCTCATTCTTTCCCCTTTTATCACTGGATCTGTACACAGTGGTTTGGATGGTATGTCCTGTCAGAAAATGTTCTCGGGGGGTTGGGTGTAGAGCTGGCTGTCATTGGAAAATTGCAGTAAACAAATGTGTGAGTCACACTGGGCCCTGTTCTTGATGGTACTAATATTGTTGCATACTTTTATATATATGTGTGTGTGTGCATATGTATATATGTTTGTTTTTTAATTTTAATATATATTATAATTAAAAGAATGAATACAACAGATATATGTGCACAAATTAGTTAATAGTACCCATTATAATAACATCAAAGAGTCCTAAATTCCTCGTTTTGGATTATATTCTTTTTACCAAAATGGGAAGTTTTGCTGATTCAGCTCCTGCAGTGTTTCATCGGCCTCACAGCAGGCCTGATAAGGAGAAAAAGTCCGATTTCCTGACAAGCTGTATAGGTGAAGAACAAGCTATTCTCTCTCAACACTTTGTGTAACGATCTGTTTCTGCTGCTTTAAAATGCGTTTGGCACGTCTATGAAATTGTTATAAATGCGCATAAACGGATGCGGTCTGAGCACCAAATGCTAATCGCGTCCGTGTTTCTTATTATTTGTTATTTGTGGTCTGGTTTATTTTTGGGCTCACAGCGATGTCTCATTTCTTATAAGGAATTCTTCTGAGGGCCTGAATGGCAGTATTGGATCTGGGGAGGGCTTCAACTCTGAAAGCCTTGAGCTTAGCACAAACTCCTATGCTTATGATCCTGGCTCGCCTCCTCCTCCCCCCGGTCCCGATGAATTGCCTCCTCCGCCTCCGGACATGGCGTAAGTACTGTAACATCATACATACCGGCCCACACATGCTCCACACATTGCACCACCACCCGTGCAAACATGTAGTGAAAGTACAGCCACACGTACAGCTACACTGAAATCCTATACGCGCCTTCTGAGCTGAAGCTAAACGGATTATAGTCTTTGACTTTGTGATTCTTTAATGAATAGGAGCTGCTCTGGAAGCAGCTGCACACAAATTGCAGGTTAATGGAGGGAAGTGAAGGCTCCATTATGCCGTTTATATTATCCTTTATACCTCCAACTTCCTCTCCATCACTTACAGGTATGGTAACGATGGAGCACCCACCCAGAAGCGTGTCAGCATGTTGAGTCCAAGCCACCCTCCCCCAGCTCCCCCCAATGCTTCTTCCCCGAACAACTCCCGCCCAAGTCTCTCTCCTCCCCCTGCACCTCCTCCCCCTCCTCCACCTTCTGGTTTTGGGATTCCCCCACCTCCCTCTGGCTTTGACACCCCACCTTCTCCCCCTCCGTTCTTCTCCTCTTCCGCTCCACCTGCTCCCCCTCCTCCCCCATCTATGTCCGCCATCCCTCCTCCACCACCTATGCCTGCAGGCGGGGGTCCACCGCCACCACCTCCTCCACCGCCTCCCCCCGGTCCTCCTCCACCACCTTTCGAAAGTTCTGCTCCTCGTCTGCCACCTTCTGGCGGGGTAACAGCCTGTTCTGCTCCCAAACCTCAGCCAGAGCCCGTCAGTGACGCTCGCAGCGACCTGCTGCAGGCCATCCGACAAGGTAAAGCACCGCAGGAACACCTCGGGCCTCATGGGCCGGACCAAAGTCTCAAACATGGGGAAACAAATAAAACATGCAACACATAACAAACATACATATATAACGAACCGTGAAAAATTAACTTGTAGGCGTTCTTGTGTCGCAAACTTTAATTTGTGTCAGAATCAAGATATAAAAGATCAGACTTATCTTATATCACGGGAGAACGGGGCCCCTTCACCAAAGTAATGAAAACATGAAGAGACAACAGCAGTGGCATCTAAATAAAGCATCATCTGTTCCTCCTCACATCAGGTCTCATCTCCTAAATTGAAGTCAGGGCTGTAAATCAGGAAAAAGTGCAAAAACATGCTTATTTATTCCTGGTATTTTCAAAATTACTTCTTGGCAGGAGATTAGACATGCAGCCCTCTCATCTTCAAACAGCTGACATGGTTAAAGAGTCTTAAAAAGCACACTTTCCCTCTGAACAAAACACTCCAGAGTTGTTGTTTTTGTCCTACAACAGCCACCGTAGCTTAATTCATGCACTTGAATTGGGAAATGTGAGAAAATAGATATCAGTTGACTGCAATCCACTGACATCTAGCAGTGAGATATGCACACCCTTTTCTTTTAACACCACTATTGTTCTAAAACGTGATTATCAGTGCTAGTTTCGCAGATAAAGATTTAAGCACTAACACAATACTTGAACTACCAAAGAGTAAAGAAGATATATGCTCTGCGTTTGTGCACACTGACATGTCACCATTTACTTTGTCTGTGCATTCCCTTACTTGCGAAACATTTACAAAGCAGATTGGAGAAAAAAAATTGAATCCTGCAATGTTTACTACTTAATTTGGTCCCTGCTGCCTGCCGCTGTTTTTTGACACATTTTTACTCCCAGCTGTCAGTGAGTGAAACAGTGTGATACGTTTGAGCAGGAGTATAAACAAAGTGGCATGCATAAAAAAAAACGTGGACCTACAAACCGTGAACTCATGTTCAAGAAGCCAGTTTGAGATGATTTGAGCTTTGTGACATGATGTGTTACACTCTGGTCATGAACATGCACATGGTCAGCAACAGTACTTGGCTAGACTGTAACTAACGATCGGCTGGTAATTACGGGCCCAAAGTCGGAAATCAAAACTCAGACCAGGAAACATTTCTTCAGTGTTTTAAGCCCGAGAGATGGTTGTTTGGGGAAATCCCAGTAGATCAGCAGTTTCTGAAGTACTCTGGCATCAACAGCTGTGCCACGTAAATGTTTTTTGGTTACGGTCATGTGATTGGCTAATGAGACATTTGCATTAACAGCAGGTGAATAAAGTGGCTATTTTGAGCGTTTTAACCATTAATTTGAATCAAGGCTGCTGACAAGAAAAGTCCTTCAAAACCCTGAAAGGTTTGTTTGTTTTTTTTGGGTTTGTTTTTTGTTTTCTCCACTCGGCAGTGAGTATTTTCTCCACAACATGTTGCGGCTTACATAAATAAGTGTGATGTCCTTGACTCCTCCAGCTTTGCAGTCAAACTGATACTCCCTCTTCACAACCATACGGTTCTCATCATCCTGTGATACATACAAAATGATATGCTAATCATGTGTTATTGTTGAGCTTTATGAGCTGTTTGTCTTAAACTAGTTGATTTGTTGTAGACTTTAACGCTGCAGTCAACTCCCACTCGCCTCAAACCATTATCTGGAAACAGTATGTCTCTGTATCAGCACAGCAGGGAAGAGGGCAGAGGAGGAAATGAATTATGCCACTGAGCTGTAATTAATTAAGTCAAGGACCTTAGGTAACACGTTCAGCTTTTAAAAAGGCAGTGTGTGGTGGTCTCGAATGATATTAAATACTTAAAAACTGCATTTTAAGTATTGAGTATGTGGACTCTTTCCTTCAAGTGCCATACATGATTTGTGACTACTATCTGCCAGCTCCCTGATTACCCTGATAGTCAGTGATGACAGCGTTTTTCTATGAATGACCTAAATAATGACAGAGTTAAGCTGGATAAAGATTACTCAGATGTTGAACATGCCTTTAAACCATTTAACACGCTTTCAGGTTTCAACCTGCGGAAGGTGGAGGAACAGCGGGAGCAGGAGAAGAGGGATCACTTCGGCAACGATGTGGCCGCCATCCTGTCGCGCCGTATCGCCGTGGAGTGCAGCGACAGCGAGGACGACTCCTCCGAGTTCGGAGAGGACGATGACTGGTCCGATTGATCGCCATCCTTTTTCCTCTCACTACCGTGTGCGTGTTTGTGTCTGTCTGTGTGTGTGTGTGTGTGGTTGTTTGTTTGTTTTCTTCCTCAGTCTTAGAAAACACCTGTGCATTCCCATTCAGATTCCAGCCTTTAAGTACAAACAGCACAGAGGTCTGTGTATTTTTTGTGTGAAAGCTGGTCACTTTGAGAGGACGTGTGCATGTTGTATTTGCTTGTGACCAATTTCAAATCACATTCCTCGATCCGGTCACGTATATATTCAAAATAATTTATGTCAGAGTTATAAATGGAGCGAGCGTGTCTGGTTTTGTCCTAGTTTGCCATTAATTCTCATTGGATGACACACGGCTGTTATTGATGCAAGAGCGCTATGTGATGTGAGGCACGTCTCTCCTGAGCGCGTGCCTAAATGCATCACCTCCGCCTCTCTCTGCGTGTCTGTTACAGTCAGGTATCTTTTGCTGAGGGCTTAAAGCCTGGTTTTTAGTGGCTGTGGTGCATTATGGCAACAGATAATAGAGTAAAATCGAACACAAGCACACACACACATGCAACAGCTTCAGTTCACAGTAGTTATATGTATCGATGGAAAGACAAGCTTCTTCATAGATTATGTGATACGGATGTAAAGTTTATATCTATGGATTATTAATTCAATCACTTTAAATCCCAAAGCACAGTTTTTATTACATTTTGTATTTTGTCTTCTCACTTTTTCTTTGTTTTTTTTAAGTGGTTTCATGAGAACCTTTGTCTTGTGGTTGTAGCTCATAAACAAACTCGGTAATTAATTATTCAGTGAGATAAGGAGAGAGGTATTGGCTGATGTCAGACACCAGGAGTGTTGGATAAGTTTGCCATACTTAACATATGCAGAAATTAACATTAATAACTTGATTTTTATTTTTAATGTTATTTTTTTAGCTAATGTATTTTACTTTTCTTATGTTTTTCTTCCTGCAATTGTATTCTGAGATTTTCTGGGGATCAACTAGAATCTGTTGCTTTAATCACAGTGCCTTTTTTATACTGAATTTCAGTGTCTGTGCCTTAATTTGGTTAGCAATACAGGTTCCTGTCAGCTTTCTCCAAAACTATGATGATGAGTCCAATGAACTGACTGTTTAATGTGGACCACTTTTTTTTTTTTAAAGTGCCTTTTCTTTTAAGTCTGTCTGTGTTAACGCACCATGACACGGCATGCTTAGCCAAAGATCTGCTTCTCCTGCCTTAAATTTCCAAATGATTAGTTCGTTCAATAAAGAGAGTGAATTTCACTGACTGTTCAGTGTTTGGTGTGTGTGCTATGATGTCTTAAGTGAGAGGTTAAACCTTGAAGGAGGGAAAAAAAAGCTCTGCTCAGGCTTCCAGTGACTCATCCTCTTTATGTCTTTGCTGGACACCTTTCATAGCCCTCGGTGCCGCGTGCGTAGAGAGTGTGAAAACGAACTGACTGCAGAAATTTTCAGAAAACTGGTAGGAGGAGAGAGAAACCTCTTGCATAATCGCCGCATTCTCATGCCACGGCTGCTTCAAGGATGCAGTGGGTGCTCCAGGACGGTAATAACATCGCCCATTGCTTCGAACACGAAATAATTTAAGATACAGGAACAGCGGTCCGAGTTAAAGAGTGAGAGATGGAAAGAGACAAGCACTAAAAGCCCTGCTAGCAGTGAAGAAGGATGACGTCACTTGGTAGAAAAAAAATCATTTATTATTCACCAGTATAAAATATTCATTTTTTTAAAAAATGGTTGTGCAACTCGAACATACTGTCAGTATGTTTCAAAGTGCCTTTAACAACATGTGCAAAATATACTCTCAACATTATAGAACATGTTGCTTTGCAGACATTCAAGTAAATGAACTCAGGCTTTGGATCACATGTCATTACACTGTGAAAGGCTTCTATTTATAATCTCTCCAATCCTGTTGTAAAGTGCCGATACTCATCAAGTCTGTTTTTTATATATATTTATATATGTATGATACACATTATAGTATTTCTGTGATTGTTTTCTTCTGGGAATCCAGTGAAGCTACAGTTGACTGAGAATGAGGTACACAGCACAAACAGTATCTTTTGTCCCAAGATGGCCACCAGCCAGGACAGCTCAGTACATTCTGATTTGTAGAAACACTTTTATCTCTGAAAAGTGCTGCCTGCGTGTGTGGGAGTATGCATGTGTCAGAGACTCCTCGTTCTGGATCCAAGTGACAGTCAGTGCAGCAATGAGTGTATTTTGGCACACAAACGGTGATATGTCTGGCATAGATCTTATGTTGGGTTGAGTCTGCTGAGGTTTGGCAGTTTACACATCAACAGGGTAGTGTATGTGTGTGCTGTGCGAGTATCTGTGTGGGCAGCAGGCGTGGAGCAGCACCTTGCGAATGTCTTTGTGTCTCAGACTGTAGAGAATGGGGTTTAGTAGGGAGCTGCCTGCAGCTGGCACCAAGGTGGCATAGGTGTACAGAGGAGGGCTGGACGCATCTCCCAGCAGCCCCCAGAGGGAGAAGGGCATCCAGCAGCCCACAAACACACTGAGGACCAGGAGCAACCTAGAGAAACCTCTCCCGCTGCCGTGCTTGCTTGCATATGACTGATTGGAAGGGAGGAAATGCCTTTGGGTAGCGATGGCATGGGCATGCCGCCTAGCGACACGGCAGATCCCGGCGTACAATTGCAGGGTTACCATTACAACCACTAGGAAGCCCCCACACAGCAGCGATAGATATGTCCGGGTCAGAGGTCGTGCTACAGAACAGGAATTTGGGTCTTCAAGACAGTGCCATCCCATTGCTGGCCCCGCCCCAATCATGCATGCACCCAACCAGACCAGCAGCAGGAGGATGGCGGCTCTCCGCCGTGACTGGCCTGAGCCGTAGGTGAGGGCGTGGCTCAGAGACAGATACCTGTCCAGGGCAACACCCATTAGGCTACAGAGGGAGGCAGTCAGTGATGTCACCAGTAGTCCTGAGGTCAGCAGTTCTGACCAATCACTGGGCTCCACACAGAACATGAAGAGGAAGTGCAGAATCAGCGCCACACCAGCCAGAAGATCAGCCATACCAAGGCTGGCAAGCAGCAGGAAGACAGGGGCACGAAGAGATGAGGTGGCCAGGATGGTGGTGACTACGATGGCATTCTCAGTCGCAATGAGGGTCCCTGAAACACAGAGGGCCACGCCCCACGCTGTGAGAGGTGGGAGTTCATAAGCAGATGACCTTCCCAGTTGGTCTGATGGGATGATGGGCTCTGCACCTGAGGATTCAGAATCCCAGCCCAAGTCTGTGGCGTTCAGGATCATTGTTTGGTTCAGCAGTCACACCAATAAAACCTAAAGGAGAGAGAAAAAATTGAGAAATACGTTACTATCAGAAAGATGAGTCACTACCACATGTCCATCGAACAGCATTTCCAGAAACAGAAGCTGGTGTGGTTTGAGCCACAGGATGCAGGCTGTAGCATCACACAGAGCAGAAGAGCACTTGATGTGCTAATGCGCTGCTTCAAATGCTATAATCTTGTAATCCAACACGGCTGAGCTATTGAGAAACCATCCTACCACTATAAGACCTTCAGATGTTGTGTTCTCCTGCTCTTTGTGATATCATTACCTGCTCCATTTTGGGAAAACAACACAAAAAACTACTTTCCAATAGCTATGTAGAAAAAGGTAGTTTTGAAAGCCCATATAAGGTTTTATTTCTTTAAAAATTATCACTTTTTTTCAATTTTTTTTTAACAGTTACCCAAATCTATGTGTTTGTATTTTGGGACGTCACGAGATTCATCTCGTGACTGGAAGTCTTGTGGGAAGGAGCGAAACTTCCAGTCAACCAATAGGCTATGTATTTTGAATGATTTGGGATAGATATATAATATTTAATTAATCACCAGGCTAACACGTGACTGTAAAAGGTGGGCTCTCATTTGCTGCCCACTGAAAAGAATGAATGAACGGCATCATTTTAAAATAGGATTACAGTTTAAGGCATATGTGCGCGTGGCTATATGTAAACTCGATTATGTAAGCCACAGTCTGGGTTTTCCTCGTGATGCCGCACAGCAGAGGCGCAGAACCTCGAATAAATTCTACGTGCAACATGCATGCACGAGAAAATCTGCGCGGTAAGGATCTTATCAGTTATCTGCTCGCACACATGAAAACAAACTGGACGTCCTGCAGGAACGTTATTAGCGCATTATTTCTGCGCTCCTCGGGCACTGAGTCCCCCCCCTACCCCGCGCTCTTTCTCCGTTCCCACAGTGAGGAGGTATATCCCACCTCCTGACGCAGGGGACCCTTAAGTATCATACAAATGCGGGTTCACTGCACCGTAGAGCGTGTCCCCCAACACATGCACGTACCGAGACACGTTTACAAGCATGTACTAAATTCCTCTCACCTTATTTAAACGAGTCAGTCCTCTGAGGGAGTCACACTGATTTTTTTCTCTCTTTCTCCTGTAAGATCCAGCACAGGTGATGGAGCCGAGGTGAGGCTGTTCGCGGTGAGGCTCGACAGCTACACGGTTCCCGTGTAGACGCAGCTCCGCGTTCCCGTCTTCACCAAAGTTGCGCCAAACTCTCACCTGGCGTCGCTTGCATCTCTCCTTCTTCAAGCTCCCCGAATCGCTCACTGGAGGCAGAATGAATGTTCTTGCGCGCGGGCTCATCCACAAGAGTCTGTCTGACGTCAGTGACTGGGAGCCTCGACCAATCAAGGGACGGCGCCAGGGATGCGGGGAGAAGTGGGAGGGGACGTCCATGGAGTAATTTCATTCAGAAAAATGCGGCAGAGCCCCGTCGCCCCTCCCACTGCGGCTCGCTAATGCTTTCATTTCTTGTAAATAACGACCATCGACGGACACACACGTTTTCTCAATAAGACCCAGACCCCTTGCTGAAGGTGAGGATAGGAGTTTGTGTTGGGCAGGGCTGGAACTTGGCAGCTGTGAGCGCACAACGCAAAGCGCTGGCGCTGTCCACGGTGCTGAATCTCAGAGTATGACTCATGGGGAGATGTCGTACAGGTAGACAGAGAGCCTGCTGAATGAACGAATGATGGGGAGCAGCTTTAGCACACACTGAACTCTTTTAAACACAATTTAAATTTATGTAAAGCACATAGGTGAAATATTCTTGAGGGTGAAGTGGTGAAAAACTGGCCTGTGCGTGCATGGTTGCACTAACAGAGATATGGGTATACTAATATGGAGTGCTGGGTAAAATTCAAGAAGTATTATACACTAAAACTGTTTTCAAAATAACATCAGCATACATACATATTATATATGTAGAAAGATAAATAGATATATAGATATAACTTGTCTTTATGAGCCTCGCACAGCCTCATAATCATTTAGAAATCTTCTAAGAGGATTGAGCATTTGTGTTTAGGCCGTGGGTGGTGAGAGTTTTCCTACAATCCAGCAAAGACAGGAATCAGTCGTATATTTTGCTTGTTATCCACCGTATTTGTCTCGTCTTTTTTTGATTTTTAGTATCGCTTCACAGAAATACACACCCCCACCTCCCCTACAGTAATACAGCAGCAGGGGATTCGTGGCTTCCCCCGGTTTGACACGAAGCGTAGGACGCTACAGGCTGGGCTCAACAGCTGTCTGCGTGGTGGCGCACGGCGCTGAGCTAACTGGGGGAATCTCGTCTTGTTCGAGCCATATTAGGACACGCTTCCTGTCGATACACCCCTCCTACGTCACCGAGCTGAGTTGAGGCGCAACACTTGTCACCTTCGTAAATGTCGCCGGTATTAAGCAGCTTCTACAAATTTCTGCAGAATCACGGCTGCTCTGCTCATGTTACCCACTTCTTTTTACACAGCATTAAACTATTTTGTTAAAATATTAACTGTGCTTTACATTAATGTAAAACACTTAATAATTATAGATTATTTGTGTGTGCGTGCCACCCTGTCCTTTATGTTATTATGTCATGTATATCTTTTCTAATACTAGCAGTGCTCCGTGGAGTGTAAACTAGTCTGTGGCCGGTGTTGTAGATTGCTTGCCCACAGCGGAGGAGGAAATCGTGTGGAACAAGATTGCGGAATATCCCTTTGTGTGTGTGTTTTCTTTGCTTCCTAACACACACGAGCCACTCTGAAGAAAGATCTATCCAGGCAATGGGTGCCAGAGCATATGAGATGTGGGAGTTAAAGGAGCCCCGTCGGTGTGAGTGGAGGAGGTGGCGATCATTGCATAAAGCTGCAAAGTTTTGTCGTGATCCTGCACGTTTCCCCCCCCCTGCGGCCTGATTGGGGGCTGTGACTCAGTGCATCTGCATCACAAAGCGACAACTTAAAAGTTCGGAAGCACTTGTGCAGTTTGTGCTGATGCATTTGCCCAGCTGCACGTTGTGGAGCCTCTTATAAAAAGCAAAACCTGAGCACCTTTGTACTCTGAGCTAACCCCATGCGCCACAGGTTTTTGGAAATGACGCAATTTTTTGTAATGTTGCCTTTCTGTACATCACAGTCGCTTTAAAATCAAACAACCAGGATGTGATTCAGATGCAGAGTCTGAGCTTTACATCAAATGGTTTAACGAACATGAAACAGTCTGAAGTCTAGAACACCTGGGCATCATGGACAGATTCTCTGTCTTTAGATGATGTGAAGGGTTTTTCTTAATCAGATGAGGGGTTTTTTTTGCTTTTCAGGCCTTTTTGTGTAGCCGAGAATGTCAGTTGTTGATTTGTCCTGTCCTATAAGGATTTTGCTATTTCTCTAACAAGACTATTTGGTTTTTCAGCCTTACCTCCATCACCTACATCTATGTCTCTTTGGACCTCATGTTGAGAGTTCTGCTGAAAATCTACAGAGCTCAACACTTGGAATCAACTCCAGGTCTCTCACCAGCCTGATTTGTCATGGAATAACCAGGAAACATTGCTTAATTGCTGTTGAAACTGCTTATATCATGTAATACTTTTGTTAAACCACTTGAAGTAAAGCTCAAAGTCTGCCCCTCATTTACATCTGGATTGTTGGATTAAAAAACAAAACATACTGCCGTGATTTGTAGATAAACAGAAAATGTGTCATTGTCCAAAATCCCATATGGACTTCACTGTAGTTTCAAACAGTAATGCTCAATACTCACGTCTGGTCCTTTACATCCAGATCCAGCTTTACCAATAGGAATGTGCGATTTAACTGTAACCTCTTCAGCTTTTACAACTAATCACACATTAAGAGTAACATTACTACAAACATCCCGATCTAGGCTAGTGTCACAGAGCGTTACAATGGTTTTCTTTGTCTCTTTCTTTACATTTATCTAGGATATTTTATATTTATTTGCACAGATAAAGTACAAGAAACATATTCTATCAATAGGTGGGTGGTGATGCTTAAAAGGTATACAGTAAAAAAGTTTAAAAAAGAAATCTTAATTTCATCACCGAGGTAAAAATGTGAGTATAGAATAGATGAAAAGCCAATGTACTTTTTTAGCAGAAGCCTGTTGGAAATCTTTAAAGGGATATGAAGACCTTATTAGCTCTTGTTATATCTAGATCAAGGTCTATTAAACCTTCCTCTACTTGACTTGTATTGCTGTAAGTATGAATAACATGAATTAGCATGAATTCATTTTTGAAGCTGTTCATTTTTTGAATGTTTTGGGGGATCTGGGTAGATAAAAGAATCTCAGTAAGTCACAAAAGACATTGAAGGAATGAATTTTAGCTACAATAGCATCATAAACCTCAGGTTTAAAAGGTCAGCAGCATTTTTCAGCTATTTTATTCTTGATATCTTCATGGGCATCACATGACATTTGGTGCCGATGAAGCTGACTGCAAGTGACTTTGATGATCACCCTTTTCATGATGTTGAAATATCAACATCTGTTTAACGGAAGCGTAGACATTCAAGGTCCCCACAACATGGATTTTAGAAAATTTAACAAAGTAGGCAACCACATCACTAAATCCAGAGTTCCAACAGGGAAAACAAAGAACCTTGTCATGCGTTTAAGTGCAGGTAACATCAAAATGAACACTAATTTAGCTCAGTTTATTCCCATTAGTCCTTCTTTAATTTATAGGCTTCATAAGGACATATATGTGAATGAAGGTGTGTGTATACATTCACCGCCTGCTTAGGTAAACAGGTGTCAGTCCGTTCCAACTGGCATGCATTTCAGGTGGCTTGAGGTGGGCCAGTTGGTTGCCAGGGAACCAAGTTTAGTGGCGCTCATGTTACACAGATCTCCTCACTCCTATCTGCCATTGTGTCCTGGTTATCATCACCTCCAGAAACCCTTTCGAGGACAAGCTGAGGAGACTTCAATTCAAAGCCTTTTTTTAGTTTTTAAAATCAACTCCCTTTTAAGTGCCAACGTTTCCAGGTGTTGCTCGCAGGTGTCTGTTGCAGTCAGGATGCAGCTGGTGGCATTTACTGTTCTCTCCTCCACTCTGCTGCTTCTAGCAGTGATCCATTCTGTGTATCTACAGCCAGGTATGGGTCTATCCGTATGTTTTATTTTCTTACAGCGTGTCCATTTCAGTATATTTTGCTCTGAACCTGCTTGTGTGTCTTCCTAAGCTTGCCATCTGCTGTCTATTTTCGTGCTTTAATCTGTTGTCTTTCCTCATTAATGTCTCACTTCTTATTTACTGGTAAGATGGCTTTTTGTCTATTATTACTAACACACCACGAAGCAGCACAAATAAGAGAGTTTAACAGGAAGCAATTATCTTTTTCTTATCATCATAAACTTCTGCATTCTCAGATACTGTCCAAACTAACAGGATATCATATAATAATGAAGCTGCTTCAGAATAACTGGGCACTGGCCAGCCAGCTGGGTTTTGATTGACACTGCTAATTAACTGCCAGTGTTGTCCCTCCTACAGATTGTTCTCAAGCCGAGTCATGTGACCTGTGTGTCGGCGATTCCATGCTCAACCTGACAGGCTGTGTCTGGAGGCTTTGTCCAAATGGTGACACACACACACACACACACACACACACACACACACACACACACACACACACACACACACACACACACACACACGTGACCTCTGATAGTAATTCAATCACCAATGCTGCTGTAACACTAGCTCCCCTGGTTTGTAGAAGATCACTGAATTATTGAGTGATGCCGGGGTCTGTCTCCCTCAGGCAATGATACAGGCATGTGTGTGACCGATGAAGGGGATTCGGCAGACAACGGCATGAACTGCAGCTGGACCAGAGTGTCTGAATTGTGCACAGGTATTAAAAAAATGAACATAATTTTGGGGGGGGATGATATCAAGTGTTTTTCTGCCATCTTCATAACCCTGTTACATAATTCATTCCCCAGTTGTAGAGTCTGTCGCTGCGGGAGGTGGTAAAACCGTTTCAGGTAAACTGAATCAACTCTGCTTCAGACGTCATCTCCTAGTCCCATAACAGCTGACTAAAAGATTCCCTAAAGGCAATCCAGTCATCTCCACCCGCTAAAAACCCTGTCAGCACTTTATAAATATATATATATAAAACAACCAGTGAATTCTGTGTCCTTTCCCTCAAGGTGATGACAGCAACACCAACTCCTCCCCCGAGTTCTCCCAGGCCAAGTTCGACATGTCCAGCTTCATAGGCGGCATCATACTCGTGCTGTGTCTGCAGGCAGGCGGATTCTTCGCCATGCGCTTCCTCAAATCCAAAGAGCAGAGCAGCTACGACCCCATGTGAGTTTATGCGCGGAGGTGTTGGAGAACACAGAATCTCACGCGTTTGTGCGAAACGTGTTAAGTGCAACAGCAGCCTCTGGTGGCAGGAATCGTCAACAACACACGATGCACAGCGCAAACGGTTCACCTTCAGCATCTCTGCCTGTCTTGTTTTGATTCTGATCACACACACTTTCCATCTGTCTATACACACTCTTCTGTCTGTCTTCATGCAGAGAGCAGCCACAGTGAAGACAAGATAAATGACGGACAAGCAGACGGTGCAGAGAAGGACAGCAGAACGGTGACTCATCTGGTTATGACGACAAGAATTTTTTTTCCTCTCCCTTTTTCCCCCTGTCGTTTTTTTGGTCTGGTCCCTGTGTGTACCCCCTGGGGGATGGGTGTGTTTGTACGAGGACATATTCCCAAAATACTGCATTGTGTAACAAGTGTCTGTGCATGAGCTCACTGCAGTATTTACAGTTCACGATCAGTGTGTTAGATGCACGATCAAGCAAGACTTTGATTTCTGCAGAATTTTATGCAACTGCTTTGTGATCATACAATTCACCTTCCACCTTAAATTACAGTAATTTAGGTGTTTATACTGTTATAAATAGTGTGGTGCAGTTATATTATTAAATTTAGGCTGTAGTTCAGACAACAAACATTTTATCCATCGTCTTTGAGTACATTTCTGTTCATGTGCATTTTGATAACTTTCTAGAGTTTTTTTTTAAACAAAAATAACCAAATGTTAACCTGTAATGTATGAAATTATTGATTAATATAATATAAATATAGTAACTAAGGTCCTAAAGTCTACTCACAGGCTGTTATACCTCTTTCCGTCAAGTTGCAGTGAGTGTTGGTGCTGCTGCGGATGCAGGGAGACGCCTTCCTTTGGTGCCTTTTGAAAGAAAAAAAAAGTAATCCTACATTTTAAATGGTTTGAGGAGTGATTACATAGCTTTACTAGCAGTGATGCTTCTTCTATTTCCATGAGAAGAAAATCATGCAGGCTGCTTCATTCACCAGTTATTGTTTAAACATTTTCAACAGGTCCTTGTATAACCACTGACATCACTGCTTCCAGCTTTGGGGTCGGCTGTTTTATGGTGGCCTGCTACTGCCAGTCTTATTTTAGTGGGGAAAAAAATAAGCTACAGCTCGGACACCTGCACCTCACTGATGGAAAGGAAGTGTTAGAGATAACAACTGTGATAACAACCTGTGAACCACTGAGAAAGACACACCATAACCTAAAACCTGAGCCCTAATAGCAGAGTCAGGATTTCAATCTTTATAAAAACCTCCAGTAATGACTCTAGTGGTGCATTACTTTTATTTTGATGCTCTTACTGTCAGTAGTTCAGACAAACCCAACGTGGTAGAAGAACTCTGACTTGATTTCTCAGATTTATAATAAAGTTTGAACCATTTGATTGCTGTTATAAAACAGGTGACATAGACGTGATCCTGTTTAAATAATACTAATGTTGGTTAAACTCATTAATATGAGCTGTTTGATTTTTTTGTGATGACACTGGATTTCCTGAATAAACTAGGAATAAGAAGAGGTGTCTCTCAGTGTGTTTGGTATGTCTTTGCTTTCTTGCATTTAAATATGCAAACACAACTCGTGGTTCCTGAGTACTTAAAGGTAGAACAGGAGGCAGAGTCTGCAGCTTCATGCCCCTCTTCTGTAGAACCAGCTCATAGTTTGGATTCAGGGCACAGACAGCCCCCATAGTTTTTAAATCAGGCTTAAAACGACCCTTTTTGATAAAGCATATAATCAGGGTTGGATCGGGTGACCCTGAAACCTCCCCTAGTTAGGTCTAGGCTGCTGAGGACTTCCTATTATTCACTCACCTTAACACCACTTTGCATTTAATCATTAGTTATTAATCATTATTTTCTCCATTTCCTCCCCTCATAACCCCCAAATGGTCACTGCAGATGTCTGCCCCTCCCTGAGCCTGGTTCCCCTGGAGGTTTCTTCCTGTTAAAAGGGATTTCTTTCCTCCCCACTGTTACCATGTTCTCACAAGGGTCATGTGATTGTTTGGGTTTTCACCTTAAATATGAAGCAGCTTGAGGCGTCCGAGGTGTGATTCAGCACTATATAAATAAAATAGAACTGGACAGAAGAACTGAACTATGATCTGCTTAAGACCAAGGACCTGTTAATAAAAATGACCTGTCCATGTACCATATCTGGGTGTCAGTATGGACCCCAGTATTTGGCACTAACAGAGCACTGATGGGACTCTTTAGGGGAGCAGAGCGAGGGCTGGTTGGATGCTTTGGTCTCTGTCTGAGCCAGGACCTATACAGGCTTGAATAAGTCCACACAAAAAAGCTTTCCCCATCTGAGGAGACTGTGGCTGTCATCCAAGTTTGGTGACAAAGGACAGAACTGGGCCTTTTTCTTTCTTTCATCCTCTCCTACCCTCCCCCCTCTGCCTTGCACACACTCACACAATGCAGTTCCACTGAGGGAAAGGGAAGTCCAACACCTTACCAAATTCAAACCGAGGCTGGTTACACGTATGGGTCTGTGTTCCTCTTCAAAACAGGCAGAAGGCTCGATATCTGCGTGCTTGTTTGTGCACAGTAAGGCCAGGTAGGCAAGAGTGTGTGTGCTTAGCAGGTGTGGACAGCTACAAGATACATCCCACCTCCACCCTGCAGTTTGGTAAAACATCCGCGTGAGTCATATCACACAGTCAGACAAATACACAGTATCAGCACGCGCGCGCACACACACACACACACACCTTCACAGCTGAGAGCAGCTCCTGTGCGGACTAATTCTGGAGGGCGTGTTCACTCCGTTTACTCAGCACACAAGCGTCGACGTACACAGACAAACACATCGCACTGAGGAAAACTTTTCCTGAGAACTTTTCCCCCCGATGGAACCAGTGGAAGCTGTCAAATAAGGTAACCCGGTTTTTCTTTCGTGTGTTTCTTTCTGTGTTTCTAACAGAAGGGAGAGGAGAGAGTTTAATCTTTAATCTTTAAAGGGAAAAGTTGCGACAGGTGTTTCCTCTCTCGCGGTAGATTCGTAATGAGAAGAAGTGCACTGACCTATTTCTTTTCCCCCTAAAGGGCACTTCGCGTAAATAAATAAGCCTAAATAATTAAACCCATTAACAGTCTTAATAACAAGTGTTCAGTCACTTTTAGAGGTTTAAACCTATATAACAATAAAAAACACCAAAGGAGTGCTTTATGGAGGAATTATTGATAAGAACAACAACGTTGTTATTAATATTACTCGGCGTGTTTTGTGAAAACTGGAGCACTTTGTGCGTGGCGTTTTCTAACCTACCCGTTGACAGGCGAACACGTTCCTGACGCGCATGCGTTAACTTCTCAAAAGTAACTAGCCTTAGGCGTTGGGGACATGAAAACTCATTAACAGTTATTACATGGTGGTGCAGAAGGTTAGATCATCCATCTCGGCCTCACATTAGCTGAAAGTGAATTCAGTAGTAGGTTGTTATTAATCTTTTTGAATGTAGTTTTTTAGGCTGTCTACAGTAGAGTACTTAAGAGTAGGAGGGAGTGAAAGTCATTGAAGACAGGAAAGGCTCACCTGGAACAGCATGTATCAAAGCTTCAAAGAGTACTGCATCCTGAAAGATACCAGGGAGCTCGCTTCAGGTGATTTAAAGAAAAAAAGAAACAGCTTTATTATAGGTTTCCTCTTAAGCATTTCTCTACTATGTTTCATGTAAATGACAATTTGTGCAGTTTGTAACCTTCAGACCTCTCTGAGCAAAGTAATGTCATCATTAACCAAATTTTACATGTGGGGGAAAAAAAAGTTTACAGGACTCGGCTCAGTCCTTTAAAAACAAAAAGTACACCCTATGATTAAACCACTTGTAGAAATACCTTTAGCAGTATTAACTTGAGGTGATTATTTCTGTGTGACTTATTCCCCCACAAAGGGTCAACATATGTGGATGAATTCGGTCCACTCTTCTTACACAACATCATCAGCATTGCTTCAACTTATTGTGGTTTGCAGGCTCTCTTTGATGCACAGCTGTGTCGCCACAACATTTCAATCAGGTTAAGGTCTAGACTTTGACTGGGCCATTGCATCACCTCGATTCATTTCCTTTTCAGTTGTTCTGCTGTAGATTTGCTATATTTGACATGAATATTTTGGTTATACAAAGGGGCTCATGGTCAGCTCAATGACTGTGAGGTGCCCAGGTCCTGTGGCTGAGAACCACGCCCAAAACATCCCCCCACTTCACCACCTGCTGACAGCTAGTATGAGGTGTTTGGTTGTCATGTCCCCCAAAAGGGCCAAGGGGATGAGGAGTAACAATAGTAAGTCCAGGAGGAAAAAGAAAAGATAAAAAACCTTTATTAAAAAGGACTTAAAGAGATGGCTACACTATAACAATCAAACAAATATGTCAACAAACTAAAACACGCTGAAAAGAAAGGAAATCATTAACAAACCAAAGAAAAACACTGCTGCTGTCAGCAGCTACACACTGGTAGCTCAAACACACCACTAAATGCTCTGTAACAGTACACCTAAAACCAGTAATTTGCAGCTGGGGGGGAAACAGCTACTCACTGATACCTCAAACCCCACACCTAAGCTCACCACAGCACTCACTCTGAGTGACTAAGTGGGCCGTCACCAGCTTTTATGCAGGTGGGTGGTTAATTGCTGAGTGGAGCCAGCTGTGCACCAGCTCCTCAGAAGAAATGGGTGGCAGCTGAAGTCAGAAGGAAAGGAAAACAGGACACACACGCAAAGTTTGCTAGGGCGTGACAGTAGTGCTGTGCATCGTGGCTAAACACTTTGGCGTTGTCTCTTTAAAGGACATTGTTTCAGAGGTCTTGTGGTTTATTTAGAACTTTGCAAACCTAATCTGTGCTGCCACGTTCTTCTTAGAGATAAGAAGATATGTCCTGTTTAACACCGTCATGAATTTAACATTTAACATGCTAACTGTGGCTGTAGCTCTTGGGTTTTCTGCAGTTTCTCTGAGCATTACATGGCCTGACCTTGAACTTAATTTGATGGGACATCCACTCCAGTGAAGAACGTGGCATTGTGTTAGCATAGAAGTAAAGAGCAGCAGACTTCCCAAACTTGTGCTTTTAAAGAGGCACTCACACTTACTGATAATCATAAATGAAGTGCATTTGATTAGCAGGACCTGGCTGCTGATTACCTTCTTAATTCCAATGGGAACAGCAAGATGTACTTAGTGTTTTATAGGAATGTGAACTTTCTCTTTCAAATGACTTTAATCAGACAAACCTTCATTACTGTTAAGAGGAAAAAAAATCTGGAAGGCTAGTTTGCAGAATTTCCTTTTTTCAATGCACTGAAATGAAGAAAAAGAAACAAAAGTTTTTGTAGAACAGTGGATTTTAAATGTATTATAATGAACCTGATATATTGCACATTCATGTTATGTTCTAATCTCAATGTCTAATGAAAGCAGTAAGACTGTACTGTTGACTGTACTGTACTGCACTATTTGTGTTGTGTAATGATAGTCAAACACACTTTTGTCTTAGGGATGGAAGGAAAGCAGGGAGACTCCTCACTTGACTTGAGCCACCTGACGGAGGAGGAGCAGACCTCCATCCTGCAGGTTGTACAGCGTGACTTGGAGTTACGTCGCCGTGATGAAGGACGTGTAAGGTCAGAGGTGACTATTTATTCAAGTCTGACTGATATGTGTGCTAATCTCTTCGGATGTTTGTAACCGTATGGGTGGGATTGGTCCTCAGGCATATATTACTTTCTTTGGTGTTGGTGCAAAATCTCCCTTTAGTGTTCAGGTCAAGTAAGACACAGTTGGTGATCAATTATAATTATTTCCTTACCCTTCGTCACATGTTTTTATCAATTTTTTTGCCATAACTTTTAATTAAGCTGCTTTGAATATCAGGTGTTACAAAGAGTGTCTCTCTGTTGATGATGCAGAACCCTCGAGCAGAGAGAGACGAACTCAACCCGTCTGCGCTTCCTGTCAGGGGCGTGGTTCAGCGAGGAGTGTAGCAAACGCCATCTCAACTGGACTTCGGGCTGCGACCTGGTCCACGCCACCATCCGCCACAGGAAGACAAAGAGCAGAGGTCAGTTTTCAGTTCATGTAGTACAACTGTCAGCGATCAGCAGGACTGTTTTCTGTCTGTCTGTGTTTACTGTCTGTGATTGCTGACAGATGTGTCCCTGAATGGACTTTTCAACATAGAGCGAGAGGACAACAACAACACTTTACTCGAGACTGAAGGACGTGTGAAGGACAGCAACCAGGAAGAAACTGAAGGGTTTGTGGGGATGACTGTGAGACAAACGGACTGATTGTAACATTTATCTGCTGCTACATCTCCCAATATTTGTTTTCAGGACTCAGAGTTTGAAACCGGTACCCACATCCACAGTAAACGGACCCGTGTCACAGGTTTGTGCGTTCATTCTTCTTCCCCTTTTTCCATTCTTGTCCTAATAACCATGTAAATACAAATAATTTACAGGGTCTCCAGCACAGTAACAGCTCCTCATCATCCAAAGGTATGAAATTCCTCCCCCGCTGTGTCTGTGCCTCTCTAGCCATCCCTCAGTAATGTTATTAACTCAATGTTGTGCTCACAGAATGTGAAACCAGAAGTAACGGCCAATTGGAGGAACCTGAGGTGATTATACCACACACCCACAGATTACCATGACTAATGGTTCTGGCAAACACTGTTGAATTGGTCTTTATTGTACCTCCTATTCAAAGACACTGAGTCAATATTTGTCATTTTTTCAGTGTATAAATCCAAAAAAGAGCCAATGCAGTACTTCAACGATCATTTTCATACAGTGGCTCCAGAAAGTTGCGCAGTTTTTGTTGTGTATTTAATTATATATTGATCAAATCAGTCATCACTTACAATCAGTTTTTACTCGATAAATCAAAATGTCTCATTTGTTAAAATTTCAGACTCATTGCAATGGTTCTCAGGAGGCTGTGTTACAGTTGCGAGCAAAGGAAAAGAGGGACTCAGCTAGACTCGTGCAGCATATAGAGAATCAGTTTTATCAGCAAACTTAGCAAAACTGCAGTACTCTGCAAAAGTCTTGAACCACCTTTCATTTCTTTATATTTTGCTTCCAAGAAGTCGGACTTTCTTGTAGTTTTTTTTTTTTAGTTGTTTTGAGCACCAGTTCTCAAGGCTTTCTGAAGGTCTTTCAAAGTTTTTCTTTGGGTGCTTTTTCAGTCATTTTTTATCAGTCTGACCATTTTCAGAGGATTGTTTTCTTGGTTAGTTTTTGGATAAATAACTGCACCTAATTCAATGGATGAACAAGTGATTAATCTACATGAATACATACAGACTATTTAGCAATAAATAACTAAACAAACTGGCCCTTCAGTTGATCTGTTTACTGTTTACTGAAGCCTCATCACAAATGGTCTCAGTAGAGAGGTGGCTGTCAAGTAGCCATTCTTAAGGAAGGGAAACGGGGAGAAAAAGCTCAAGTGCTGAACTGAAAATCAGTGGAAATTTGTCATTTAAATCTGTAAAAAACAGTGGAGCATTTGTCTTAGTTGGGACTGTATGGCAGCCAGTGGTGTTGGAGATTTGAATCATTATTATTTATTTGAATTATGAGCAAATAAAAGTACCATCAGATTTGGATCCACCATTTAATACCTTCTTTAAAGCAACTGATTGGTAACAGTTTCATTTTTCAGCATAATAATGACCTCAACCATGCTGCTAATGCAGTAAAAGCATACATGGATAGAAAAACAAACAATGGGAAGCTATCAGTCATGGAGTGGCCTCCCCAGACAGGGACTTCAACGTTATTGAAGTATTGTGAGATCATCTTGACGGAGAACAGAACAAAAGGCAGCCAAGATCCAAAGAAGAGCCCTGGACGTCCTTTAGGAAGCCTAGAGAACTATTCCACAAGATTACTTGATAAGACAAAAGAAGCTTGTCTGAGAGAGTTGAGACTGCGCTGAAGAATAAAGGTGATCGTACGAAATGCTGACTTCTAATGTTATTAGTATTGTATTAACACTGTTTTTCCCTTCTATACTTTTTTCCAAACATGTTTGTATGTTTCATTTAGTTCCTGCACCTATTTCCATTTTTTCTAGCAACAAACAAGAAATGAGGAGACATTATCAATCAAGATATATGCAAAACAGGAGAAGTGCTTGCTTAGTAGTGCAAAAGACTTGGTCTGAGTATAGAGTCCATATGTGAGTAGCCTGAGTGACGAGGGTTACTCAGACCACGGTTCAGATTGATGATGTGTGGAGGATAGTCCGAATGATGGGTTGCCCATCATGTGGGCGATCGTGGCTCAAGAGTTGGCAGTTTGTCTTGTAACCGGAAGGTTGCCGGTTCGAGCCCCGGCTCCGACGGTCTCGGTCGTTGTGTCCTTGGGCAAGACAGTTCACCCGTTGCCTACTGGTTGCCTACTGGTGGTGGTCAGAGGGCCCGGTGGCGTCAGTGTCCTTGCCTCTGTCAGTGCGCCCCAGGACAGCTGTGGCTACAATGTTACCATCACCAGTGTGTGAATGGGTGGATGACTGAATGTAGTGTAAAGTGCTTTGGGGTCCATAGGGACTAAGTGAAGCGCTATACAAATACTATAGATGAGACTTAAAGCAGCCCCACTCCCCCTCTGATTACCTGTAGAGTAACAGAGTGGATGTTCTGAACTTACCTGGCTTATACAACCAGAAACTTCAAGTCTTCAAGAGCAGGAGGAAAAAGATTCTCTGATGAGACCAGAATTTAGCTACTCTCCATGGAGCACGGAGTAAAGGATAAAATCTGAAGATGGAAAACTCTTTGGGTTATTTGTCAGCTGGACAAAGCTGAGGGAAGGCTGAATACAATCAAAGATAGAGGACACTAAAGAAGCAACCTGACATGGGGATAAACACATCACCTTTCAGCATATCAGTGAATCAGTATTACTCAGGAGTGTTTTCTGGCAGTCTGGATTGTCCAAGGTAAAATGAGATCTGCACGGAGAAGGCAGCAAACGGGTTGATGGATGCTTTCTCGATCCGGTCTGATGAGTTTGAAGGAATCTTCTAAAAAATAATATCAGAAATAATCTAGATGTGTGAAGCCAGTACAGAGTTATCCAAGAAGACTGAAATCTGTTATTGCAGCCAGAGGGGCTTCTACTGAGTGGTAAATTATGGCTCTGGGTACTTTTGTAAATGAGGCATTATTATGGTGTATTGAGTGTGTGTGCATGTTCGTGTGTGTGTGTGTGTGGGTGGTTGGGATGCCACTTTTACCCATTAAAAACTCCTTCAAAGTATACTAAAAGTTTATGACAGATGTTTTGTGTCTAATTATAACGCTGCATAAGAACTGTGAGTGTGTGTGTGTGTGTGTGTGTGTTTAGGAAGACTTGATTGACAACTGTAATGGGGACACTGACTCGCTGAGCAGCCTGACAGAGACGGATCCTTCTTCTCTGAGAACTAGCAGCTCCACCAACAGTCTTCATTCAGGCTACGTGGTACATGCACATACACACGCACAGCATACTTGCATGCACGCACACACATTTGATTAATTGCCTATTTGGCGACGCAAGATGACTCAGCTCAGGACAATGACGTAGGAGCTGATCTTTCCTTTGCGTATGTGTTATAGCTCAGCGGTAGCATGATGAGTCTGTTCAGCTCGGGGGATTTCGGAGTGGTTGAGGTGAGGGGCCGTATCCAGTACTCATTGGCTTACAACAGCCAGAGGGAGGAGCTGCAGGTCAAAGTGTATCGTTGTGAGGACATTGCTGCAGCACGCAAGAACCGGTCTGACCCGTAAGTGACTGCATGTTTGCATGCATGTGATGTGATCCGGGCCCATATGGAGCCAGTCTAGCAATGGATGTGTGTTTTTCACAGATATGTTAAAACCTACCTCCTGCCGGACAAGTCAAATCACAGTAAGAAGAAGACTTCAGTGAAGAAGAAGACCCTAAACCCAGTTTATGATCAGACACTCAGAGTGAGACTCTCTGTCATTTACATGTTACATAAAGTGTCAATCACAGAAATCCCCCACCATCATTTAACTACAGTTACCTAAATAACAAAAACACACTCATGATGTATGTTCTTTCAGTATAAGGTGCGGATCGGGGAGCTGCGGAGTCGGACCCTGAACCTCTCTGTGTGGCATGCCGAGCCCCTGGGGAGGAACGTATTTCTCGGGGAGGTGGAGGTGACTCTGGCGCTCTGGGATTGGACCTGCACACAGCCTCTGTGGCAGGACTTGCAGCCACGGGTAGGAAGGACCTGGCATCGACGAGTGGCATGCAAACACACACTCTTGTAGTTGCATAAATTAGTGTGTGTGTTTGTGTTTGAATGGTGCCAGATAAATATTTACCAGCCCACTGTGGTGCCTGCATCTACATTTGTTTAGTATCTGAGTGTCTTTGTAGCAGCAGTTACAGCAGCTTTGTTGGAGACAGAATGTGGGGAGGTGTCTCTTGTGTCTGGGAGAGCTGAAGGGAGAGGAAGACATGCTGTGAATTTCAACTAGGTTTTATGTAACTTTAATCTTTCCCTGCTTCCACACTTCTCCTGCTTCCTTTTTTCCTTCTTTTTCATACTGTCATTTCCTCTGACTTCATCTTTTTTTATTTTATGTACGCTCTGTCACAGGTTTATCTGAGCCCAGACTCCATTAGCAGTCGTGGGAACATCATGTTCTCTATTAAATACATCCCAGAAGGATATGAAGGTGAGGAAAATACCTTAATACAACACGGATGCACGTTATATCTGTGTACCACAATCACCCGAATCTCATGCATTCTGTGTGTGTGTGTGTGTGTGTGTTAAGGTGGCGGTTTGCCTCTGACCGGAGAGGTTCACATCTGGCTTCGGGAGGCTCAGGGTCTCCTGTCCAACAAAGGAGGTGCTGTAGACTCCTTTGTTAGAAGGTGCGTCAGCTCTGCACCACATTTCCTGATATTTTGTCATCAGTTATCTACTCTGTCATTACGTATAAGCAGCACATTACATGTCATGTTGCATTCTTATCAGTAATTACAGAGTTCCCCGTATTTTCATGGGGATTTTCGCAATACATGATTCAAATGTGGTCAATCTCCCCTTCAGGGTCATGTCGTTGTGCACCTCTGCAGTGCTTCCAACATGACTACAAAACATTTCCTAAAAACTATATATTTTTTCACTCTACTTTTCATAGATGCACTCTGAACTTGTGATTATACACTGCATATCCTCCAAAACTAAGTGGCAAACTTTCATTTTGGAGAACTGGATAGATGTGCAAGTTGCAAATGAGGCTGGTGGTGAGCAAGGATTTGTTGGCATGGCCAAAAATGTTCAGACAAGCATGGTAACAAGGTGGTTTCTATCAAAAGCACATTATGGTAAAGTAACCTAAGGAAAAATAGCAGATTCACATGGTCAGGTGGTCAGAATGGGACTCCTGTGGAGCAGTTTGGAAACTAGCAGTCACAGTGGAAGTGGTGCATAAGGAGATAGCCTTGAAAGGGAGGTTGGCCAAATTGAAATCATGTATGTTTTTTGGATTTTTTATTTTTTTCTTCCTAATGGGCAAAACTTTGTGATAGCATTTCATGAATATTGAATTATTTCCATATGCCTGTAATTTGAGTCTTTAAATAATCCCGCTAATTTACTTGCTCCACACCCCACAAGCTACATACTCCCAGATGCAAGTCGTCAAAGTGGTCAGAAGACCCGGGTGGTGAAGCACTCCATCAGTCCTACCTACAACCACACCATGGTATACGACGGCTTCCATACCAGCGACTTGAGGGAGGCTTGTGCTGAGCTGACGGTGTGGCAACGCGAAGGGTTAAAGACTCATGTCCTCGGGGGCGTCCGTCTGAGCTGTGGAACTGGTTAGATCATCTATATTGCACATTTTAATAGTTTAACTGAAAATCACATTAAAAAAGACCCTAACTATTTAGGGTTACAGAGGAAGAGGTGATATGGAAAGAAAACTTGACCTCTGAGAAGTACAAAGAAGTAATGCAGCATCGTAATAATCAGAATCAGAATCAGAATGGGGGTTTATTGCCAGATGTTGAGGTTTACAACATTAGGAAATTGCTGCGGTGCTTCAGTGCAAACAATAAGAATTAAAGTGCTATGTAGAAAGAAAGATATGTGCATGAGATATACATGAGATATATACATGAGAATAAGACTTATGAGTGCTACGTAGAAAGATATATACATGAGTGCAGGTGGTGATCGGTGCCAAACATGAAATGATGCAGTGACACAGCGTAGGTCACATATTTATATAATTTGTGTTTTTTGAATAGATTGTGGTTACTGTTACACATAAATCTGACTAGAGAGTGACTATAAACGAAGGTGATTCTAACAGTTTTTGTAAATAGTTTGTCAGCGTGTTGTGCTGGCTATTTTTTTTATAACTAGTGAAAAACAGTGAAAAGTGGTAAGATATCGCTGCATGATACATCCTTACCTGCAATACTATCTAAGAGCCACAAGTGATTAGGGACTGCATTGTTTCCTCTTGTCTCCCTGTCTGTTGTTTGTCTCTGTAGTTGACTGGAGGCTCTGACAGGATCTCCTTGTCTTTGTGCTAAGCTTTTCAAATGGTGTCTCGTGGGTGCTGTGATACTTCACAGGTTTGCAGGAGGAAAGCACTTCCTGTGTTCAGGGCTGGAACATTAATGCAATTGTTGCACTTGTCTCATATTTCAATAGTAGGCTTTGTCGATTGTGTCTTGAAAACCAGTCTAATTTTTTTCTATAGTGCTGATAGTTGAGACAACCTTAGAGTGAAAAGCTTCATACTGAACTAATGCCTGCTGGCATGTCAGGCATTTCATATGGTCGTGTCATCGGAGCGAAGTCACCTCGCTAGTAATGCAGCGTCTCTGTTATTGATGTTGCAAAATCCTCGTCTGCTTGGTTGCTTTTGAAATCTACCACATAGACTGCAAGATAGATTTAGCAGGTGTGTCTAGTGACATACAGAAAACAATTTAGTTTCCCTCAAGTACTTATCCTTAATACTGATGGTGTTTTTTTTTTTTTTTTTTGCTTGTAGATTGTGTTACTGTGCTTTATATGGAGTGGGAAGCACTCAAGATCAAATTGCAGGCAGAGCATCAGCTCCATTATGTCTCACTGCGAGGAAGATGATGTCAGAGAAGTGGTGGGAAGTAACAGCTTTGAAGGATTTGTTTTGTTACAGACAGATTTTGAGCAAAGTTGTGTTCTTCACAGGCAGAGCTGTTGACTGCTGAGGCTGTTTGTTGCTGTCAATTTTAGCTTGGAGGTTGTAGTCACGATTTCTCAATGGCTGTATGCAGAATTTTAGTCTGTTGGTTAAACCTTTTTCCTTCTTCAAATGGAGTGTATGTGCATGGACATGCAGGGAGTGTTTACATGTTTTTGTTTCCATGACCTCTTTGAGAAAAACAGCTGCGGTAAAGTCCACAACATAAATAATGACCACACGTGTGGGTTTTCTGTAATGCCAGGTCAGAGTTACGGCGAGGTCGTCAGCTGGATGGATTCCACAGAAGAGGAAGTCACTGTGTGGATGTCCATGATTGAGAATCCAAACCACTGGATTGACGCAACGCTACCGATCAGAACTAACCTCACCCGGCGGTCTGAGTGACTCAGACGTATCCTGCACTCAAGCGGAATCATTCGTATGCACGTTGCTATTATGGTCGGACTGAAGGGAAGCCATCTGAACATTTACCTCTCTGTCGCAGTGATGCACACTTAAACACACAGGTGTTTTTCATATGTCCATACTATATACTGTACATGGCACATAAACACACAGGGAGGTGTAAGCAGTGGTATAATATTTTGCCTTAATGGAGTGGATTGGATCGGTTCAGTCTGGGTCTAATCTGGCAAAGAGGCACTTTTTGTTATTCAGTGTAGTTTATGAAGTACAAATCTAAGTGTTGAGTCATTAGTGCCCTGGCTTAGTGACTTCTCTGTGATATTACATGAAGTAAGAAGGGGGTGGGAGGTCTTTCCTTTTATTTCAAACTCAGTCTCAGCCCTTTCAGACAATTTAAGAAAGGCAGGCCTGATGACTTTCACAGATAATTGTATCTTTTTTTAGGTATCACTATTGTAAATAATTTGGAAAGCCCTTGCAGCTGAATTCACTCAGCTAATCTCTTTTGACTGAATAGCTGACTACCACCTTGTGGTCAGACTGTATACAAATTCTCGACACACTGAGCAAATGACAGGGGGCGCAGTGACGGTCACAGGCAAAGAAGTGAGAAGAAAAGGGCCTGTTTCCATGTTTCCCTAAAAATAAAGATTATTTGTCACATCAGCTATTCTTCTTTATATTTCTCACCAAGTAAGAATTTACTACATGAATCATGATTCATAACTTGTGTCCAGCAGATGGCAATATTTACAATACTTTTTCAAGCTGGAATAACAGTAAGTGTCTGTGTTTTGTGTCTTAACGTTTGTGATTTCTGCATCTCATCGCAGGTTTTCCTTAAGTTGCACCTTTCTTGTTGACACCAGATACTGGAAGTCCATTATTATTGGTATAAAGAGGCTGTTTGAAGGCAATATTAATTGTTGAAAAACATCTGCAAGACACTGTAAGAATCAAATGTTATTGGTTTCATAGTTTCCCCTGAAACACTAAGCTCTTGTGGTGAATTTTTAAATGTCGGTCATTCTGTCTTTATATAATTAGCTTTACTATTTTATTACTTTTTATTATTGCCTTGGATAGTTATGTAATTCTAATTTTGTGTGCCCTGCAGATATTCACCATTGAGGTTTCTTTCTGAGAACTGCGGTCTGTTTGATATCTGCTTCACAACACTGTCTGCTTAAAATAATGTATTAATCTTCTGCTCCTGTAAGCTTTTTGTCATGAGAAATTACAGGTTGTCCTTGTTTTCTCCTTGACTCATTTTTCATGTCTAATATGATATCTAGCCGAGAGACATCAGTTGAAAATTACTTCTGACTCTAGCAGGTCCACGGTGTTGAATCATCCTTGAAAAACTAAATTAAAGTGACTGTGCACTTTTATTTTGTGGGGGGCTGGTGGTGGATGTACTCTCCTTACATATCTGTTATGTATCTATTTGCATTAGACCCTCAAAATTGCCCTTTAAATCATCAGATATACATGCTTTACACTTGCATGTTTCAGAACAAATTTTAATATTAGACAAAGATAACTTGAGTAAATTAAAAAAAAACAGTTTTTAAATGATTTAATCTATTCAAGGGAAAAAGTTCTCCTTGTTAAATCATGAATTCACTTTAACCACATCACAGACCTGTTGAATCAAAAAATGACATGGTAATAGAACCTATCAGACAAAGTGAAGTGGATTAAAAGTTTTCAAAAAGTAACACATCATGCCTCTAAAGAAACTGCTGGGAAACAAAGTCGCTGACATCTGTCAGACTGGAAAGGGCAACAAAGCCATTTCTAGTGCTTTGGGACTCCAGCCATTATCAACAAACAGAAAACTATGTTGAATTTTGTCAGGAGTGGCCGGCCCTCTCAAATTACTCCAAGAGCAGATTAACGACTCATCCAATGACCATCAAACAATCATCTCTAGCTGCCTTGCTGCTTTGTCTCATAAACTTAAATGGGAGCAAAAAAACCCCCAAACCCATCAGGAATGGGGCACTGTATATTGGAAAATGCCTTGCAAGCATGCTACAATCTGGAAAAACAAGTACATTTTATATGAGAAAGTCATTTTTAAAATAAATAATATTGGGCTATAATACATTAAATGAATGATTAATATTTTGAGATATACGCATTTAATTGCATATATGAAATATATATTTTTGGAGAAGTTGGAGCTATTTCCGTGGCTTTGATGAATCTGACTAAAGGAATGCTGCACTATTCTTCCATAACACCCACATTTTCTTTTCTTTTTCTCAAACACCAAGATACTTTAGATGGTAAATATAAATTTTAGCAAAGCTTTTATTAGGTTCCTGAAGCGACTAACAGTAAACATTTCCCAAATCTGCATTATAAACATAAACAGTATATAGCCGCCCTCTTCCTGATGTGGGATTTTGGTCTGATGATGGGTTAAAAAACCATTTTAACATGTTTCATGTGTACCTGTTCAGTATATAAATGAACGTGTATTCTGAAGGAGAATAAATAGCCCTAAGGAAAGACAGAAAAACAATGGGTTTTTGGTCAGCCAGCGGTTCATTGTCATTCTAGTGGAACAGATACAGGACAGTCAGTGTTGAGGCATATTTTCGTTTGTGTTACTGCGCTAAAAATTCAAGTAGAAAATGATGTGTAGTTACGGTGTTTCCACCGGTAGTAAACCGTCGAGGTTCTTGAACACACACTACCGTAAACGTTTCGCGGTAGCCATGGCAACAGTACATCAACTTCCCTGTGAATGGACTGTAGCCGAGTCTGGCCTCATCGAAAATGTCAAAAATATCTGCTATGAACAAACGGGCGACACAGACGCTCGCTGAGAACATTTCGAAACAAGTGGAGCACTGTGAGTATGACGGTTAAACTTCTCAAATCAATAAACTAAGCCAGCTTTGTTATAGCGGTAGTTCAGTCCATGCTAAGCTTTACGGTTCATTGTTTTACTTAGCAGGTATGAAAATACACACTGCCGTCTAGGTATTGTTAGAGCAGATGAAGTGTACGCCATTTTTTTTTTGTGTTTCTGTTTATAGTCAGTAAAAAAGAGGTTGAGTGCCTTATCCGAGAGTTTAACGTCCTTGTGGCGGAGCAGAACAACTCTGGCAGAGCTGTGCACGGTCTGGACCGAGGGAAGTTCATAAGCACACTCCACAGCATCTTTGGACTTACTGATGACAGGATGACGGGTAGAGGTATTCAGTTTACAGTTATTTAAACTTATATTATTTACAAACCCAGTTCCAAAAAAAGGTGGGACGCTCTGTAAAATGTAAATTTGATCATTTCGAATTTGCATAAACTGTAGATGCAGTTTTTTGTAGACTGGCAAACCTCGGCCCATCTTTACTTTTGAGGAACTCTGCTTCTCCAAGATGTTTTTAAAAAATAAAATAAAATATCCATTCATGTCAGTGACCTGCTGCCAATTAACCTAAAGTTGCATCGTTTCTTTTTTTAGTACCACTTAGTTTTGCACCCTACTGTTGCCCTCTCAGCTGTCTTGAGATATGTTGGTGCCATCAAATTTAAACAGAGCCAATATTGTTTTTTGAAATAGTAAAATGTCAATAAAATGGTGGAAAGTAAGCAAAATCTCCAAATCATCACTATCACCCTGTAAGTACAACCCAGAATTCTCACCTCCACCACCTTTTTCAGAATGATTAAATTAAATCTTTCAGTACGCTTGTCCAGGAGTACAGTTGGGAATGAGCAGTTTCTTCAGTACAAACAATTGAAATCTATAATTAAATCCAAGACATGTTGTGAGTGTAACTGTCTGTCATTCAGTCTTCAGGACATTTGACAAAGACAACGACAGCGTTGTCAGCATGAAAGAGTGGATCGAGGGACTGTCCGTCTTTCTTCGGGGGACCTTGGATGAAAAAATAAAATGTAACTTCTCAATCTTACTTTTTTTTGCTTAACCTCACTCTCACACCTTCACACATGTAGCTTTATCTACCTAAAAAAAAAAATCCCTGTGTTTGGCATGGCTCAGACTGCTTCACTGTCTACGACCTGAATGGTGACAATGCCATCTCTAGAGAGGAGATGCTTCATATGCTGAAGGGCAGGCTCATCAGACAGCCCAATGAGGAGGACCCTGACGAAGGAATCAAAGACCTGGTGGAGATCATACTGAAGAAGATGGTGAGCTGTTTGCTGCACAGATATAACTGTTTACACATGATTAAAACAAACCAAAACACTATTTAAAAAATTCTCAGGTCTGTAAATAGTTTAGCAGCTCTGCCAATGGTGCTTCCTCCCACAGGACTATGACCATGATGGCAAATTGTCTTTTGAAGATTTTGAAAAGACTGTGAAAGATGAGAACCTATTGCTGGAAGCTTTTGGAACCTGCCTTCCTGACTTCAGGGTAATCTGTAATGAGAATTTGTTAAGCTCTTTAAAATTTCCCCATCAAAAATTCTCAATCTTACAGTCTGCTTTTCTTTTTTTTTTTTCTTTTCAGAGAATCGAGATGTTTGAGGGACACGTATTTCAGGAACAATTCGAACAATAACCAAATCACATACCTAGCCAAAACATCTTTAATATTAACCTCAATGGAACGGTGCTGTGAAGCAAAATTTGTTTAATTAAGAAAAAAAAATAAATCCTGCTCTATCAAATCCGACGGCGTGGTTTGACCTTCTTCTCCACTGGTTTGATGTCTGGACTCGATGTCACCTAGGAGAGACGACGAAACTGGATTAACTGTAAAAAGTGATTTAGAGCATAGTGAAAATATTATTTTGTCCTTAATTACAACCAAAACAATATAATCACATGTACCTGCTTCATTGTGTTCCTGATCAGGCTGACAGTTGTGTTCAGTGACTCATCCTCCATGTCCAGTTTGGATGGTTCTGGTAGTTTTGGTCCAATCAAAGGCTCGTTCTGCCCAGAAACAGTACTGGAGGCCTCCTCAGCCTCTTCCATTTTGCGTTTCCGTTTCTCCAAATGTGTGGTCCGAGGAAGAAATCTGACTGCCGCAGCCTGACGTGCTGACGGTCTGCTCGATAAGGTCTGTTTGCTCCTTGAACTTCCTTCTCGCTGCTCTAATGTGTCAGCACAGGTATTGTGCAAAGTCCCCATTTTATCCTCTGTTGGTAAATGTTGACTTTTAGGCCTATGGTAATGATGTTCTTGGGGAGGTAATGGCAGTAGAGGAAAGCCTAAATAGTGGCTGATGTTTGGAGTCTCCCTTGTATTGTCATTTCCAGAGGTCTGTTTGTGTGTGAGGATGTTGTCGTCTGACGTGGTAGTTGTTTCCGATGAAGTAGGCTCCTCTTGTGTGTCCTCTTTCTGTTCCCTTTCTCTCACTTTGCAATAATAAAATGAGACAGAAAAAAGTGTCAAAAATCCACATCATTCAAAAAGATCCGAGTCAAATGAAAATAAAAGTGCATGCAGATATCCCTCCCCGGATCCAACGCCTCCTGTCATGCTTACCTCCCCGTCTACAGAGACAGTGGCTCAGCTGGAGGCACGAAGAATCGCAGCGTCTGTGCACATTGGTGCACCCCCGCCCTTATGTTGCTTGTCTGTGTTTCATGGAGTATAGTGTGATGATATCTTTGCTCTTTATGTGCTATGGAGTGTTTTTGTGTTTTCTCCTCATGATGACTCATTTGTCAGAGTCACCATGGGCAGAAACCTTTTTTTTCTCCTGACCTTGCCCCTATATGTTACATATTTCACTGTCTACCCTTTTTTTTCCTGCTGCCTAGTCTGACCTGTCTCCCCAATGTAAGTTTGTATATTTTATGTATTGTCTGTATGGTCATCTACTGTAGGTCTGTCATCTACTGTAGGTCTGTCATCTCAGCTGCAGGCAACTGCAACTGACAAATAAAGCTTATCCTTATTTATGTTAACTGAAGTTTGCTTGGACTAATGAGGAACTAAGAAGCTACTCATTAGAGTGGTGGATTTTGTGAGGCAAAATATAACCTATAGACATAAAATTATACCTCTTTTCTGAGCAGCCCGGATGACATAGCTCCTCCGGTCCTGCAGCTTGAGCCTGGTGTCTTCCACAGTCTCGTATTCGGGGACGTAGCACACATGCAGCACACCACCATAGAAACTTTTCTCATCCATGTGTCGCTTTGCTGCTCTGAAATGAAACCAAATTATTCAGAAGGTCCTTCAGACGTTGCCAGTTAGGCATAATGAACAGTCTAGTGACATCTTGTACCTGGCACTTGTGAGTTTTTGGAACTTTACGAGGTACACCTCTGTGAACTCCTCGGCAGGATACTCGTCCAGGGGCCTGTACTCCTCCACAGCTCCATAGAGGGCACACAGCTGAATCAACTCAGTCATAACCCCAATCGCTGGGACCCCTTGGACCATCAGGTAACGACTCTCTAAATTTATGGTGTAAACCTGCAAATAATGCAACACTTGACTGCGGTACACTGATGGGAAAATGCTCATGTGAAAACTGCGAACAGTGGTTATATTTATCATCCAGATGTGGTTAAGGCTCCCACTGTGGTTCAGTGGAGTCCATAAAATCCGGAAGAGAGCAAATGTTTTTTTTAAAAACACTGTAAGTGACGTTCCCACGTAGCAGGGAGTGTCTCACACCTTAAGATACGCTCTTTTCTAAACAAAAGGGTCCTCTTACCTTAACTGCTTTGGCTTTTCTTCCTTCCCTATATTTTGGTCGAGAAATGCACACTCTCTGCTGTTCGTGATGTTTGTAAACCTCCGGGACTCTCCAGCAGCCAGAGCTGTTGTTGACGGGAGCCGCCATGTTTGTGGAAATTAACTTTTCACTTGATGCATTTCAAAATAAAGGTTCATTCTCGTGTTGAATAGGATTCATTCAAAGCATGTCGTAGTTGGACGTCTTATTCTGAAATGCGTTCAACCGAATATCGGCTACTCTGGTCTGGCACACACAGAGCACATCGATCCACTATGAGTTTGTCATATACTTGATGTTAGCGGTGCAGCTTGCTTGACGCGTTGAACGCGAAATAGAAAACTTTGTGAAAATCATGTTTAGCAATCAGGGCATTCAACCCGTAACTGTCACTTTTAGCAACGCAAAAAACTGCTTTTTACACCTTCCCTTGAAGCTAATATCACAGCTTTCCCTGAACGAGGTAAGATAGCCTAGCTAACCACCTAGCACTATCGTTTAGGTAAAATTAGTAGAAGCTTTGTTGACTTAAACCATTTTTAGCTAAAATGTTGGCCCGTTCTGTATGTTGTTCTATTCTTGTATATTTTTTTAACAAAATTAATGCTGCTGTAAATTAATTTCCGAGACCCTTTGACAGTTATTCACATTACAAAATAAAATGTGACTTCTGCAGTTTAGACCTCGCGTCAGGCTGCTCTCTAGATCAAATGAATTGGAAAGATCAGTTTTTCATGACTCCATGCACTCCACTTCGGCCCGGCTGGAAACGTGCTCTGAATATAGATAGAAGAGGAGCTGAGTCAAACACAATACTTCAGCATATGGAGAGAGAGGGTAGTTAGCAATTAGTATTTCAGTATTTGTTTCCTTCTCGGTGGAGGTGTTTTCGTAGCAGTTCCTTTACGGTTTCACTTGGTGGAGACAAAGGACTAGGTTAGAAATAAATCCGGGGTCTAGTGTATCTTTTAAAATGACTTTTCTAGCTTGTATCCTGTTCGCTGTTATGAATGAACAGTGTTTTTCTGATGAAGGCTTTCTGTTTATATTTGCACTTTTTTGGCTAACAGGAATTCCTGGTTCGTGGCTTCCTCTCCTTAAGTTTGACCTTTACTTACAAAGGATTCAGAACTGGGTTAACCCTGTCATTATTAGTCTAAACAGTGTAAAATGGATTGAATGAGGACGATTTGTTATCTCAAGCATGGTTGCAAGCAAGGATGGTGGTCATGGTGTAGTCTAGGGTAAACAAAAGGTGCTTCAGCAAACATGCAGTCATGTGAAAAACAAAGTACACTCCTTGATTCAGTAAAGCTTGTTGAACCACCTTTAGCTGCACTAAATTGAAGTAACCATTTTATTTATGTTGTTATTAGTGTCTCACTGCATTGTGGAGAAACTTTGTCCCACTCTACTTTACAGTGTTTGCAGGAATTTTTTTATGCACAGCTCTCTTTAGGTTCCGCATTTCAATCAGGCTGAGGTCTGGACTTTGACTGGGCTATTGCAATACACTGATTCCTTTCCTTTACAGCCACTCTGTTGGAGATTTGCTGCTCTAATTTGGGGTCTTTGCCAAGTTGCATGATCCCATGCAACTTGGCAATGACCGTAGAATACTTTTGTATACAGTGACATTCACAGTCAACCCATTTAAGGTCTTTTTCAGAACCAGCCTTTGGAGTTGTCCTGTGGTCATGGGCCTCCAGTGTTCCTCACCTGGACTCAAAACAGAGCCAGCTCCAGCCTGGACAGCCACAAAGTGGAGCTGTGTCGGCAGCTAGGAGAGAAGCAGGGCCTGACAGATGGAGAGCAGGTAGAGCCCCTCCGTGAGGAATCTGTTCTTCGCTGTATTTTCAGAAGAAGCTAATTTTCTCCATCTTGTGACAGTGTACAGTGATTGTCAGTTTCTGTCTGGACTTACTAGTTGTTTAGTTTACTGGTTTGTTTTTCCTCAGGGCTTCTTAAGGGCATGTCATCAGGTCTCATCATTGGATCGGGTGTTTGTGGAGCCTGTATCAGCTGATGACTGGGAAATCCTGGTGGGTAATTTAGTGACATACAATATGTGAAACTTGTCTTCATACAAGTTTGCATTATTTTACACATTCTAATAATTACAAGGTGACTTCTCCTTTTTAAAGCACACTTAACAACTATTAATATATCACATTTGTGTGACTGATATCGCCAGGAGCTCCACAGTTCTGCGCTGGAGCTGCAACTACTGGATCAGATCAGAGTAGTTTTCCAAGATGCCGTGTTTCCTGTGTGGGTGGACAACCACACGGTAATCTTTATCCGAATAGGTCAGTTTTGATACAATTATTCTATGTTGTTTATCAAATAACATGTGACACAAAAATATTGCAGTTATAATGGTTTGCCTGCTCAACTTGAGTTTTAAATGTTTGACTTCTATGACTACAGTTTAATTAAAAAAAAATTCTGCACAGCTTCACTTTCTCCACGTGTGCCCTACGGTCGCCTGGAGCAATTCACAGAACTTGTTGTGTCCCCGAAGATCCGCGCTGAAACTGGCACCCACACACATTCTCATCTAAAAGCCAACCCAAACTCAGAAAGTTTTCACAGACAGCCAAACATGGATTTCTCCTCCCCTTCAGGACCATCATCAGAAACTGCCTCCTCTACTTCTAACAGCCACCAGTGGGGTGGCATAGCCGACCTGAAAACCCTCTTTCATCATATGATAAAGGGCGCTTATGACCCAGTTAAGGAACAACCGCCTTTACCTGAAATCCCCGCTCTCCTTACGGACTCTCTGTACAGAGTGTGCGGTGCACCTCCCCACTCTCTCAGCACCATAAGCCACGTTGCAACTAATGCTATTCACATCTTTCCTTGGAGCCACAGTTTCAATGCTAGGCTGAGTGAAGGTCACTCCTCAATTACATATGGCCTTCTCTCCAAAGTCCCATCCCCCAAAGAAACGAGGGACAGAACCAAGCAGGCAATGGAGAAAAAGAAGAAGGCAAAAGTTACTAAGGAGACTGCTACGCCTGAAGGAGAGGAGGTGAAGGAAGAGGAGGCCATGGTGGTTAGGGCAGTGTGCCATTGTACCAAGCTGCTTGGATGCAAGGAAAGAAGCAAGGGAGAGATTCACAGTGGAAGAGTATGGGTGAGTATGGTGTCTGAAGAGAAGAATATCTATAGTTTATAAACAGTATTTTAACAATACTGCAGTGTCCTACTTCTTTCTGTTTCTGTTAAAATTTTTGTATCTTTCATTTTTTAGATTCCAGAGCCTCTGGCCAGCAGGCTTAATATCCCTGCCCATTCAACAGTAAGAATTAAGCCAGTGAAATCAGCTATCAAAGTAGCTTCTACTATTTGCCTACAACCCCTAAATCCACTGGTGAGTGCTGGAGTGTACATCTGTGTTACAGTGTCGGATGTAAATGAAGTACAAGGACATATAATTTGTTCAGAATTGCAGAAAATTTGTTCAGCTTCTTTCCTTTCTGTCCATCTGATTTTTAATTTTTTTTGACATTTTTCTCTTCAGCCTGAGGAGGATGATGAGGAGATCCAGACAGCATTCCTTGGTTGGCTGCACACACAGAGTCACGAACCTTTAGCCTGTCTGACAGCACGGTCTGGCACCATCCTCCTACATGGAACTGATGGTGATTCATTCCTGCACTTCCGTTACAAGCCAAAGAAGTGTATTTATAAATCATGCACAGACAGATTTGCATATGGCTATGTAAATTTAAAAAAGGGGGTAATAATAAATATCTTAAATTAGCTTCTTATTTTTTTAAAAAAATAATGGCCCTTCACTTTTTATTCTTTTCCATAGCAAAGTTAGAGTTTGCTTTAACTGTGCTGAAACCAGAACCACAGACTGAAGCTTCAGATCAGCTGTTTCTGCTAGCACCCACAGTTATCGAGAAGAAAGACATACAGGTATCGCCATGCAAGTGGAGAATTATATATCTGTGTCTTTAAACATTTTACATGAAAACAGATTCCTTCATGCAGTTTTTATTAAAAAATTCAACACGTTTTTAAGAAAAAAAAGTCTTTGAAGTTGTTCAGTTACCTCTTTCTCTCATCTTCAGGTAGACAGAGAGCCAGTAACCACCCCAGCTGTGAAGCCTGAAGTTGAAACACCCCACTCAGAACTTCCCTCTCTTAGTATTCTTGGGTACGTCTTTTGCTAATTCAGTACCTATGCGTGATTTAAGCAGGAGATTGTTTTTCTCCATCAGTCTCTGTCATGTTTGGGTTTTTTTCCCCAGGGGGATGGATGAGCTTTGTAGAACTGGGTTTGAGTTTATCTCCCATAGCCTTCTGGGTAGTCCCCTCTCGAGAGAGCTGGGTACCACTGGTCGGGGACTTCAAGGTGGAGCTCTTCTCATCACTGGTGCCAAGGTATCTCTTTACCTCTCTTTATCTCATTTAAGTTAACTACTATTGCTAACACAACGGCTGTCAATATAATTCATTAACATAAGATAAATTGCTACTTCATAGCATTGATGTTTGTTTGTTGTTGTTGTTTTTTTTTGCAGCTTAAGCTCACTGGAGAACACATATTAACCAGTATTGTTTTCTTAAGTCTGCAACATGTTGTGCTGTAACTTCTCTCTTCAGGGGAGTGGGAAGAGCACTCTATCCCAAGCCTTTTGCAGGAAAGCTAGAGAAGAGCTGGATGCACACGTTGAGGTGGTAGACTGCAAAAAGCTACAAGGTCAAGAAAGACTTCATGAATATTTGCTGTCTGAATGGAAAAGAAGGATAAAATTTAACTTAATTAAAAAGATGTTTTGTTTTCCTTTTAGGCAAAAGAGTAGAAACTGTGAGGCAGAATCTGATGGACATTTTTGAACAGGCAGAATGGAGGCAGCCCTCTGTTGTTCTACTTGATGACCTGGATCGTTTGACGCGGGCACCAGCCTCACCTGAACATGAACACGGCCCGGAGGCACTGCTTCAGCAGCACATTGCTCAAAGTAAAATATTTTCTTACCTGTGGGAATGCCTTTTGACAGACAGGATCGATAATCATTTCCTGCTTTGATGAGTAATGTTATCTCACTGTGGCTGCAGGCCTGCAGGATGTGGTGGATGAGGTGATGCTTCACTCTAGCCTGGTGTGTCTGATCATTACCAGCCAGAGTGAACACTCCCTCCATCCCTCTCTGACTGAGGTACACGGTTCCCACTTCATCCAGGGATTTGTAAACATCCAGCCACCTGATCAGGTCGGCACTCATCCACATCCATATGTACAGGGTGGGTCATTTATATGGATACACCGTAATAACATGGGAATGGTTGGTGATATTAAAGTCCTGTTTGTGGCACATTAGTATATGTCAGGGGGGCAAACTGTTGGATTGTCAATGCAACCCTCTTCTCGTATCTTCACACCATAGACAATTGCCTTCAGATGACCCCAAAGATAAAAGTCTAAGGGGGTCAGATCGGGAGACCTTGGGGGCCATTCAACTGGCCCACGACGACCAATCCACTTTCCAGGAAACTGTTCATCTAGGAATGCTCGGACCTGGCACCCATAATGTGGTGGTGCACCATCTTGCTGGAAAAACTCAGGGAACGTGCCAGCTTCAGTGCATAAAGAGGGAAACACATCATCATGTAGCAATTTCAAATATCCAGTGGCCTTGAGGTTTCCATTGATGAAGAATGGACCCACTATCGTTGTACCCCATATACCACACCAAACCATCACTTTTGTTGTTCCAACAGTCTTGGAGGGATCCATCCAATGTGGGTTAGTGTCAGACCAATAGCGGTGGTTTTGTTTGTTAACTTCACCATTCACATAAAAGTTTGCCTCATCACTGAACAAAATCTTCTGCGTGAACTGAGGGTCCTGTTCCAATTTTTGTTTTGCCCATTCTGCAAATTCTGTGCGCCGATCTGGGTCATCCTCGTTGAGATGCTGCAGTAGCTGGAGTTTGTAAGGGTGCCATTTGTGAGTAGCTAATATCCGCCGAAGGGATGTTGACTAATGCCACTCTCCAGTGACATGCGGCGAGTGCTACGCTGTGGGCTCTTGCTGAATGAAGCTAGGACAGCCACTGATGTTTCTTCATTAGTGACAGTTTTCTTGCGTCCACATTTTGGCAAATCCAACACTGAACCAGTTTCACGAAACTTAGCAAGCAGTTTGCTGACTGTAGCATGGGAGATGGGTGGTCTCGTAGGGTGTCTTGCATTGAAATCTGCTGCAATGACCCGGTTACTGCGTTCACCAGATATCAACACAATTTCGATCCGCTCCTCACGTGTTAACCTCTTCGACATGTCAATGGCTGTGAACAAAGAGAAACTTGTAAATAACTCATGAAAGAATAAAGTTACGTTGAAACCAAGCACACCATTGTTTTTCTTGTGACATTACCAATAAGTTTGATGTGTCACATGGCCCTCTTCCTATTGAAAAAACAAAAGTTGTATCCAAGATGGCCGACTTCTAAATGGCCACCATGGTCACCACCCATCTTGAGGAGTTTGCCCCCTCGCATATACTAATGTGCCACAAACAGGACTTTAATATCACCAACCATTCCCATGTTATTACGGTGTATCCATATAAATGGCCCACCCTGTACACACACAAGCACAAGTACACACAAAGTAGAAAAGAAAAAAAAAACCACCGATCATTTTATTGTTTGCAGGCCCAGAGGGTTGAGATTCTGCGCCATCTGATCCTGAGGAAGTCCTGCCTGTCTGTTGAGACTTTACAGAGTCTTGATATCGGGGCTGTTGCTAAGGAGACAGAGGGATACACACCTCAAGATCTAGTACTGCTGTTAGAGCGGGCTGTTCATGCTAACACTATGCTAAGAGGACACAGTGAACAAGGTATCAAAGACTGATGAAATTCCCAATAGATCAATTTCAGGTCTTCAGATTCTTCCTGCATCATGTGACCACTGATGCTAATGTAGAGTTATTGTCCAGATGCATTCATTGTGCCCTGTATTTTGCAGGAGTGTGTCTGTCCTGGAGGGACTTTGCGCAGGCTCTCAAAGGCTTCACACCCCCCTCTTTGTGGGGTGTAGACCTCCACACCCCCAGTGGATTTGGGTTGGACAGGGTAGGAGGGCTAAAAGAAGTGCGACAGCAGCTTATGGACACCATACTGCTTCCTGCTAAGGTCAGATGGCTGTTGCTTTTTTCAAAATGTGTTTTAGCTGCAGTGTGGTATAATGAGCTACTATCTAGGTATTTTAAACACCATAATTACTATTGATTGTTGTACAGATGAGCTTTGGAAAGCATCGGCATGAGTGGTGATGAGGGGCTCAGTACAGACAAAATGAAAATAAAATATTTGAATCAGCTGATTTAGAAACAAATAAAAACTACAAGCAAAGTAATAATAAGACTTCCAAATTATGTAATTGCCTAGACCACTAATATATTAAAACCTCTTTTATTCGAGCCGATAAAGCGTCTTTTCTTTCTGGAGAGGTGGAAAACCCGTTTATTCAGCTTGCATGAGTCTTATAGTAGTAGAGAAAATCCAGTGAAAGGTCTTATAACTAATGAAAATGCTCATTTAATTTACCTTAGGATTCTTCAGATCCCTTGCTTACAGCCCAGTCTTTGAGTTGCAGTATAGTTGCATCATCTTAAGGTCCCCCAGTTGACCCTTTTTTGACAATTATTTTGATATATTTACCTCAAATATGACTGTTTTGACGCTTCCAGTTTCAGTACATAATGAGGGTGTTTTCGGAGCGGTGGGTAACTTTGATCTATTTTTATCATGTAATGTTTGATCCTGTGAGCCCTCCGACTGCTCTGTGCCGTGTTGTCATCAACTCATCACGGTGGTTTTAGGGAAAAGACATGGCTGTTAATGTTTGAGCTCCTTCCTTTTTAACACTACTTCTTAAAAATGAAGGGAGGTCTCCCTTATATCAGCAGACAAGGCTAGAATTCAGCATAATTTATTGCACAGTCACTGACTGTGGGTCCTTGGTGTGTTGCAGTATCCGGTCCTTTTCGCCAATCTTCCTATCCGCCATCGCTCAGGAGCTCTGCTGTATGGCGCTCCTGGTACAGGAAAAACGCTGCTGGCCAGAGCTATCTCCAAAGACAGTGGTATGAACTTTATCAGCATCAAGGTAGGCTTTGCTTCAGCTTCGTCATTAAAATAAGACTGCGCTTCTGTATGAGAGCAAAGTTTCTACAGCAACAAGAGATTTTTTTAAACTCTCCCTCCAGGGACCTGAACTTCTAAGTAAGTACATTGGAGCCAGTGAGAAGGGAGTCCGTGATGTCTTCCAGAGGTTAGTGAACTTTTAAACTCCTCCCGGCATCGCTGTTGCTGTGTTATTACCTTTTGTTGCAAGTTATAATTATTAACATAAAACATTTGAAGTAATGGTAAAGTTTCACATAAATGAAATGTTTTCTTTTTATTTCCTTCAATCACTTCTTCTTCTGCCTCTTTTAGGGCACAAGCCGCCAAGCCCTGCATCCTGTTCTTTGACGAGTTTGACGCTCTGGCTCCCAGAAGGGGCCACGACAGCACAGGTGTAACCGACCGCGTGGTCAACCAGCTCCTCACCCAGCTGGATGGAGTGGAGGGACTGCAGGGTAACGTCATACATCTTTAAACTATACACACAGTCATCATCACGAGTGCTTTGTAGTAATCTGCTTTAACTCCTGACTGACTCTGTTGGGATGAGATCAGAAGTGTTTGAAGCCATTTAAAGTTAAGTGGGGGTTAAGTCTCATGAAGTCCATTCAGTTTTTTTCCCTCCTGGCTCAAATGGACCTTTGGGTAATGACAGAGCATCTAAGCATGACTTTGATAATTTAATGTTAACAATTTTGGGATTGATGGGGAAAAACAATATACGTATAATGGATGTTTTTAAAAAAATGTAAGTGTGATTATGGCCACTGTTTAGTCAATACATTAATAAAATAAGGGTGAATCTACACTTGGCAGGGTTACCTTGTACCATACCCTTGCACAATTGTCCTGCCTCTCCTGGCTGGCTTCCACTCACACTGCACTTAACTGTGTAGACCCGAGTGCTCTTCACTCTTGCACTCACATGGTTTCAAAAAACACTTTTCCAAAGTACAGTGATGATTTTATGCATTTTGGGGTCTGAACTATGCTGTTTTCAGAGCAGTAAACGTTCCTCTTGAATGCCTTATAGATTGCTCAATTAGTTACTTCAGATGAGCTTCTCATCGGAAAAAAACACTGAAGTTCTATGCTTGGGCTCAGCTACTGCCTCTTCAAGTGAAGGTTCACTAAATCATGACCAAGCATGTTATGCAGTGGTTACAATATATCAAACGTGCTTCATTGTGATACTTATGACTAATATGAATACGCTCTAAACCTGGGGCCAGTACATTTGAACAATATAGTTGGCTATGAAAGGTTATAGAGATGTAGTTAAACCTTTTTGTGGACGAATTAGGAGCATTTTAATCTGTCTTGAAACATACTTGGAGGGATCTTTAATTCAATTCAATTTAAAATAAATAAATTTGAAATCTTCGTGTTTGTCTTCATAGGTGTGTACGTGCTTGCAGCCACCAGCCGACCAGATTTGATTGACCCGGCCCTGCTGAGACCTGGACGGCTGGACAAATCCCTTTACTGCCCTCCCCCTGACCTGGTTTGTTGGTTTAAAAGAATATTAATAATTATTAATTAACATCACTTCACTTCTAAACTCATTATATATGTATCAGTCCTTAAAAGACAAAAAGTAATGTTGAGTCATGTTACATGAAAGATTCTTGGGTTTTAAATCGAGCTATTGTGTCACATTTCCAGGAGGCTCGTGTGGAGATCCTGAAAGCTCTGACTGCAGGCGTCCCTCTGGCTCCCGATGTTGACCTGGAGCAGCTGGCAGCAGCGACAGAGCAGTTTACCGGGGCAGATCTGAAAGCCTTACTCTACAATGCACAGCTGGAGGCTGTCCACAACAGCATAGGCACCAGCGCACCACATGTAAGTGTATTGTACTTAAAGTATTGTCTGATGACTGTGTTATTATGTATTACCTTAGCTTAATAAAACAGGAAGTCAGGGAACTGTTGTCCATTCCATTATTTATAGTTCATTTTGTTGCAGCCAAGCATTTTTTTAGCCCCTCAGGCAAATTAAATAATGTATTTTGTATGTGTCTCAGCATGTGAATTGCTCCAGTTCTGAATCCATTATCAGTTTTCAGCTTAATTTAAATTATCTCCAACCTTAGTGACAAGAAATGTAATGGAATAACTTACCTGAGGCACAGTAGGCTTAAACTAATTTCAAACTGAGCTGTAGTATCACAGTTAAGACCCATGTTGGACACTACAAATCCTCGTGAATCCATATATATGAACGTCTAAACCCTCTCTTCCTATGTGGCAATCAGGAGCTGAACTCTGGCTCAGAAAGCGACATGAGCCTTTCCTCCATGATCTTCCCGAACAACCAGGGCAGTGGGTCAGACGACTCGGTGGGAGAGGGAGAGTCAGGCATGGGGCTGGACCAGTCTATGGTGGTCGTGGAGCCCAGTGAGCTTCATGCAGAAAACAAACACCACTACGGCAATGTCTGGAGACTGTACTTTGAGAGTTCTGAGTCCGAGTTGGAGAATTCAAAACCAGTGAGCACTACTACCACATAGTACAAGTGTAGTACTAAGTATAGGATTAAAAAAATGTTATCACTCATAATTTTTGTGTGTGTTTTTCTTCCTCCGATCCTCCTACTTTAACAGAACTCCCAGTGCATCTCTGGACCCAGTTCCATAAACACTGACTTTACTGGAGGATCAGTTCGTGACCACGCTAGCTCAGTCAATCCTGCGTACATGCCCTCGCTCCAGAGGGGATATGAAGAGCTTGGCCGAGAGCAACTGGAGCGATTACAACAAGAGATTAATAACATCAAGAACAACTACAGGAAAGCCAATGTGAGTGACTCCAATGAATATATTTGAGCGTCTGAATGTGCTGTTATTCTGATTAGGACTTTTTTCATTGTAGTTGGCTTCACTAGTCTTTTCCATCCTGTAGAACCAGGTCTTCCTATATGAGCTACTACAGGGAGTGCAGAATTATTAGGCAAGTTGTATTTTTGAGGAATAATTTTATTATTGAACAACAACCATGTTCTCAATGAACCCAAAAAACTCATTAATATCAAAGCTGAATGTTTTTGGAAGTAGTTTTTAGTTTGTTTTTAGTTTTAGCTATTTTAGGGGGATATCTGTGTGTGCAGGTGACTATTACTGTGCATAATTATTAGGCAACTTAACAAAAAACAAATATATACCCATTTCAATTATTTATTTTTACCAGTGAAACCAATATAACATCTCCACATTCACAAATATACATTTCTGACATTCAAAAACAAAACAAAAACAAATCAGCGACCAATATAGCCACCTTTCTTTGCAAGGACACTCAAAAGCCTGCCATCCATGGATTCTGTCAGTGTTTTGATCTGTTCACCATCAACATTGCGTGCAGCAGCAACCACAGCCTCCCAGACACTGTTCAGAGAGGTGTACTGTTTTCCCTCCTTGTAAATCTCACATTTGATGATGGACCACAGGTTCTCAATGGGGTTCAGATCAGGTGAACAAGGAGGCCATGTCATTAGTTTTTCTTCTTTTATACCCTTTCTTGCCAGCCACGCTGTGGAGTACTTGGACGCGTGTGATGGAGCATTGTCCTGCATGAAAATCATGTTTTTCTTGAAGGATGCAGACTTCTTCCTGTACCACTGCTTGAAGAAGGTGTCTTCCAGAAACTGGCAGTAGGACTGGGAGTTGAGCTTGACTCCATCCTCAACCCGAAAAGGCCCCACAAGCTCATCTTTGATGATACCAGCCCAAACCAGTACTCCACCTCCACCTTGCTGGCGTCTGAGTCGGACTGGAGCTCTCTGCCCTTTACCAATCCAGCCACGGGCCCATCCATCTGGCCCATCAAGACTCACTCTCATTTCATCAGTCCATAAAACCTTAGAAAAACCAGTCTTGAGATATTTCTTGGCCCAGTCTTGACGTTTCAGCTTGTGTGTCTTGTTCAGTGGTGGTCGTCTTTCAGCCTTTCTTACCTTGGCCATGTCTCTGAGTATTGCACACCTTGTGCTTTTGGGCACTCCAGTGATGTTGCAGCTCTGAAATATGGCCAAACTGGTGGCAAGTGGCATCTTGGCAGCTGCACGCTTGACTTTTCTCAGTTCATGGGCAGTTATTTTGCGCCTTGGTTTTTCCACACGCTTCTTGCGACCCTGTTGACTATTTTGAATGAAACGCTTGATTGTTCGATGATCACGCTTCAGAAGCTTTGCAATTTTGAGACTGCTGCATCCCTCTGCAAGATATCTCACTATTTTTCATCATCATCATTTATTTATTTATATAGCACTTTAAAAACACACCTGGTAGACCAAAGTGCTGTACAATACTAATATGCACATAGTAATATGTGTATTTTTGACTTTTCTGAGCCTGTCAAGTCCTTCTTTTGACCCATTTTGCCAAAGGAAAGGACGTTGCCTAATAATTATGCACACCTGATATAGGGTGTTGATGTCATTAGACCACACCCCTTCTCATTACAGAGATGCACATCACCTAATATGCTTAATTGGTAGTAGGCTTTCGAGCCTATACAGCTTGGAGTAAGACAACATGCATGAAGAGGATGATGTGGACAAAATACTCATTTGCCTAATAATTCTGCACTCCCTGTATGTATATAATTACTTTGTGATTGATTGTGTAGGAAGAGTATGCTTATGTGCATCCAGCTGCCAAACAACCAGGCCTGCTGCTGCGCCAAGCACATGTGAACGCCGCCTTGGCCGTGACCAAACCCTCCCTCAGCCAAGCCGACTGGAAGAGATACACAAAACTGTAAGTGAGCAGTACAAATGAAATAATAGGATTTTATAGCAGTTATTTGTTTAATATTGACTTTAGTATGCTCAATTTATCAAGGACATCATAAGATACTTAGTGTCATCAACAGGAGGAAATTAAAAACATGAAAAACTGGTTCCTGACAGGTTGCGTCAATGGAGGACTAAAAAAACAAACAAACAATGTGAAAAAACAAATCTTAGTTGCAGTACTGTGTAATTTGGGAAATAACTTGAACAACTAAATGAGAGTAGAGAAACTGCACACGTAGTAGTTGCTGTTTTACTACTCAAAAACGTAACTTTGCATTCTGATTTGATTCAGTGTTTTAATATAAATTTTTTTTAAAACTTTCTTTAGGTATGAAGGCTTTGGCGTCTCTGGAGACAGAAAATCTGTCAAATTTAAACCTGGACAACGTGTGACTTTAGCGTGATCAAACATTAACAGTTTAACCATTTCAGCCTAATTTTGACATTGTAAATGATTACATTGTGTGTATATAAAGTTCTTTACTCAGTTGGTTGTGAATTAGACTGGAAAGGCCTTGAATGTAATTAATGCACAGACGCACATTATAATGAAGTATAAATTATGAACATGTTTTAATTAAAAATGATCATTTTCTCCGACTTGTTTTCTGTGAGCATCTTGGATCATTTTAGCTTGAATGGGTTTCTTTAAACAGTTGATTTTCTAACAAAACACTGAATATTATTGTGGGAAGTATTTAAAAGCTAAAGCAGGGTTGAAACTTTTGTCGTGACAGACACTTTGACTTCACAACACAAAAAGCACGAGTAATTAATAACATTAATGATGACTCAGTTCCATTAAACTACCTAATAAGCCATGACAGTGAACCAGCAAGAACGAATGTAGGAGCATTTCTCTGCTTTCTCTCCATTAGTGTGTCAACACGTCCGCTGCTCTTAGAAGTTTATAAAACTAACGAGAACGGTCAAGGTGCAAGTTACTGTGAAGTAGATGGTTCACACTCCACACAAAGGAAAACACCTGTATGTGAATTGAGACAAAATGTGTTTTGAAACAATGAAACACTTTCAAATATGTCACAGAACGGTTTACCTACCACTTTATTAGGTACAATTGTTCAATTGCTTTTTAATGCAAAGTTTCTAATCAGTCACATGGCAGACTGATGTGCAGTATCTGCACGTTTGAAACGACCTGCTGAAATTCAAAACGTGTGCAAATGGAGAAGCGATGTGACTTAATTTAAAAATGTGGGAGTGTCCTTCCAAGAGGGACAAAAGGACCCTCTAATGATCCTCTACCTAATCCCACGAGCTAAGGTGTGAAAACTGGTGTAGGTCACAATCAGCCAAGGTTTTGGGTGAACCCATTGTGAAACCTTTATGACTACATTGTACCCCTCTTTTGACAGCTACCCTGTGGTCATATAGCTTAGGTAATGTTTTTTTTTTTTAACATTGTCATGTTCAAGAAACTCAAATGGCCTCCACAGTCACCAGATCTCAGTCCAATAAAGCATGTGGGAGATGCCTCGGACATTCATCTGACAAATTTGCAACAAATATTGGAAGCTATCATCTCAATATGGAGCAAAATCTCAGAGGAATTTTCCAGCACCTTGTTGAATCTGTGGTAGCATGCAGGTCTGAATGCACTAACATTTCATTCTAAAAAACCCCCGATATTTTGAAGTTTTATATAATGGTATAGAAATGTGTGAAGAAGTTATGGTTCATTTTTCTTGTTGATTTTTCTCTGTACATTTTTCGCCTTTATTTTTGAGTCCAATGAAGAAAGAAAACTGTGGGCTACAAACAGTGTTGGTCAAGTTACTTGAAAAAAGTAATCAGTAACTAATTACTGATTACTTCCCCAAAAAGTAATACCATTACTTTACTGATTACTTATTTTCAAAAGTAATTAATTACTTAGTTACTTAGTTACTTTTTAAAAACACGATTTACAACCTGAAGAGGTGATAAAGCGATATATCTTTCAGCCCAATTCTACTTTTTCTGCATACTCCATCATACAAAATGTAATCAAATGGAAAAGTCTCTTTTTAAAACTTGTTTTATTAGTTTTAGTCTTTTAACTTTATGCATCAAGAAAAAATGTAATTATATGCAACATTCTCTGACTGGAAGAAATTTGTTTAATATTTAAACCTATTTTCTGCACATTCCAGCACATAAAATATTTTTTTTTGTGTTTACACTCAGTCTTTCAAATAGATCAGGGGTGTCAAACTCAAATACACAGTGGGCCAAAACTCAAAACTGGAACAAAGTCGCGGGCTAACGTTAATATTTATTGAAATATATTTAATCCTCCAGATATAAGAATGAATCTTTTCTTATGGACTCAAACTGAATATGGAACAAGCAAAGCTTAATACTAAACAACATATATATATATTAGCTGTATAATACCAGTAGGCCAGCTCTAATAGTAATTTGGTTTGGCTTCGCGGGCCAAATGTAATTAGGCTGCGGGCCAAATTTGGCCCACGGGCCAGAGTTTGACACCTATGAAATAGATGCAAGTAAAACACAGCAGAAAATAAATAAAGTCAAAGACTCAGCGGTCCTTTTGCTCTATTTTCACCTGTAAAGCAGGAGTAGGAGTAGGGCAGGCAGAGGTTTACCCTGCAGGTGTGCCGCAGCGGTCAGTGGAAGAATCCGCGAGTTTCTCTGTGAGTTTCCCACTATGTCATAGCGCACTCGGTGCTTGCTTGGAAGTTTAGGGGTTTTTTCACTGTAAAAAGAAGTTTTCTTCCCACGCACAACGGACACTAATGTTTTTGTCACTTTTATGGAATCAAACTCAAAGTAAGGTCAGTACTTCCACGCTTTAAACGCTGCACGCTCATACTCTCTCCCACAATCGATATGTGATCCATTGTTGATCTGCACACAGCTGTTGCCACGAACGGCGCACTCGCTTACGTCACTGTCATGAGACATTCTCGCAAAAAATCACGGTTTTAGTAACGCAGCGTTCCTACGGGAAAGTAACGGTAATCTAATTACCGTTTTTGCAATAGTAATCCCTTACTTTACTCGTTACTCGGCTACGAATCAAATGAGAGAGTAGGTCCCAACCACCCAGCTGCTGGGTCACACAGATGCCACAGATTAGTGATTTATGTTAATGGCTAGAAATATAAAACCGCACTGAGAAAGATTGAAGTCAAGACAAATTAGAAAAAGAAAAATCTGAAAATGGAGTCTATGGCTGTAACCTTTCTGCACTATAATCAGCACACAGGGATATCACCAAAATCTATCAGTCTAGCAGCAGCAGTCTATTTGAAGATCTTTTTTTTTTCAAAATCAGAAGCTTTTCAAGGTTTTAAAACACCATGAAAACGTCTACCAATACTAGGAAAAATGCACTCTTGTGTTCTAGCAGTTGTAATAAAAAGCTTTAGAAACAGTAGGATCAAACAACAACCCTTCCAAAGTGTCCATGGCCTCTGTTTGGCTCCAATCGTCCTTTTCTTACTTGTTTTAACCGATCAGTGCCTAAAATATCTGCAGGTCCTGTATCTCGGTAACTTTTGACCAAAGGTTCCCACAACACCTCAAACGGAGTCTTTCCTGATTCTTCACCCTGTTCATCAGCCGTTGCAATAAACAGCCTTCGCAATATTTTCCTACTGAAGCGATATTCCTGCTCTCAGCCTACACACACACACAGGCACTGGCAGGTTCTGCACTGGTAAATATAGACACTCAGCGCTGATTTTGGCTTCCTTTAGTCTTGTGTCAGTCCCACACAATGCAGCATGAAAAAATGGCCCTGTGGGAGTCTCTCCGCTTCATAATCAATCTGTCTCACCTGTAATGAGGCAAAGTCATAAATTCATGAAGAAAGCACTTTTAAAATTACACAAAGGAGGAGGCGGCACAAATAGGACTTTGACTAGAAGCATTTCATTTCCGTCTCATGGGACTTAAGGAAAAATTACTGTTGCCTTATTGATCACGGGGCAGGAAATTCTCTGCCTGCCAGTTGTGCAGAAGCAGCACGGCAGAGTCGGCTTAGGAGCCACACCTATTGTGTCTCAAAAAAACCAAACAAACGTGCAATGAAGGTTGAACATATCTTACACCTGGTTGAGGGATAAGACATTTGTTTTATCTGAAGCAGCTTTGGCAGGTTAGAGGGCTGGCGGTGGGGAAATCCAGAAGATTTATTGGTGCATCAGACAAACGCTCCCTGTGGTTGTGAGTTCATCGTCATCCATCTTTCATTCTCCCACGGCTCTTCTTCATCAAAGCGCCACGCAGCTGAACATATGGTGACTTTTGGTGAATTTGGGTGGAAATTATAGGAGCTAAATTTCCAATCCCAAAAACAGGCACCCGGGGCAATGTTTACCTCATTAACTGTCATATCATCAGCCCCTCCTCCACCACCACCTCCTCATCACTGGTGCTCCAGCTCTTCAAAGTCAATGCAACTGATTCAAGGGCTCTGGTATACAACAAAGCACTCGTTCATTTTACAACATCAAGAGGCGTCAGCCTTCACTAAAATTAGATGCTGATCAATGCAAAGGAGAACAGGCCTTGCTTGTGACAGATTTAGATGAAACAGAAAAGAGATGATATATGAGAAATAGAAAAAATAATAAGGGATGCTGTGATGGGAATTGACTAAAATGCATATAATGGAATAAGTGAGAGGCGGAGATGAGAGATGAGTGTGGGACCGTTTTAGCTCTGTTAGGTTTTGTTTCTTCTTGACAGGTACATTTCCTGGCAGGGATATGACTGCAAGGTACAAGAAAAAGTAGGGCATTTTCTTTTCTTTTTTTATGAATACAGACACCATTGTTCTGTAGTTGTTAAAGTGTCAGTAATTTGAAGACAAGTTCAGTTTGAAACTGAGGGAAAACTAATTTAGCATCCCAAATATTTGTGAATTTTCTAAGGCGGTTTGGTTTCTGATGTCAGCAATTAAATGAACCCTGAAAAAAAAAAAAACAGGAATTTTTGAAATCTACTAATTCAGTGAAACACGAATTAGTAGATTCCTCAACATATCCTCTAGATTTTGTGGTAAGATTGCTTTCTCATCCGTCTCTGCTCGGCTGTGGTCATAAACCATTTCAGGTGTTGCAATTAGCGATACACATGAACTTGGCCTCTTCTAAATTTACAGCAGTTTCCCAGTGATTCAGGGCGGGCACGTCTTGGCAGACTGCACCTCTGGCTCTATTAGATGCGCATTAGTCCCGTTGTGCCTGTAAAACACTTGCAATTGCTGAGTGACTGCAGCACTCTGTGAAGAGCTCTTCAATCAATCACCACAGCAACAGCACCAACGACGATAAGACTTTCAGATTGCTGAGATTAAGCAACTGTTGGGGCGGGAATGGAAATCACTTCCAGACTTGTACTCATTCATCTAAATCACAGTTTCCCCACTTTCAGCGGGATGATCTTTGTCTGGGTTGATGCAATCATTTCGCCCTGATAATCCTGGGTCAGGGCTCCGGGTGCTGCAGCAGCAGGAGGAAAAGTAAGAGTCAGTGCACATGCGTCTGTTCAGAAGTAATTTACTTACAGTTTCTGTCTTTATTGTTCGGATGGAGCTGATGTTTTATGCATGTGTGATGTAATTTATTTGTGGCTATACACTTTCATTTTCCCCTCGAGATGGATCGCAATCCCTTTGGTGAGCCCGCTTTTCCTTTTTTCTTCCTACACCAACTCCTTGTACAAGTAATTCCAAACTGCTTCCGTCTCATTGTGAATATAGAGAAAACAAAGCCTTCTTCCTACCACAGTATATGGAGATTTTTATAAAGTGTATTTTAACTTATATATGTAAAAAAAACCACTTGGATTTTAAGAAAAGCTATTAGACTGCAGCTTCCAGCTCTTTTCATTCGGCTCCATATGGACTGAAAATTGTTGCCCTTGGGTCAGGTGAATAATAACACACAAGGGAAATGGATCTGTCCCTGGACTCATCAATAGCATCAGTGTTGTTTCTGATACGTGCCAGATTGGACTAAAGTCTAAAGAAATGAGAAAGTGAATGCAAGCGGAGAAAACAAGTCAATACAAATGATGAGCAAGAGAACTTGGAACCACTCTCCAATGTATTTTTTCTCCTCTGCCTGTTAGCTGCTATTTTGGCACCATTAGATTTGTGATTTACTCGAGTAAGACGACGTTTTGTCAATAACACCCTTAGGGAGAAACTGAACTATGGCAGCGCATTCGATAATAAAAGTATAGTTTCATTGTTTGTATTGGCTTCACCCTTAATCCTGCTTTGAAGATGCTTTGCTGGTGTGGTAAGAAATCTCTAAAAAGGCACAAAGCTTCCTGACCCCCCAAGTCTTCAATGCAATGGAAATAGAAGCGGGACAACAGCAACAAACAGCACAAGACCAATTCTAACTCAGAGTTTAAAAGGATTAGTTCAACCATATCACACACAAAAACATTTCCCAAAGAGAAGTTTAGTGGGATTTTGAAATATCTCTAGCTGGCAAATCTGCTGCTCTGAAGAGAATAGGAATTTTACTGCAATAAAAAAACAAAACAAAACAAACTGGCAGAAAAAATAGCTGCGGATCTGCAGACCTCGCCGCCATAGTATCAGCTGCAACCATGTTGTTTGTGAGTTTGTCTGGGCTGACCCTTAAATGCTATCAAGTGGATGCTGGTGAGTGCAGAAGGAGCGATGAGTTTGCCATGCTAGCTTGTCTGATAACCTGCTGTGGAAGTGTGCATGCCCATGTAATCAGTTCCAGCCTTAATCTGATTTGATTAGTGTGTCCTCCTGGATGAGGAGACGAGATGCGCCCTGCTGGCTCCGGCCCTCGGGCTGCTGTCTCGCTCTCTGCATGAAGTCTCCAAGAACTTGTAATGAGGCCAGCCAAGTCCTTTTCCTCTTGCTTGTCGCAGATGAGCGTGCGTGGAAAAATAAACACAGACAGCACTCTTGCGTACACAAACACCGAAGCACAGAGTGCACCTTATATAATAAAAACAGATATGGATTTGTGGTATATAGAAATAAAATCCTCACTGATCTGCAGCTGAGGATGCATTCAGAATATATTGATCGATATAGCTGTAAAACAAGCAAATAATACAAGTGCCTCAGTATGAAACACTGCAATGCATTGGTCTTCACAGAAATGTTGCATAGCATTAGTTCTGACACATCAGAGCAATTGCTGATGCCCTTCTGATGGCATGCTACGTGAACTGCTTTACCGTTAGTGCAACCCACACCCACCCAAGCACCTACAGTTCATAACGTTTTAACTTAGTCATTGTCAAACCCATAGCCACTAACATCTGCTCTGCTGCTGCCTGCCCTGTGTAGACATGGAAGAATGGGAATGTGTGCTCTTGCCTCCTTAAGCTCCCCAAGTGCATGTGTGGAAGGGCGGGGAGGTCCTAGAACAGAGACATACCACCAACTTCTGTTACTGCAGATAAAGTAGCAATCTCACTTTTGACTCAAGTGATCCTGACACAACACCAGGCCCCTTTTACTTCAGTAGCCTAAATGATACAGTTACTGTCAGTATTTTAATCTGATTCTCTCATTTAGCTGACTGTAATTTTCTATACAACCAAATTTGGATTTAGCTCATAGTCATTCCTCATCTGTTGCACCTCAGGAAGACATGATTAGTAAATCATCTGCCCTCTGGCACTGGAAAGTGGAATGTTTGATTTCTTGAACATGGAAAATAGAAAAGACTGAACTAACCCAGTTAAAATTTATACAGGGAGACATATTACAAGGTGGGCATGCACAAAATCCGAGCCCATCGAGTTGCCACCATTATGAATATTTGGGACTGTAGGACGGCGTGAGGTTTGTCAGTGTTAAGCTTTGATATGTGAACTGTATGTCACACTTAACATGAACTGATTTTAAGTTTAGGGTTTTGGTATTCCTCTGAGTAGCTACTAGATATTCACAAAGAACATCAGGTCTACTGAGTAATCCACTCTACCAGACTGGCTGTTCTCACATACACAGCACAGCTTCCCCTCGCAGGAATGGAGCCATTTAACTGTGACAGTTCAAATAACTGCACGCTGCGCGTGAGTGAGAGACACTGTGACTGAAACGAAGGCTGGGTGGGAGGCAAGAGGTAGAATATTTTCTTCCTCGCTTAAGAGAGTGAGAGACAGATGCTGTTAGGCACTGACTTACATTTCTAATGAGCACAGGGCATCAGTATCCATTAGTGTGAGAACAATCTTCGCCTAAAGACGGAGCTCGGTGGAGGTTCCTGGGCTGGGTAGCAGATAGAGCCGTCAAGCAGGAAATGGTGTCACACACTAAGGAGTAGGGAGCCGCTATGACCTGCGTGTTGGGAAATAAACATCCTGTGACACAGCCAGGCATGTAATGGGAAAACCCAAGCACCAAAACCAGGGATGTATACACAAAAGGCAAACTGAGATTAAATATTGAGTTTAAAAACAAAAGCTGGTGCTTAGTAGTTCACGAGTTTCACTGATGTTTTTTTTTTTTTCATAAATCTTTTAAGGATTTTCCAGTGACTGCTCTGAAAGTAGCAATATTATAAGTTTGAAATTCATGTAATGTGTCACTAACAAAAGTTGAACTATTTAGCTGTGAAATATAATATTAACTTTGAAAATTGCATTTTCTGCCGACTTCCACACAGAACTCTATTTCAAAGTAAAAGGGCAGATTCATAAAGATGAAATATTGCTTTACTAAAGGCGACATTCTCTGTGAGAGAAATGCCTGCTCTGAAAGTGGCACAACATAAAATGCCACATTTGTGGTTGCTTTGAATGGAGCTGTAACAGCTTCTGGACAGACGGAGATGAACCTGCGGTCTCTGCAGGAGGTCTGTGAGGTGGGATGGTGGAGAAACTATTACTCACCAAGACAATTCTCACCCACCTGAATGCAAGGTGTGTGCTGTTTATGATTTACTGTTCAGATGCTGAACGTTTTTATTTAGCTTGCATTATTTGGTTATTTTTAGCTGAGTTTTTATCCTTAGTCAAGATGATCCCACAATGCTTCACTAACAATGGGGAGACCAATCCATGACTGATATATTTCCATTCTGTTTTTATCCAAATTTGCTTTTACTGCATTGCCAGAGTGATTCTTATGTTAAAAAACAAAGCAGGTATTTTAGAGCTGGTACTGAATGGCGGATCTAAATCTGATGGTACTTTTCTGTGTCCATTCCATCAGTTTTGACAGAATCAGCAACACTATTGGCTGACATACAGCTGTGTACTTATTGACCATGACTTGAACCAAAAAATACAAGTGCCACTGATTTACAGTCCAGTTGTTCTATAATTTGGCATATCTCAGCCTTTTCCTCCCGTTTTCCTTCCTTAAGAATGATTCCTTGACAGCCACCTTTCCATTGAGACCATTTCAGGTTGGGGCTTCAGTGAACCGCTGATGGATCAACTGAAGGGACAGATGCATCTCTTGGGTCCTGTGTCAGGGCTTTTCCCTATTTCTTAAGGACACGACTTTCAGATTCTATTCATATGCCCCAGATATTTTTTTTAAGACCTGACAGTTCTTCTTTTGTCCTTGACTTGTTCAGTTTCCTCACATTTTAAAGGACTCACTGCACACCATGGCAGGAGATCCCAAGTTTGTAACTAATTGTGCAAAAATACAATTTTATGCATGATCTTTGGTTAGACTCAACTAAAGAAATGGGGAAAAATATTCTACTTCTAATAAAATGCATAGAGAAATTTAGTCTTAAATATGTTCTTTGTTAAGTTGTCTGTGTCGACACAACACTGGTTGAGTTAGGTGCTTTTTTCTAATGCCTGAGTGATAAGTTACCATAAAGCGGCTTCAAAAACAAACCAAAACATCACTTTCAAAATTTTCAGGTACAAGGACTGCATTGAAAAGGAGTGAAAAAGTAGACAATGACCAAAGGTCTTTAAACTTTTGCTCAAGACCACTTTAAAGAATTGCTGGAGAGTCTGAGAAAAATCGTGAAAAGTTTGGTGGCGTTTGAAATGAAGGACTCGATCTATACTGCGGGAAGCTTGTCATGGTCAACGAAAGGTTCGTAAAGATATCAAGATGTGAGTCTGACTGTTTTTGGAAACTGAGGATTTAACCAAGACATCTGCAGACTGAGATGCACTGGAGAAAAAACCTGGTTAACTCAAGAACCAAGAAAAGGACTGAGGTGAACAGACTGGAAAACACCCACTTAACTTAGTTCCAATATGTCTGGTCCAGACAAGTTGGTTTGGCGAAATCTTGTATCACATATCAAGAGCCCAGAAGAACCCTGGTGCTGGATCTGGGTTTATCAAGCAAACTTTAAAGTTTAAAGCCAAGAATAATTTAGGACCATATTGTGATACTTCATCAAAGTCTGGTAACTTCTCTTAAAATGGTTTTGCGTTAGTGTAGCTGTTTGATACTGATGATCTTAAAGTCTGTGTCCAGATGCAGACTGACACAAAACTCCTTCATATGCCTGTGAATTGAATCCTGCGCCAACATGCGATTTGGTCAGATAATATCGAAGTGCTTTCATTTGTGTTATAGTTAATCTTGTTTTATCTGTTCCATTAAAAACAGATTGCCTCCAGGACCGTTACCTATTAATTATAGCGATGTGTCTTTCATTGTTAAAAGGATTCAGCCTGAGTGACAAATCAGAATCAATGTCTCAGTACAGAGTGAAATTACTATTACTGCTTTTCATCACGAGTCATGTCTTGGACCCTTGCGGTTGTGCTTTGTGAATGAAGAGAGGCACAGTGTAGAGTGGTTACAGTTCTTAAACCTTTAATGTAAACAGCAGTTTTGAGGGGCTTTGAAAAAAATCCTAAAGAAAAAAACAAAACAATCTGAAGGCATTAAATAGGAAGGGGGAGGGGGGAATATATAAATCATACTTAGAAATAACAACCACGATCTGCTTTTAAATTAAAAAAATACATAAACTCTCAATTTTGTGGCCATATTGTCCTGAACATACACAAAAAATGTCAACTTCCCTTGATCAAATACTAACTTACATTTTGCAATACTAACTACCCGGCACGTTCACAATTTTTGTTCTTTTTCGTTTTTCTAAAGCAAAATCACTAAATCGTAGTCATTTTACAAATGATAAACGAAACAAAAGAAAAAAAAAGCTAAAATATTGCTTTGGAATGTTGTGTACAGCAGTCTTTACAACGAGAGACCCAAACGAGCGAGAGACAAGTGTGTGTTTGAGCGCCTGTTGCACAATGGTGGCGCTTTTACAGTTGTTCTATGGCAAAGCCACTGTGTAGGTGTGTACAATAAGCAATAAGCAGTGGTGGGATAATTACATTTATATTTCAAAAAGAGGCTTTTTACTGTGGTACAGTGCCTGGATTTCAAGGATTGACTTTTTCTAACAGTCTCTATTACATGTGAAGCAGGGCAGAGTAGACAGACGACACTAGTTTTTCTCTTTCTGTTTTTAAAAAGTATTCATCTTAAAAGGTAATTCAGCCTCTTGGGAAACACTTAGCTGCCACAATTGTCCTACTGTAAGTGGGAATGTGACAGGAAATACTACTGGGAAGTTGACGCCCCCCTCCCCGTTGACGCCCAATCGTCCTTCCCTGCTCCTGAATCCCACAACCACCATCTTGATCCCTATAGCCTTCACCCCCTAGTGACAAAAGCCCTGAGGAACAATAATAACATGAACATAAAGGAAGGACAATCCAATGGAATTTCTAAGCTTTTTTTGTCCACAATATTCTTGAAGCAAAATGACAGTAAGCGCTGCAGCCAAGAAGAAGAAAAGGGTGAATGTCTTCAAACACCAGACACTGGAGGAGAGTGAAGAAGGAGGAGGAGGAGGAGACGTGGGACGACCAACGACAGGCCAAACAAACACTTCCTGGTTTCTCTTCTCCATGGCAACGTGATGACTCTGCATCGACCCCCAAGTCCCTCAAGTGCAAACAGTTATCGTTAATACGCACCATTTTCTCCCTTATAAACATCTAGCAAGAAGCAAGAGGAAAATAGTTCAAGAAATCCTTTTTTTTCTTTCAATCACAGTTCATTTTTTTATATTATATGTTTGTTTGTTTTTTATTATTTATTCTTGTTCCAGTTTATAAGAAAAGGGGACCGGTCCAGTGAATACAGTGGGTTTGGGGTTTGTTTCGGGTTCGGGCTTGTGGGGTCGTACACCTAGTTACAGTCGTAAACAAAGTCATAGTTGCTAGGCTCTTTGGGAATCGGGGGCGGGGCCTCTGGAATCTGGATGTTCTCTAGATCCAAGAGGCGAAGCTTCATCTCCATAGAGAGCAGGGTGTCCATGTCAGATTTGGTGTATTCGCTGGTCATCTCCTTACCCAGGAGGGCATTCAGACCATCTGTCCACACACAATACTGCGGAGAGACGGGCAGAGGCACGTTAATTAGAATATTCATAAGAATGGTTAAAAAAAAGGTACGGCACAAAGAACAAAACCTCTAAAATCTACTCTGCGAAACAGAGAAGACACCTTCAAAAAAAAAGGCAAAAAGTTTCTACATTCCTCAGCGAAAGCTTTCAGGCATTACACCTTTGTTTACAGCGAGTTATATTTGGCCCCAATCTATAAAAAACCACCAACATTGCAATTCTATTTGCCACATTCCCCAAGGACTATCAGCTATTTATAAGTAGAGCTGTCTTAAAGCCTTTTGGGGCAAACTAAAATGAAGTCAAGTAAACTGGGTCGAGTCATTGTTAAGTCAGAAGTCCAAATAAAGTTCATTCCAAGCCAACGGCAAACAGGCTGGTGCACATCATTTCATATGCAACGTTTAAACAGTTCTAGTTATGCTTTACACGTCAGAAAACATGTTTTTTTCACTTTACCTGCACAAGCTTTATACTTGTTTTTCGATTAAATTATATCTGTCCATAAAGGCATCTCTCCACTATTTAAGTGTCAGCTCTATACCTGCATAAACCATGCATAGGATCTCTATGCGTAATCCCACACGTTCATTCTGTGTGACACTGTCAACAACTGCAGGGTCAGCTTACCTCATGCTTGTCAGGAGCGATAAAATTTAAGTATTCGTCCGACTCGTAGAGGACAGAGAAGGCCAGCTCTAACACCTCCTGCAGAGAGGACAGAGTGAAAAGCAGAGGGAGAATGTGAGGCGGAGAAAATGGTGCAAAGACCGAGCGAGAGTGGAGGAGGTGGGACGGAGAGAGAGGTAGAAGCAAAAAAGAAAAGAAGAAGAAATACCAGGTGAGATTTACAGTACAATGCTGCCATACTAGCGCGATGCTGCTCTCCTCCACGTCCCATCACCATCTGTTATATCAGCTGCACATTAACTCATCCGGTACCAGTGAGATATATGTAGGGATCTTTTTATATTAGCTACTGTAAAATAACAGTAGGGGCTGGGGATCGGGGACAAAAAAGACAAATTCACTTCAGTCTCTTTTATGAAATTAACTGGACGGAGAAGGAGGACAGTGTAGTGACAGAGCCAGATTTGTAGATGTATGCAAGTAATTTATCTGTGTGAAATTAGCGTCTGGTTTTACGAAGCCAGTAGGGGATTACTCAGTCAGAGGCTGAGCCTGGAGCCGAGGAGAGCTTAAAAGAATCTGTGGTCAGATTTGACTCAGAGAGGGAAAGAAAAACAAAGTAGTGCTGAGAGTAATTCTATCTACTCTGTGCAGCCGGTTTAAGCTGCACACTCACACAGTGAGCATCTAAAAGGGCAGTCGTTACTATATTTACCCTCTTGATTCAGTAAAGAACCTGTTATAATTACTTAACTCAAAGAACAGCTGATGGAGTGACTGGTTGTTGGATACTGTAGATCAAGTTATTCCTGAGGATGTCCGTGCATTTCATGAAACAGTTGTTGAGCGTTTCAGCGGTAAGCAGGAAATGAGTGTTATACCCACATTAAATGAACAACATTGTTAGTTTTTCCAGGTTTATGACCTCAAAGCTAATTCCTCTCTTTTTTGGTGCAATTAAAAGACAGATCGTGTTCATTTGTTACCGCTCTGCTTTTCTTTTTATGAACTTATTAAGTGCATGCACCTTTTACTGGTGCTGCAGCAGTCTTTTTGGTAATGGGTTAATTTAATTTCCTCTTTCCCACAATATATATATTTTTAAATAATAAATGTGCACTTGCTTTTTAGATGATGATGATTTTTTCCCCCCACATAAACTGGTCCCATTATAAATCGCTGGAACATTGTGGAAATACAGCAAAGCATGCAATCATCCACACTTGTCATATATCCTCCAATCATTTGTGTGATGCTGTAACGTAACATATCTGGAGGAATTTGGGAGATAATATGGAAACACTTCACACTTCTCTATTCTTCCAGTGTCCCACAAACGGTGCACTGCCTGCTCTGCTCTCAAGTCTGTAGAGGTGACTTTGGCTGGTCTTCTAACAGTGAGTAATGAAATGTGCTTATGTTCTCATTCACAAGGCTGGGACAGGCCTGCTAGACAGCCCACAGACCCCCCTCAGGTCATTCTCCTAGACCTGCGCTTATCGACAAGGTAATAAAAGAGACAAAGCAGAGAGGAGGCGTGCTCCTTTGTCTTCAAGGCTATTTATCCAAGATCCAATATATCGGAGTCCCGTGGGTGGGGGCCGAGGGTTTGCAGAGGAAAAGTACGAACGAGGAAGAGCTGATGTGTACACAGATGCAGACATGATGGCTCTTTCACCCTGGTTGAGGCACCGCAGAGGGCGCGCCCAAACGTTACTATCACACCTTCACAGCGAAGAAAAGATGCCAGCACGTTTTTAGCGCCTCTGGCGTAATTGTCGTCTGTAACTAACGGACTATTCGGTGACTTATTTCTACGCGAGGCCTCTGACGGAGACGCCTCTGTGCAGAGCGCTGAGACGCAAGTTATTGTGTTATTTCCTAAAGCGAAATTATGTAACCGACGTCCTCGTTATGCAACTCTCGCATACACAGGAACTCATTCTCTCGCCTGGATACACACCCACCCGCCCACACACATGCACATGTGCACGTGCATGTGTGTGCGCACGCTCACACACAAACACACACCTTGTTTTGCTTCAGGGCTCCCTTTTCCTTCATGTGAGGACAGTCTTTGCCAGTGATAACAGCTTTGATATCAGCCACAGGCACTGCAGAGAGGACAGAAGTGAGTTTACAACAACGACAACAACAACAACAACATCATCATCCTCTTGACAACTGTGCTATTCCATATGGGTTCTTGTTTTTTTGTTTTTTTTCCTTCAAGTGATTAAAACTTTAAATTTTCCCCAAATCTGTCACTGTGCAAGGCCCACAAGAAAAACTGATGTTAACACTGTCTGTAAAAAGCCAACTGTTAGTGTCGGTGACTGCTGCTCGTCTCTGAATTCGGCAAGACACACATTTTTGCAGGAAATCAACATAAAATACTGATAAATATTTTCCTCTGCAAGTCATTGGGAAAGCAGTTAAATAGAAATTGTGCTAAAATACTGTAAAAAAAACAAACAAACTATTAAAGGTTTTACTCACGTTTGTCCTGTAAAGAGTCATGGGGCACCTCGCCCTGAGGGCTCTCTTCCAGATCTCCGTAGTGCAGGACTTTATGATTCGGAGACAGACGGCAGTACCAAAACTTATCTAGAACAAATGATGAGAAAGACAGGAAGACAGAAGGGAGTAAGAAGCAGATTTAGAGGTGTTATGAAATAAGCAGTAGCTGGCAAAGGCATCACACGGGTATGGATTTGCATGACTCATCAACAGCAGAGAAAATTAGCATGGCAAAAAATATGTGTCAAAAAATAAAACAGCCTTGAGGAAAATCCACAGATGGGCAACGATGATCTCCACTAAGGGAGGGAGGGATCTGGACGGGCAACAACAGAACTGGCGGCCTTCTTCACCGAACAATGACTCAACAGCAGAAAACACGGTCGATTCAAGATCACAAAAGGACATCCAGGTTTCTTTAACTCTCACTCAAAAGGCTCAAAAGAGCATGAACCCTTAACTGTGACCTGATTAAACGAAGTGTATATCCGGTCCTTGGCAGAGACATGGGATCCAAGCTACTTTTCTGTGAAGACTGAGGAAATGAGGTAAAAAATGACAGTCTTTTAATATCAAAAGCTAAGGTTCTCTCTAAAAGGCAATCAAAGCTCACATCCAACATTACAAAGGCTGTCAAAGATAAAGCATCAATTATATCAGCTATATACGACAGCAAAATATTATCTGATTTTTTTTTTTAAAAAGTGGCCTAAAATTAGGTGAGCAAAAAAATTTACTGTGCATAGGTTGTCACATCATTGTAACTGTTAAGAGGACCCTTCAAGTCAAAATCGTGTTGGTGTGTTTTTCTCGTGGCCGCTCTCCTGAGCAATCCCCCAGCAGCTTCAGCACCAGTTGTGTCTGTACACACTGCTGGTTATTGTCTCCATCAGCAGCCTCTGCCTCCAGCCTGGTGTTTGTCGGCCGTTTCCTGGCAAGGTGGGCATCGAGCTGAGCTGGCAGAAAGAGTGCACAGACTGGGGAGTTCGGCTCGGTGCGTGCACAGTCCAAATCCTAATTGTTGAAAATAGACAGTCGGTGCTGCCAGGCCATTGGTTCGAGTGGAACTGGTCCACAGGGAGCTGAGAAGAGATCTGTGCAGTGGCTGTGAGGGGATGGGAGGCTCTCAAACTGCTCATCTTAACTGATAGGGTGTGTCTGTGCAGCAGTGCATGCTCGTCTTCTTGCTGTCTTTGATGTTAAACTTATCTCTCGTATCACTCGTAACAATCACAAAGTCAGCAACCAGAACATTGGTGAGCGATAACGTTTAACAGAATTAGGTCAAATTTTAAAGTTTACTTTTGCATTAAAGCATTTACACAAAGTGCCTGCAGTATCCTGCACTTAAGACGGCACACATAGCACTCTTTCCAACTTTAAAGTGCCATCAAGCTGACCTTTTAAAAAGTGTTTTCCTGTAATGGGCAGCATGGGGAGTAGAGAGAAGATTCAAATGCACTGAAGTCAGCTTAATTAATATTTTATGTCGGGACGAGAGTCTTTGAAATAATCACACAAGAAGCCGTGGAGTGCTGAGGACTGCGTGAGGGGACAGTAAGAGCCCATCTAACTTACTGCATGTATAAAATAAACACTTCCAGCATACAGAGACTTAATAAAGTAATAACTGGGAAATCTGTCTAAGAGAGGCACCAAAGATAAAGGAAAATTTTGACTAGGTAAGCATGATCGCCTCGTAGTGGCATTGCTTTCTTAAGCTTTGCAAGAAGAGGAGCTTCTCACTTTTCAATGCATGAATTTGCTGTCAGTACCAGCACGAGAACAAAGCCTTAGAGATTTAGATAGAGTGGGAAAACAGATAGGAGCAACATGTATTAATGAAGGAAGAAGTAAATAAAGAATCATAAATTCACACGTGCAGAGGAAGGATACAAAGCAAGCCACAGAGAGACGCTGATGAATGGGGGTGCAGGAGTGTTGTGGATAAACGGCAATCTCCTCAGAGTCCTCAGAGGCGATATCAGCTACAGCTAGCTTGTAGCAGGCAGATGACTTGGCTATAGTTAGCGCGCTGTTGCAGCAGATTAAAGCCGGTGGAACCCCACAGGCTGGTGTCAGATCCAGCAGGGCTCCAAAATAGCTTTACATACACTCGTGTTCTAAAAGGGTCCAGCGTGCTTTCTTTTTGTGTAGGATCCACATAGGCTGCGTGTTCCCAGTTCCACTGAGAAGCTTTCTAGGATCTCTGTGAAGTAATGATGACCATGATATGGTAATATGAGCTCAATCACAGCATGCTGCTCCGGAAAACCTAGACAAGCGTAAATCAGTCGGCCACAAGCAGCGAAGAAGATCAGACACTTAATCCGGCTGACGGTTTCCACCTGAACGTCTGTCCTGAATAATCTTTTCGACTTCTCCGTTTCCGTCATCCGGCTATGACAACATCTGGATGACAGCTGCCAAGATGAATGCATCAGTGATCAGGTTTTAAAATGCCAGAATAAATTGGTGCATGGAGGGAAAAAAAAGAAAAAAAGGACGAGGTCTAAACTCAGTCAGTCAGTTTGATTTGCCTTATTGAAAAGTACAGTTCCTGCAGGGTAGCTTCTGACAGCAATGCAATAACAGCGAACCAAACCACATCCTAAGCTTGTCACTGGGCTCCTTTTTTTAATTTAATGTATTTGTAGAGGCAAAAGTGGCAGAGAGGGGTTATGGAAAGGTGGGGGGACAGAAGAGTGAAGGGATGAGGCCTCAGGCAGATTAAATCCTCTGTGAGTGAAGAGCAGTATATTATACCTGCTACTCCTCTCTTTCCCGCTTCTCTTATTCCTCTCTGCTCCTTCTCTCTCGTGGCAGCGAGTGTGAAATGCGATATTAGGTGGAATGATTTGAATGCAAGCAGTCTGCCGGATTTTCAATTTTTATTCCTTTTGCTCTCATCTCCATTGTGCTGCTTTAAATGGGAGCGTCCTAATATCTCCTGAACAACACACTCGTGTTATTCTCTAAAGGCAATACACCGGGTTGATATTTTCACCACATCCTCTGTAGTGTAGAACTGGGGATTATCACAGTCATCTTTCATTCTTTCCATTCAAAGCTTTCCCCTCAAATGTGTCTGAAGAAGAGCAAACAGAAGTGTGTTTACAGGGCTTTTGGCTTTATGCGCCTCTGCATTTGTTAGCGCGCCCTTTCCCTGTATGTGCAGAAGCAAAAGGAGACGGAAGACGCCGCGCGTGCACCTCAAGGCAGACACGCGTGTTCCTGCTTTTCTGTATGCAGCGAGGAGAGAGGCAGAGTTTCACTATGTGTCTGCCTCAAAGGCTCAGAGAGCCAGAAAACTTCTGAGCGATCATGACGGCAGACGCACAGCAGTCCACAGCTTCAAAGATCCCCCTCAGATAAAATATCTCCTGTGGTGTTTTCACATGGAAAAGAGAATAAGGCGATGGAAACAGAGAACAGAAGAAGACAAAGGAGGAAACAGAAGCAGATCTTTTGTGGATGCAAGAGGCGTGGCAGTGGATTCTGATGCGTATGACCAAAAGTCACGTTTGTATGGTTGTAAATTCGTGTTTGCTCCTGTGCGCGTACATGTGTGTGAATGCTGCGCCTCACCTTGCCTCCTGCGGCTGCTGATTTTCCTGAAGCAAGTGCCCTCACACAGCCTGTTGAGCCTCTGCTGCTTGATCAGTTCCATGATCTCCGGCTGGATCTTTTCTCTCAGCTCCCTGCCGAAAAACAAGCACACACCCTTGCTTTAAGAGAATTGTTTAAATCCCGTTAACCGCACCCGGTGTGGCGAGCCGGTGACAGCGAAGTCACAAGACCCTCCCAGTCAATAAGATTGTTGGAAATGAAACAGAGAGGGCCAAAACACACAGACATACACTTTCACAGCAAATATGTCACAGCATCTCGTGAGGTTGGATCAGCGGAAACCTGTGTTTCTGAAGCATCTGCTCGATTTCCTCTCGTTTATTCATGCAGCTTCATGTATGTGTGTTGTTTCCGTTGCATACGAATGCAGAGCACACAGCACCGGTCAACATGAATTATGTATATCATCTGCCTGAGCAGTGCCGCTCTCCATCATTATTACAGCCGAGTCCTTTCTCATCACATTTACTATACATTTGTTTTCTACCGTAGAAATATTACTGACTGTGAGAATTTTATGTTTCGGCGTTCCTGATCGCATCGTCGTCTTCCTTCGGGCTCACTCGCTTATTCCTCCCTTCATCCGTCTCCCTGCTTGGCCCTCCCTAGGCATGTATTTGCCTCATTGGTGATTCCAGTCATTACACCGATCTGTGTTAGGACATTCGCTCTGACATCTTTAAAGAAACAGCTAGTGAGAAAGGCATGGCTGGGAAAGGATGGATGACGATAGCTCGTCTTTACCACTTCATGCGCCGCGCTCATGACTGAGGTCGACACGGGCGAGGCTGCTTTTGCCTGAGAGTTTCAGATTACTTTGTTGCTTCGTCTTTTCGGGAAGCAGCTCCTCAGTTTTAATTTGAATCCATTCACCGAAAATTGAACGTCTTGTATGAACAGACCTCCGCAAAAAAGGCACTGTGGTTGTTAACAAGTGTTTAAATGATGAAAGCAATGAGGCACGGGCCTCCTGGTAATGTACACTTGGCCACTTATTACAATTGAATTAAGGTGTAGATTTTGTACATCTCAAATTACATAAAATAATAAGCTCAGAACTTCCACAAAGACGGGCAGCTTTGAAGTGAAGTGAAAGTGTCGCTTCACCTTCTTTTCATTTAACTCATTCCCCCCAATAATTTGTAGTAGAGAAGTGCGAGCGGTCGCAGCGTGTAAAGCAGGGCTCGTTTAAATATCTGGTCTGACGTGCTCAGCTCATTGTGTTTACAATTCTTAATCGTGCTGCAAAGATTAGAGGAAAACTCCGACGGCAGTCTTTAGAAGAGGCTCTGCGATGCTCAGCTCTTCTCCACAGCTGTGATACAGTTTTAAAGTGTGCCGTTTCATTTTCACTTGGCTTTAAATCACTTCACATAGACTGGGTGCATCTCATCTTTTCCTCATTAATGAAGGACGCAGCAATGAATTGGTGTGTGCTAGATTAACCAGGAAAGTGATTCAAACCAATCTGTTAAATATGATTATATAAAAACTTTTGTGCAACTTTCTTTATTTTGTGTTGCTTTTTTCACCGGGTTTAATTGCTTACTAAAGTTTGGTCTCTACCCCTCCAATATTGATTCAATAAGCCCTTGCCTAAGGCATTGTTTACTCTTCAAAGGGACAAGCTCTCTTGATGCAACGATTTTTCAATAGTGCTACCTACTCCATTAAATACAGGCAGGACAAAACAATGCTCTTCATCACCGGACCTGCATCATTGAATGAGTGATCTATTACAGGCTAGCTCTCCGAGCGCAGTGAGCAGGAGGGTCATTAATGGAGTATTCATTTGGAATACCGTTTGCAATCAATTTGAATTTTATGTATATTTTCAATTACAAGAGCAAAGCGCAGACGCAACCTGCTGTGGGCCAAGTTGGAGATCAGGAGAAAAGTACTACAGCTATTTGTAGACACATATTATGCTCTCATGCACTTCCATATACCAGCAGGAATATCACCTAGCTGTAGTTTTCATTGTTTTCAGAGTGGCTTTTCCTGCAAAGCTCTACAACATGAATGAATAAAACATTAGTAGCTACTATTCATATTAAATAAAGCATTTGGCTGCTGCTTTTGAGAGCTTTGGTGTAACACTTCAAACAATATAACCCTCTGTCAAATGCATGCTTTTGTAAGTTTGGAGTTTATGCAAAAAAACAAAACAAAACTCAAACAAAAAAAATGACTGCATGACTCACAGGATGGGGCGGGACTGGAAGTCTTCCTGATTCATCCTTTCTGACTGACGTATCTTCAGGATCTCTGTGTAGCTCAGGTTCTGCAGGCGGCTCTTGAACTGGTCCAGGGAATTAGGCTTGGCAGTGAGTGCTCGCATGATCTGCTCCCTCACCACCTGCATTACCTGCACAGCAGAGCAGAGAAGCAAAAGAGCGCAAGATGAGATTATAGAGGGTGCAGGAGACATAATGGGTGAAGACAGAGAGCGTGTACTACATCTAAAAAGACACAGGAAGTCAAAATCACCCCCCTGACTCTAACCCCACCCAAATTTTAGGCTCAGGGGAGCGTTTCACTCCAAAAGGATTTATGCCTTTTATTTTTTCCAGAACTTGAGCTTCTAATCCAGTCTGGTTCATTGGGCATCAAGTAGAAAAAGAGCAAAGGAGATCAGTTTAGCAGTGGGTAGTTGAATAAAAGTATCGTATATCGGGGAAATACATGACAGAACTTGTTCACAGTATTAAAATTCAGCTAAAACCAGTTTTTTGGAAATGGGTGCAGAAGCGCGATAGGAGTGCTCTTCAAAGTCATCAAAAGCATTTCTGGATTATTTATTTTAGAGCATCTGCACACTGTCTGAAGTGAGCAATGACAAAAGAGACAACAAAGCCAGATCAATAAATGACCTCTTAACTGCTCGTGCAATAAAAATGAAACGCAGTAATTGATGTGTTGGTGTGCGGAACACGCAAGAAAACTAAAAAAAAACACACGCAAGGAAATTCTCTGACAAATGAAGAGCTTACACAAGTTTCTATCATGACATAACAAAAGTGCCAGAAACCATAAAGAATGGTTAAAATCACACAAAAGCTAGGACGAGTAATAAACCAGGTTTATGACAGTAACACGCTGGCTATGCATATAAAAGCTCTTCATCCTTCTCTAGTCACACTGAAGCATTTTAGAAAATGAGTCCTGTGCTCAAACACTGGATGACAGCTGCTTCCATTTAACTTTGTGCTCTGACAAGTGATTTGCAGTTTGCATAATTAGAACGTTAACACTGGTGTGATCCAAAGATCCTGAATTTTCTTGATCTGCGAACGCATTTTCCCAACACACGAAAAAGGAATCTGACTGAAAACGTCCTGAAAAGTTTCAAACAGAACATTCAAAAAGAGAGCAGCTTTCATTCAAAAACACTTTTTACCGTTTCTCTCTGGCTAAGCACTGCTCCTCCACTAACTGGAGATGATGTGACGGCAGATACGATGACAGATCAACTTTGTCAGAAGCGCCGTTTGAGCCTGCAGATGCTGATTCGCTAGATCGAATCACACTGAGGTGATGCAAAGAAATAACGTCCGCCTTCTGTTCTCTTTGATTTGGCTTGATCGAGTGCTTAAGAGCACACTTGTTTCCAGCCTCTGGAGACGCTTTCTTACAAACTTTATTAAATTAGGAGATGATGAGAGTTTGAGATCATGTTTTGTGCTAACACGTGCACAGAACAAATGGATACTTCTACATTCGTGATCGGTGAAATCTCTCAGCTTCCCATTCTTAACAGCTATGCCAAAACCCAGCTAAGATCCCAAACATCGTCTTACGTAATATTATTCTTGTTTGTTTTTACTGCAAAGCGATTACTCATCAACTTGCTAACCTGTGGCCTCACACTACTCAGATCGAGGGGTGAGGGCATTAAAAATAGGTTGGACTTGGTGAAAGTGTAGCAGGCACAGAATAAACCCCAGCTCGGCACCAAAAAACAAAAACACTCCAGATGACGCAGGCGATTGAAGTTAATCCTCTTAGATCAGAATCAGCAGTACTCTGTGTTAAAAAGCATTAAGAGGAGGCCTGGACCCAAAGTCTCCTGTGGGGAAGTTGGAGCAGCTCAGCAATATTGCCAGAAAAAGAACTTAACCCATGTCTAATTCTAGATCTGATGGAGTCTCGTGGTAAAATGCTGGTATTAAGCTTTCACCACAAAAAAGTATTTTTGTAACCGATTACAAACTTTAATCTGGGGATTAACTTTTGGAATAAAATATGTTTGGAGGCGGTAATGACTGACTTCCAAACTAATGGGCAACAAATTAATCCTGGGAACTAAACACATGCAAAAAGGTGACAAGCACGGAGACAAGGAGTGTCAGGAGGTCAGAGAGGGAGTTACACAGAGCCGCAAGCACACTGGCAATGTTACAGCTGGCCTCTGAAATTAGTACATTTAAGCGACCAGATATGACAGGCCATTAGATTCCTCTGAAGAATCACTTACAGAGCTGAGACTTTGACCATATGCAGTGTGATTCATTTACAAAGCCCAGACACAGACTCGCATTAGTGGATTTGTGGTTTTTCTCTAATATAATCCAAATCTAAGTGGCACTATAACTAATGCAAAACATCAACGACTGTACAAAAGTGCATCCTTCAAATCCCCCTTAACGGAGCGCATAAAAGCCAAAATCAGGATCTTTGGTTGGTCACAAAGAAGCTCCGTACTGGATGAAGATAAAGCCCATTTATGCAACGTATTGACCTCATTATTTCATTTTCATAACAATCCCGACAGCTGTGCACGAGGGCTCTTTGAAACCAACATGCTCACTGAGTAAAAATGTTGTGATTTACTATATTTAAAAAGAACTGCATGGACAATGTGGCTTCTTCTAGTGATGAGATATGAATCTCTTTACTAACTGATGTGCAGTAGTGCAACATGAACAGGTTAAAAAACGTAAACGTCCCACCCCAAAAAAGTGTGTCCACTAGAGGGCGAGCGTTGATGTTTTCCCTCTGCACCAGTCGGGACTAAATTGACATAAATCCATGCACATCCATATTCCCACTGTTGGATGACTTCTCCATCTGTTTTTCCATGTCCTGTCCTCACCTGTGCATCCTCATAACATGAATGCCATATTTTCACAAGGTGAAACAGGCGTCCAGGTTGTGACAGGTTTACAGCACCCCGAGACTGCCTTTTGAGCTTCAGCCCCTCACCCCAGCCTCCTCCTCATCCTCCTCTTTGAGCTGAAAATTGCAAATGGATGAAGCCACAACTTGCAATCACGCTACCAGAGATTCATCACTTCTTTCCCCTACTTTTAATCACACCCTCACCGACTTCCCCATCATTTTTTGCACACACACGCCTATAAAAGTGATAATTAAGCCTAAAATGAATTTATTTCCCCATTAGGATTACAAATGAGGTGTCAGGTTGCCATTAAGGAACATTATGTCACTAAGAATCTGTTTAAAAATAAAGAAAATAATAAAACTGTGACAAAAACGGTTGCAGTTGGAATCTGGAGTACACTGAAGACCACCCCTGAAATGACGTTTTCGAATCTTCTTGTCACCTGTAGCCTGCTTTCTCACCTAATCTCAATCTCCAGGGACAGACCGCCATCCAGCTCTGGTGTTTCAGCCCAGCTGTCTCTGGGGATTGTTCATTAATATGCCTTGTTTGCAGTCATGTCTTCACCGGGAAAACAATTCTGTTGGCCCATGTGGCTGCTCTGATGCTAATTAACACTGCGAATATTCATCACATTTAATACGAACACATGGTCCTTTCACAACAGGGCATTATGAATATTTTATCTTCATCCTTCTCTGTTATCCACCGATTGCTCAGAGAGCACCTTGGCAGAGGTGAGATGACGTCAACGCTGAAACAAACTTTTTACCGCCTGAGCTGAGAAATCCTCAGCACCAAATTTAGGCTCCGCTTTTGGAATGGCGTCATCTTAAAGTACACTTTAGATGATTTAAGTGGCCAATCGTTCATCCCGGTCGTCGCCTCTATCTTTATTTCTGCCTCTCTCCATTTTCCCCCTCATGCACTAATCTATTCTAGACAACAGTCAGCGATTCTTACTTGTAGCTCTTTGCAAGAGAGAAGTTGGACAGCAGAGTAAGAGTCGGCAAAAGTAATTAAATGCTGTCCCATGAGCCATCAAGTCCATGTAATGAAGAGCCGGCCACTGACGCGTCTACCACGCTCCCATCTCCTCGTCCTTCTCCTTTCTTCTAGTCGGCTTCTCCATCATCGGCAACGCCTCAGCCGGAACAAATTACCTTCCCCCTCTCAACGACCAATCGACTGTCACCGCCGTTCCATTTGCCTGAGAGATGCTAATGACATCATTTACCAGCTGCCAGTCAACTGCTCACCCGCCACTCATGCCTGTGTGGTAAAAACTGGAGCTTGTCCTGGTAAGACTTTGGTGGGCAAAGTAACAACGCAGTAATCACAGAATAACGACTTCGCTGATAACTCAGTGAAAGCAATCAAAAAGTCGATCTCACACGGTGCCAATGAGGCCGTAAATGAAGAAGACTAACCATGCACGCTTGCTCGCATACAAAAGGAATGTACGCCAGCACGTGTTTGTGCAATAATTATCTGCGCATACAAGTTCATTCCCGTCAGATTTGGGGTTTTTAAGTGACTAGCAGAAAAAAAATTAATAAAGGTGATCCTTCATTACATTTCTCCTCCCTGCAACGATGTCCCACATTCAGTAAACAATTATCTTCTTGAGAGCTGACCATGATGTCATTGAAAGTAAAACAATGCCACAGAGATGGACATTAAAAGATGCCCGTTTCTTATCACGCTGCCTGGAGAGGGGAGGTGGGTATGGTTTGTATTAAATTTAAAAGCTGATAAAAAGGCAGAGTTTAAAAATAAAGAAAAAATATAAATCTGTATGTGGCTGAAGATTTATAGGTAGGATACGACTTACATCAAAGCTGTAAAACATCCTGGGAAAAAACATCAGTATCGATGATGCAAGCTGCCTAGTTTATTAAATCCATATTAAGACGAGCTTCCTTTGTGAATACAGACATTGTTTCACTCTGGTTTCTGTTTCCGAAATCATAGTGACAGTAATCTTTGCCAACAATGCCAAATGTGCGGTTTCTTGCTCTAACTCAGCCCTGCAGCTTGTGTGAGAAGACGTTTGGGGAGGCACGACAAAACACAGATCTCCGTCTGACAGGAGTCAGACAGCACAAACACACTGGCATAGTGTTGTGCTTTAACTGCTTCGCACTGGTCTGGAGCACTGAAAGCTTGAGCTGAAACAACGACTGCGTGCTAGCTGCTGTCAGTGGCATACATGTGCTGGTTACAGAGGGGACAACTGAAAGGAACTTGAGAGGATATATCTTTAAATATCAGTAATAATTATCATAACTGGGATAGTAATGTTCCCTTTGTGCAAAAGTCTCAAGTCACCCCTCATTTCTTTAATAAGTATGGAGGAGGTGACGAGAGAGTCTACAGCCATCTGTAAAACACGGTGGAGGCACCGTCATGGTTTGGGGCTGCATTTTAGCCAGTGGTGTTGAAGATCTTTCATCAAAAGTGATGAAATTATGAACGCAGAAAAGTACCAGCGGATTTTCCACCATGCAATACCACCTGGAAAGCCTTTGAATGGCAGTGGCTTAATTTTTCAGCATGGCCCCTGACATTTCAATAAATTGCTGCAGCCATTTGCCATTTTCCTGGCAATATCTAAAGAAATAAGGGGTGGCAGAAGGCTTTTGACAGTACTGTATATAAGGAAAATATTAAGAAAATCACTGGAGTTACCTTAAACAAACTGCTCGGCAACAGAACAACGAGGCAGTCACAGCACCACTTCAGCCTTTGGTTTTTCTTAGACTCTACTGACAAACTTTGTCGCGGCTCTATGTTAACTCTGCTGAGAGGATAAGGCGCTAGTCTCATCCATTAAAATTTCAATCATGTGCCAAACCCCCCTACAGCTGACATGCAAGGAGTCATGATATCTGGGTATTTCAATGAAATAAAATAGAGTGGTACGGGGTAAATGCAACTTTAAAAGCGCAGGGAAAAGCAGCTCCATTCTCTTTCAGTCAATGCCTCGGGGACCTATTTGACAGCATTACTGCACCACAGAGAAGCACACATACTGTACTGTAGGCAAAACACTTCTACACACTCCCAATGTGCACATTTAAAGTGCACATACGCTGCTGTATTCCTCCTCTCCCAAGCATTACTCAGTAGGAGCAAGCACCACTAGCGCACACAACAATTAGTTGAGTAATTAATGGAAATTCCTAATATTTCCACGTACCCGCAAACCACATCTGAAGACCTTCCTTGCATCGGTTCTAGTCTTCCTTCCACATGAGTGATGCTGGGTCGACACCGGCTGTTGCTGTTGGCTGCTGTTGTTGCCATATTTAGAGGGCTAGCAATGCATGCTGAGACAAACTGTCAGAGGAGCTCTTTTTCAACAACCAGCTCTGTGTGAGGCGCAGCACAGCCCATATGGATGACCGCAGAACAGAGTCGCTTGGGAAATCGCCACTTACTGCAAGTCTATCAAGAAATGCTGATGAAAGCCGAGCGCTGACCTTGGCTTGTGTACAGCGTTGCATTAATGAGTGTATTATTATGACAAAGTTGTTGCTGGAAATATGAACATTCTGCATTAATTGTCCCACAGGCGTGAGTAAATTGGTGGTGATTAACAATCTCATCAAGGACATAAAATCAGGTATTATTTAATTATATGAGGTAATGCATAAGGGGGGGGAAAGGGCCTAAGAGCACTCGTTCATGCATGAATGCTGGGTAGACTGAAGTTGTCTGGAAAACTAAATCACACAGCTTCCCCATTAATAATGCAACCAGCTCCTACTTAGGCCAGTTACAGAGCTTTTACACTCAAAGTGCAAGTTTGGCACTGTACAGAAAAGCATATGGAAGACGCTGCAGAAGCCATGCAACAGCAGTGATTTTCTACGCACAGTGGGATCCAGACATTGTCAGGACGTAAAGTTTATTGCGCTTCACTTAATTTAGAACGGCGGTGGAAAAATTGATTTGTGCAAAACAGGCTTTATGCCATTACGTATGCAACCACTGTCTCCTGATGCGGCTTGAATAGAAATTCTCACCTGCTGCAGAAAATATCAAATAGAAGGAGGAGAGCAGAGAGCCAAAAAAAAAAAAAGAAGGAACAATATGAATCCTTGTGCACATGATTTGCTCTTGCATATTTAGTCCAAAGTGGTAATTGCAATCATACATCTTGTCTTTTTGTTGTCGGCAGAGGAAAGTGAGGTATTGAAAAAAAAACACCAGACAGAGAGAGATTCTGGGTTTGTCTCCTTTCCCCGCACACGAGTATCAATCCACAGACAGAGGAGGTGCTTTAAATTAATCACTGATTCAAGCTGTGTTAGATCAAAACGGGATAATTATTCAATATTAATTACAGGGCCTTCAGCACATATGCACAATAAGTCTCACCCACACACAACCAAAACCTTTGTAGAGACTTTTCTTGCAAGAAGACTTTATATACTGCTGACTGCTGGGCACACACACACAGAGACACACAAACACACATAAATAAATGAAGAGATAGATAAATAACCGCATCAAAAGACAAGAAAACTGGAGTTTACTCATCTCTTCCCCTGCTGATTTTCAGTGTGCTGTTGTTGTGAAGATGAGACAAGACTATCTCTATCCTGACACAAAGCAACAGAAACAGCAACAACAAAAAAATGTTAGCTCTGCATCTCTGCCTGTGCAGCTCAGATGGTTTGATGCTAATGACTGATGATCTCTCTGGTCTGATTAGTGAGCTTAGCTTTGGTGTTCTCAGTGTGAGTGGGCCAACGTTGCCTGACATCAGAGATACCCCCTTAGGAACACACACAGTCATGAAAAACTAATGTACTCATAAAAAAAAAGAACGAAATCCCAGCGCAGAAACACAGCTAAGCATCCGGACCGTCCTCCTGCTACAAACTCAAACCATGTGGACAACAAAAGCACACACACACACACACACACACCAAGCTAACGCAACCTCACGTGCTCTGTAGAAAGACTCAGACACAAATACGCCACTTTGCTGCGGCGCATTTACAAACACACATGTGTGCGCTCGCTTTCACGTGCACCCAAAAAAGCAAAAACAATAAAGAAAATCTTGTTAAGGGAGTGGGAGGTGAAGCAGCCAGGCAGAAAGATATAAATAGCCTGTCTGAATTCAACAATAGAGGTGGTGGTGGTGGTGTAGGGGGAGAAAGGGGAGGGGTCAAGAGACACGACTAAGGAGGAGGAGGAGAGAGAAAGACAAAAAGAAATCGAGGGAAGGAAAGAGGAACGTAAACATCTGCAGAGTTGCTGAGGTACGTAAAGCCAGTGTGCTATAACAAAATGAGGAGGGGTCTCGCTGTGGGAGAGGAGAGGAGTGGGGGAGGTGCCCTTTCGCCATCAGACGTATCATTTCCATACAAAGCCGGACAGCAGCGGTCACAGTTGTTGGCATATTGATGGTGGCGTGTGCGAGCACTTTTCACCAAGTGTCCCGAGCCGCTTTCTGGAATCCAAACATGGCACTCGCCCAAAGCCTTCGTCACCTGCACTCACAATTATTACTGTCACATCACTTCTGACTGGACGCACCGGCACCCACTCGATTAATCAAGTATGCATGCATCTATGGGAACCTTCTGGCAAAGTGAAAGAAGTGTCCGCTTGCTAAAGAGCACAGTCAGAAATCATTTGCATTGATTTGCATTAAACGGCCTTAGCTGATCTGCATCATTAAATAAAGCTGAAATAGTAGCTAAAAACCACATTTCTATGTTCTAAAAAAGCAAGCGATTTATCAGGGTTGGGCTGATGAGAGGCTCTCTGAACTGCAGTTACAGTACCAAGGGCTTTTGGGGATTGCTATGTGAATAATCCCACTTGGGATAGTCACTCTTCAACATGGCTGAACAAAGCAGATTATCTACTCTCCTCTATATCACCACAGGCAGGAACAGAAATGTCAAACACCAATAAAAAAAAAAAAGGAAAAGAGGCTTTAGCTGAAGTGCTACCTTCACCACGCTCGAGGTCTCTTGTTCAGCTTACTGATCACCGATAACCAGACACATGGATTTCGTGATAGAGCTCGGCTTGTCACTTAGAGAATACAATCATTAACAGGGCTGAAACTGCAAATAAACATTTCCAGTATTGATTTAAAGTAAGACATGCAATGCTTTCGTTCTGAGAATTGATGACTTCAGAATGAAGCTCGATCCAGGACGCAGCTGGCATAAATCCCGGCCCTGGCAAGAAATATTCTGGTAAATCTAGAGTGGCTCAGTATTGCATGTTTATTTTAATTGCTCAAAAAAAATATGACAGAAAATTGAAATGTAAACATATAAACAAGCATGATTTAAGGAGAATCCCACACTGACTGAGCGTATTTTCAAAAATATAGATGGACTTTTAATTGACTGTTTCATGCTGTGTGGGAGACATTTTTTTTTTGAAGTGCTTAGAAATGTGTATTGGTTGTGGTAAAACCCTTTTACTTTAATCAGTCATTTTCAAACTGGGCCACAGACTAAGTCATGACCCTTGATTGTTCGAGGCAAATTTCAAACACATGCCTCAAAATTCAGATTGATATCTCAGCGTGTTTACTAGTTACAGGAAACTGTTGTAGAAGACAGAGATTTTTCTTAATTAAACGAACAAACAAAAACCGACTGGGAAAAGGTACAGTTCCCTGAAAGGGTCATGTCGGAAACATGTGTGTAAAATCAAACATGCTGATCTATCCATTGTGGCAAAAACTTGTGAATAAAGAAGCAGCTGAAAGATGTTAATACTACTGATTTTATTTCTCTAGCGCCAAATCACAACAACAGTTAACTCAAGGCACTGTAAGGTAAAGACTCGACAATAATGCAGAGAAACCCCGAACAAGCAGATGATTCCCTATGAGCAAGCACTTGGTGAGAGTGGGAAGGAAAAACTCCCTTTTAACAGGAAGAAACCTCCAGCACAACCAGCCCATGGGAGGGGCAGCAATCTGCAGGAACCAATTGGGAGTTAGGGGAGGGTAGTTGGGATAACATGTGAAAGTTTGATGATTTGCTGCAGAAAGGAAGAGGGAGAACTACATCCTACATATAGCATTGGTGTACATTAGCACCAAAAAAGGGCAACAAATCCTAACATTTAAGAGACTTCAAAAAGCGTGATGACTTTAACAAACTATCTAAAGTACCTAGTTCTCGATTTAACTTCAGTTAGTCAGCATATTAATTTCACTGATTAATCATTTCAGCTTTAACCTCAGCAGCGTATAGTTCACCCGACAGCTAAGATGCTATCTATCATCACAATAATAGGGTGAGCAGCACAACATGTGACGGCAATCCTCTCTGCATTGTGTCCCAAACAAATAAAATCAGGTACTGGCAGTACTGCACAGACGCCTGCTCTACAGTCTGGGGCTGACCTCGCTCTAATCCTGTGTCAAACCCCTCTGGCTAAAACACTGGTTGAAGCTCATCCAAGGCTGAGAGAGACAGTGTGGAGTAGAGGAGAGCAGTAGTAGTGGCATTGAATTCCTCTGGTGACAAACAGTGGGTGTTGGTAATGTGGAGTAATCCCATTCACAACAACAAAACCCAACCCCCAACACACACACACACACACTCACTCGCACAGGAATACAGATGATGCCTGGAGTCTAATGGGGGGGTAGGTGAACAGGGAAATGTGCGCATGCAGTGTAAGTAGCTGTGGATGTGAGCTTATAAGACAGATTATATTTGTGTGACCGAGTGTGTGTCTGTTAATGAAAAGGATGCGATCTGGGTCCCGGTCTAACCTGTTTACGCCTCGCCGAGTCTACATGACCCCCATCTGTCCCTCCCCTTTTCTCTGCCGCTCTGCCCCATCCCATCTTCTCCATCTATGCCTGCCTTTTCTACTCCTTTCCTCAATCTCTCCATCCTCCGCCTTCTCCTCCGCATCCAGGCAACAACACAAACAGTCCCTCTTCCTCCCTTACTACCACCTCCCCTCGCCCCATCCGTGCAGGCTAATTGCAAACCAGCCTCTCTTTCTCTTTCTCATTCTCATTTCCATTCTTAGTACTTACATGTCACCTCCATGGTTCCAAGCGTGGTGTGATACTCTCCACAGTGGCTGACGAATCCTCGTGCTTTTGCCAGGAAACGGGAGTTTTTAGAGCTCAGCGAGAGAGGGATGGACGGAAGGACGGACGGAGGGAGCAGATGGCTCCTCGGAAGAGCAGTCAAGCTGACTGTGGACAGTTAGCTTTAGCGTTAGCCACAATAAGGGGAGACTTGTCTGTCAACACAGCTTGTGTACCACCTCCGGTTTGCCTTTTCGAATCTGTTTATCCTACTAAATCAGCTTTCCTGCTTCACTCGCTGTTTCAGCGTGTTCTCTTTAATTTAAAAATAAAAAACCCTGCCTTCTTCCCCTTCATAAAACTTTACCCATCTCAATTCTGCTATATTTTTGCATGCCTCTGTATTTGCCTCCCTCCCTCTGTGACTCTAAGAGCATCAGCCAGGCTGCTCTGCTTCACTTAGGTTGATCTCGGGGCTTATGCCCTGATTGGACACACGCCACGATCAGAGACACCAATCGTGGTGCAGCAAGTGGATCACATGATAAGAGTGTGTGTGTGTGTGTGTGTCTGAGAGCAGTTTGGACGAAGAGGGAGGGAGGAAAGGATAAGAGATGGGGAGAAGGAGGAGGAGGGGTTTTGTGAGTGGCTCCAAGCCGCTACATCACTGAGGGATTTTTTTTTCCAAGAGCCTGAGCAGAGAGAGAGAGATGAAGGTGTTTTTTTTCCCACTCCTGTGGAGAAGAGGAGGAAGAGGAGCGGCGCACAGCACAGACGTTTGGATGAAGGCACGACAGGCAGCTGTACAAGACAGTCTCTGATAGATGCTGTCGCACACACAAACGCAAGCGTGCACGCATGCACACATGCAGCACAGTGGCTCCATCTTACCGACACAGAGCCAGAGTAGTGCAGCACAGCAGAGGTAATTGAACAGCGGTTGCTATGGAAACAGGGGAAACGGTTGCTGACGGTCGGCGCTGTGCCCTGGGAGCATCAGACTTGCCTCTATTAAACATACATACATCATGTACTCACAGCACACACGCCTTTATGCTCTCATGTTTTGTCTTTTTTTTTTTTGAACATTCAAAAAACCAATAAGGCAGAATGTACAGCTGCTCTGCAGCGGTGCTGTGTGCACGGGCTTAACCGCCATAGTGTTTTAAGCTTCTTTTAAGCCTTGTGCCTTTGTCTTAAATGAGCTTAAATCCACAGTGTGTGTGTGTGTGTGTGTGTGTGTGTGTGTGTGTGTGTGTGTGTGTACTGGGCAGATGCTCCATCGAGCGTGAAGATGCAGCCACTGAAAGAACCATCGAGATTTACTCACACACTTCACATCCAAACGTAGACAAAACCTGACCAAGGATTTTTTTCCCCCAACAAGTATTCAGCACTTCAGAAAGCTGACTGCCTGGCAAATGTAGAACCTACAGGAACATCTAGCCATATGGGAACCTTATCTAAAGTGGACGCCCTCAGAATTACACTTGACACATGGAATTATCCACCCACGCATCCATGCGTCCTCTCCAAAGAGGATATACCCTCCTATATACTGTGTGCACATTTGGAGCCGGGGCACACATCTACACACTATAGGTACGGGCTGGTCCTTTTATAGCACGGCCATATCTGCTTGTTCAAGAGAGCGTACCTGGGCTTGAATGTCTGCTATTTACTTATTTATTTGTGAAAATCATTCCTTCATAGGCGATAAAGACAAACGGCAACAAAGACTGATAATCTGCATCCATATACTCCACATCACTCAGCACAGCTGCATGTGAGAAAGCAAATGTCTGACTCATTCACACGGCATTAAATGGTCTTTACGCCGTGAGCTGCCTCGTACACAAAGTTCATGCAATGCCTCATTACGTCCATGAGAAAATAGCGCAGGTAGCCAGTGGCCATTATGTTTCCTGCCTCCTGCACTCTCTGCAAGAAAGCAGCTGAATTAAAGCAGGACATATCTAGAAAACTAGTCTCTGGCCTTCTCCAAACTATACATTTTCTTGCTCCTTTACTCTTCATTTAAAGAAATTCTCCTACTCTTACTCCCTAAAAACACAGGCAATAATAAAAACAAGACATTTTCCAAATGCTAATACCATGCCTCTTTGTAATTGGCAGAATTACTGCAGTAGATCTCTTGGTGTTAATGATCAGCGGGCTCATGTACTGAGACGTTTGTCCGAGAGATACGTTTAAAACATTCAACAGGCTTTTTATGACTTTAAATGTTAATTTTTTGTGATTTGTATTTTTTTTATTGCCTTTTAGCGATATATTGGATAAACTGCTTCCACTAAATTGTTTCGTTCTTGTTCAAAGTATCACGTTCTGATTTTAAACTGAGCAAGTTGAGACTTTGCATTTAAAAGGATCTGAGCTTTCCCAGTGTGAATTTTCCTCTTCTCTATCCTTTTGCTTCAGCTACAGATAAAAACAAAAAACTAGATCGTTTTTTACCAAATTAGGTAGAAATGACAACTTTTAAATATCATCAGGTGGGGTAGTGTGAGGTAGTCACACTCGAACGTCAAGGAAGGTGGTAGGGAAGCAGACTATGCAGACATTTTGGATTTCCAAGGTGAGCAATTTATTTGCAGTGAACTTAATTTAATGTATAACTTGACAAAACTTTCCCCAAATCAATTCATTTAACAAAACTCAACATAACATGGCTCTGGTGACACAGCTCACCTCTCCTCTCTCCTGCATCTGGTAGAGACTGGCTTTAAATAGGGCCATCAATT
>NW_024582524.1:720272-894086 GCF_018398535.1 Haplochromis burtoni | reverse complement strand
AACAGCAGAACAATCACGCTGTCAAATTAACTGGAGATAAAAACACAGCTGCTGGTGAGCACATCAATCGACAGTAGGTGGCTTTGACATTTGCTCGAATGCTAAAAAGGAGTCAACAAGGTTTTTATTGTTTCGGTCTCAACACGGTGTCTTCCTAAAGCCTCTCGCAGTGGATCAAAACAAGTCTGGAAACAACACCGACACATTTTCCGTATCACTTCTCATTTCCTCTGTGAAAGTTGACCGTGAGATTTTTCCATCAATTTTCCATCTGAACACCGAGTTACATTTGCGCTGACACTGAGACCGGCTTATGAAACTCCCACTGCCGTCTTCCATCATTTGACTCTGCGACGAAACACCTGAAGATGATGCAATTATTCATGCACACCAACTCCATTCAAATTCAACCAAAAACAAACTTTGAAGATATATTTCGGGGCCGCTTGAGGTCTGAGTTGACAGTTAGAGTGTCACCATTATGCAGCACAGTGTGTGTCTGCTTATGGTAGAGTGAACCACACAGCATCTACCCTCGGAGCTGAAATAAGGGCTGGTTTCTTCAGTGCTAAAGCTCGTACCGGTTTGGCATTTGACATTGTAACGTAATCGTAACTTCTTTGATAAATTAGAGAAAAGACACAGAGCATCTGCTGTCTGCTACAACTGATGCCCAATTGACTTCACAACATACAATATCTGTCATAAACACCTCATTACCAACACCGTCTGGCCATGCACCTACATAAATTTCCCGTGTGAGCCGATTCAACATTAGCCAGCTAACAGGAAGTATGTCATCTTCATCCAAACTCCACTGATCCCCAAATGAAGATGTAGGGCCTTTATATGGGCTCTCTCTGCCAACAGAGAAAGCTAATGTTTTATACCAGAACCAGAGCAGAACAATGCAGGAAAAATATTCCAACATGTGTGCAAGCTTCCTTTCTAAATCTGCGGCATCTTGTTTGAGAAATCACACCTTTCACATCCGTCACATCTTTCAGCCCTTTGTGTCTAAGTTTTATTTTACATATTACGAGAAATAAACGCATCTTAGCAACATTTACCGGCAGTGGGATGCACAGCCTCCTTGTGTTCTCAGTTTAGCACTGGCTACTATCATCAGCCCCCACTTCACAGGACCTAAGGGGGTCTAAAAGGATATATGGCATTAATAGTTCACTGATATACTCTGAAGCCAGACCACTCAAGGCCTTATAGATGAGGAGGAACTGAAATTGAATCCTAAATTTAATCAGAAGCCCGTGTAACGACATCAGACCTGGCGTGATATGAGAGCTATACGAGGTCTTAGTGAGCAGCCTTGCTGCAGAATATTGAACTGAGTGCAACTGGGTAAATGTTGGAATAATGAGTATCACAAGAGCATGGATAACTGTACAACTGCAGCATTTATGTTTGTCATTTTTAAGTGGTGCGCTAAGTTTTGTAAGATGCTCCTTACACCAGATTTCCTCTTATTTAAATGAAAAAATCCACTTCTTAATCCCAGTAGGAAAATACTGGCGAAAGGCAGTGCTACCCCTCGGCCTCCAAGTAGGCACACCTGTGGTATCAGTTTCAAAAGTCCTCCTAGAGAATTGCATTCACAAGGATTTCAGAAAACAAGGTCAATGACATTCAAACTCGTCTGAGATTTTTAGTAGAGGCATCTAGGGTATCAATTTGAAGCTCCTATGTCGCCTCTATTTTGAATTATTGTATTCACAAACTTAGCCGACAATCCCCCATCAGCCTTTTTGTGCCTGAGAGGTAATAAACTAAAGAGGTCTCCATGCTTAATGAATAAATAGAGCTGTGCATGAACTTTGCAGTAATGATGAAATATACAAGCACACTTACTTGCTTTTTCCAGCTGTGACACATCTATGTGGAAAGCTCAGTACAAAACCAAAACCTAGGCCCGATAATATTCATGAATACTGTGATGTTTTGTCTTCATCTCAACCTTCCTGCTCCCTCAAAAGAAAGAAAGAAAAAGAACAGACACACACACGCACGCATGCAGCATACCTTGTTGAAATCTTCACTTGTGGCTCTCATCTCCTTCCAGGTCTTGTTGAGCAGCTGGATGCAGATACAGAAGAATTCTTCAAAAGCGCGATCGTGGGTGAAGAACATGGGGTGGAAGTCATGGCAGTTTTCACTGGCTGTGGACACAAAAAATACAGATTCTTAAGTACAGAGGAGATAGCTCTAATCTGACTAAACCCAAATAATGCTGCATTTAACTAATAAAAACAAAGCTCAGAAACATGACATACATGACATTTTATATACAGTCTGTATGTGTGCTTGACCCTGTTAGCCGTTGGCCCCGTTTCCACTCTTTATGCTAAGCTACGCTAACTAGAAGACGGCTCAGGCAACATCTTTGATATCCTGACATGATGCCTGGCAAACAGCTTGTTTTGTGCAAATACCACAAGAGCGAATCATCTTACATTAGTCTGGATATTTTGTTTGTAACTGTGACTTCTGGTACCACTGAACTCATCATTAGATTTATAAATATTTTAAAAAGTGTGATCTTGTTAGCTAACAGATAGCCTCAGGCACAACAAAATGCCAAAGGATTAGCCAGTTGCTGAGCAAAGGTGCATTTATTTTAACCCAAATGCTCCTTTCAATTAAGGACTGTGGCCTGAAGCTCGAGTCGAGACACCTGACAGAAGCACAATGGGACGGGCATCCCACACAAACAACCACGGCAAATAAACATCACTTAGCTAGAAACATTACAAATAAAATCATACACTAAAGGTTCTGCTTTACACTGACAAATGTGTCTGATGATCACAGAGACGCTTAAGTGTGAAAGCAGAATCATCAGGTTTGTGTATATTAAAGAGCCACCTTGAAAATAATGTAATTTCCACTAGCGACAGAATATTATGGAATATGACGCACGGTTCATTAGAGAAAATCTAAGAAGCCTGATAGGGATTGTCTGCTTCAGCGTTGCAGACGTGGCAGGAAGTTGACGTGTTTATAAGGTTATTTCATTAAGAAAAAAAAAGAATAACACTACAGAGAAACAGATGCAGTTTCCCAATGAAGCAAAACTGCGTGTTATTGAAAATTTCGCCACTCATCAACTTCAAACACAAAAATGCCCCTCAGAGGCAAACTGTGACCTGCAAACGGCTCCAAGTGGACTACATCGAGACTTTCCATTTTCCAAAGCCAGAGGTGGTTTGTTTTTTTTTTTATTAGCGGCCCACTGAAGCATTTCAATCCTCACCATTTGTGCGAGAGCATGTACGAAATAAGAACGAGAGGGAAGAGAGAAAGCCGAGGCTCTTGAGTGCCCAAACCGCATTAACCAAGAGCTACAATAACAAGGCTTGACATTCATTTGAACTAAATTCGTCTCCCTCTCGTCTTGCTGAGATGAGTGGCGGCCCTGAGCCAAAGGTTGGTTCATTTAAAGAGTTTCAGAATGGAGCAGCGGGAGCACTCGCCCACCACGAGCAGCCATGAAATTGGATGGAAGGGGTCAGGCTGCAATTGAAACTTCACAGTATAATGAGTGATGCCCTCAGCCCACGGGCACAGCGACCTGAGCCTTGATTTGAAGCGATAGATGCGAGATTAAGGGGAGGGCGAGAGGGGAATCCGGGGAAATGTGTTAGCCGTGCCAGTAGTCAATCAGGAAGCTAATAGAGGTGAGCCAAAACAGATGCTGACTACCTGCTTAGTCTACAGTCTTTTTCTCGGGGACAGGAAAAAAAAAGAAAGGAAAAACTCCCTCAATAATCAAGTACAGCCCCCCCCCATTTTTAAAAAATCTGGCAGGTACAAGGTGTCGGGAAGGCTGAAGTTTGAAGTGACCTCTGAGCTAAATGGGTTATTTATTGATAGGACCAACAGAGCCCCAAGGTGCCAAGGTGAGGGGAATTACATGTCAAGGTTTATTCTGGAGATACAGACAGCGAGCTCTCTGGTGTGATGCTGCAGAGATTTGTCCATCTCTGGGTTTTGTAAAGCGTGCTGAGTCGAGGGTGGTTTTATTACCTCCAGAAGCACCGATGCTAAGGGGGGAAAGTAAAACATGGCACTGTGCGGATGGCTCCAAATGGTTATAAAGAGCGCCGTTATCCAAATGCTTACAGAATGCGGATGGTTGAATACAAACACACTTAGCTTAGGGTAAGTGGGAAAAAGCAAAACACCAAAACGTGCACTTTAAGATGCCGTTTAATCGACATTAGGAACGAGCCTTAAATGGTTCTCATGCGACTGTAGCAGAGAAATGGCTGCGATCCTTAGTCTGTTCATTCAAATTTAAATACATCACGTTTACATATAGATGCTGTTTTCAGCTTTTTGATATTTGATTTTTTTACTGCAGAGTGCTGTAGTTCATATGGAGGGAAATGCTGAACAATTTAGTACTTCCCTTTTTTCAGCTAGCTGAAATGCCACTGAATCATTCCCAGCACTGCACAAAGGCACTTAAAATTATCCACCTGAATGGAGCTGGAACTGTGTGAGTGCAAAGTCTTGTTGCCATGATTAGGTAACTAGAGCTTTAAGCCTTGCTAGCCTTAACAAACCTTTGTGTTTTTTTCCCTAACCAGAGCGGCGGTTTAGCATTTTTCTGAGTGACACTATGAACACAATAACGAAATGAAAATAGAGGCGCAATAAAACTGTATTGCCCATTATTCTGACTTAAGGGGCTATGCAGCTGAAATCGATGTACAGTAGTATTTAGCTTCTTGTTACTGCTCGTCTCAAATCATGCACACGACCTCGATTTGAAGCTGAGAGACATCACGCTGTGTGCATGAAAGGAGGAATCCATTAGAAAACTTCTTTCAGTGCACAGGCTGGCATTACTGACCTGACATTAAGGAGTACTGGTGAATGGAGCTACCTTTTTAAAATGTCCTTCTAAAAGGGGAGACCTGCAGAGTCACGCAATAAACTTTTAATTAAAATTTAGAATGGATGTTGAGAATACTCTAAGGTAATTTACTGAGAGACTTATTGTTTTTAGCTGTGATATGATCAGTTGTATCCATATAAAAAAATAAATATACAGTAAAGATCGAAATTGTGATTTTATGTCATATAAGATCCACGTTTTAATCACTTACTGCCTTGCACTGAGTAGTGAAGCCAATGTCAAAATCTGCATTCATTCAAATGGCCAGAAGGGGGCGACTCTTCTGGTTGCAATCTAATTGATAGAAGTTTATAAGTAAACGATCCCATTTCTCACTTGAATTACGGCTCCACTAAGACGTCTTTTTGAGCTAAGAAACATCTCCAAACTGCAAACTTTTTTGTCTAAATCTGAGTTAGAAATGATTATTCATGCTTTTATTTCTTCTCGCTTAGATTATTGTAACAGTCTTTGTCTTTGTTTGAGCAAAAAGAATCTTCACCTCCTCCAGTCAGTCAAGAGAGCACATTACACCAGTTTTACGCTCATTACACTGGCTTCCAGTACATTTTAGGATTCATTTTAAAATCTTAGTACTGACTTTTAAAGCTTTGAATCATGACGCTCCTGCCTATATTTCTGATCTTTTGGAACCTCGCAGCCTGAGATCATTTAATCAAAGGCTGTTGGTAGTTCCCCGAGCACGTTTTAAAACCAGAGGTGATAGATCTTTTAGAGCGGTGGCCCCCAGGTTGTGGAATTCTCTCCCTCCATCTCTACGTTGCCTGGATTGTATTCATTCTTTTAAACATCATCTTAAGACTCACTTATTTAGACTAGCTTTTAATTAGATTTGTGCTGTATGTTTAATTGTACTGTTTTATGTTATTGTGAAGCACTTTTTGTTTTATATCCTGTGAAGAGTGCTATATAAATCAATAAAGTCAAGTTAGTAAAGTAAAAATTTTCTTACTGAGTTTAATGTCTCAATTGCTGGTTTCAGCTCTTTTTATTAAAGCAAGACGTTCATTTTCCATAATTTTGTCCCATTTTGAGTAAAATAGACCATTAGAGGGGTGACTCATCCACTCGTTGCCGTTTCAATAAAGCAATAGGATGATGGTCAAAATGCACACGTTCAGGGTTAAATTCAACCCCACAATTAAAAATAAAAAAGTAAAACAAATAAAGTCCAGACCATTACAACAACAACTTCCTACTTAAGAGTTCATCTGTATTCTACCAAAAAAAACTGATTTTTGGTCTTTTTCCATTAAGAAAGTTAGTGTAAATTTCATATTTCAAGTAACATTTTACTCACTCTCTCTCTCTCTATATGTGTGTGTGTGTGTGTGTGTGTGTGTGTGTGTGTGTGTGTGTGTGTGTGTGTGTGTGTGTGTGTGTGTGTGTGTGTGTGCGTGTTTTGAAAGTACATTACACCATGAGTTTATATTTTGATGACTTTATGAAGACTCACATCATTGAACACACACCCAGATACTGAACTCTGCTTGTAGCTGGCTAAAAACAGTCTGAAACAGCAGGGCGGCCGTGAACTCATACTCAGTTAAAGTCACAATTTATGACTCTTTCTGGCCAAGCATATGGGGCCACAGCAGACACTTGGAGTGATATTATAACCCAGCTCTAATGAGTATTCTTTGTCCTGTGTGTGTTTCATCCATCTGCATATACAGATGTTCAGTGCCTGTACCGCTCAGAGTAAGTAACAGGACACTATAATGGCTCATTTAAATCATGCTTGACCATATGCTCACATTGGTCAGCAGAACATCGGTTCAATACTTTTTTCAACAGAAAATGATGAAAGAGCATCTTTGGTGGTACAGATAGTTGCCTTTGTAGTGACTGATGCCTGTTTCTTCCTGCTTGAGGCTATGCAAACAATTCTATGCTCTGTTTCAATCACTGCCTCTTAAGCTATTTTTTCCAGATCATTGAAATCCCGAAGAGACCTGGAAGCTCAGTGACATGATAGCTCATCTGGCTCGTGATCCATTTCACTCAAGGTTGACCAACACACAATTAATAATTATTGTAAAAATGTCCATAAAACAACAAATATGACTTCAACGTTGAATGAAGACCCATTACATAATCAGTGTAAGTTTGATTCAATTCTGACCAAAACTGTAGGAGAAACAATGATTTCTATGAACTGCGTCGGTACGGACAGACACCCTGACGTCCAGCTTAGCTGAAGGACTGATGGACTGAGAGAGAGAGAATAACACCCATCACTGGCTAAACGTAGGTCTTCAAATTATTATTAAATCTGAAAGACAGAAACATCTGGCATGCAGATAATGACCCAAAACAAAAAGCCATTGCTGTGAAAAACCAGAGAGGAAAAACAAGAAGTTCTGCAACTTAAGATGAGGCCCCTATAACAGCTTTGATCTCATTCAGATTAATGAAGAGACAGCGACAGCTGACAGACAAAATATATGGTATAAATTTAGCTTTCAAGTTAGAATAGAAAAAAGAAGCAAACCAAAACAGCACGATACAAATAGAGACCGCACAGACTGGTTTTTGGAAGCCTCCGCTTTAGCAAATCAGTCTGCCTGCTAAGCACAAAGCACTCACAGTTGTGTAGGTGCACTGGACCGACACATACCTGCTAATTAGTGCTAAATATAAATAAGTATAGAATTTCACCTACTGTAAAAGACTGGAGCACACACTTCTCGGACAGTCCGTTATTTCCAGTAAATGCGCAGCAAGCCATTTATTTAGAAAACTGCATGAAAAATTCACCAGCACCCTAAACACGTTTTTTTAGTCATGAGGTTCAGCGACTCCAATTAGCGAAGGTGAAACTTAGCAGACAGCTAATATCTGCAGATACCTGCGTCTGCAGCCACCGGCCACTAAAAAGATGCATAACCATTAAAAATGTAAACGAGCGAGTTATTAAAAGAAATTCATGCCCATGCAGCTGTCTGGCTACTGAGACAAGTTTTGTTTTTTTTCTGTACCAGGCTGAAAGCATATTTATTTCTGCTGTAAGCCTTGGCATTTTCACATCTCTGGCCCTTTGAGGAACTGCACTTTTTGACACGTCTGCATCGACTCTGCAGCTTCACAGGCTGCCACTTGTTCCTGACACGTTTTTGCTACATTGTTTTGCCATCTGTGTAGACGCACCATCTTCATCGGCTCTTTTTAAATCATCTATACCAATTGTAATAAAATAATAAGTAGACTTCTGGTGCTGTAGGAGCAAGTGTAGGCTTTTTGAATGAATTTTTTAAAAGAACGTTGATATTTTTATAGTTCTTTTCACCAAAGGGAAAGCAATATTATAAAATACTGGAAAATGTATAATTCAGAATCACAACTCGAAGGCGTATGTGAACTTTTTTTTTTTTAACACTGCTTCAGTAGCTCATGGCCTGACTGATAGGATGTTAAAGTTCTGTCAGCAGAGAGGAGTTCAAAGCCATTGGCTGCAGACTAAATTAGACACATCGGTACAGTGATGTTCCACGACATCAACAAATTTAATCATGAAGACGAGGCCACTCAGGGGGCTCGGGCAGTTCTCCTCTCCTTTCATCCATCTTCTGGGACGTGGGCCGCTTTCAAGGGTCACTGTCACGTTCCTAAAGTGGACTTGTGTGCGCGTTTGCGTGTGTACGCCACCGTCACCCGTCATGTTATCAGAGTCCATTCGACGTGATCGCTCCGAGGACTCGGTGACATCGGCTGAAAGCTAATTACTCAACTGGCGACCAAACAGATGAGTCGTGGACATGAGGGAGGTGACTAAGCATTTGCCCAAAGAGAATGAGCGCACATCTCTATGCATGTGTGAGAGGAAGACAGAGGCTGAATGCCATCCTGACATCTGTCAAGGTCTGCTGTGTATTTGTTTGTGTGCACGCGTGTCTGTGAGCGTGCACAAAGCAAGCACAACAACTCTCAGAGTCACCTTGCAGCTATGCCACATGATGAATACACAGCAAAAAGTGTCATCCCCACTCTAATTACAATACCAGCATGGCCTCATGTCCAACTGTGATGAGGGGAGAGCGTGTGTGAATGTGTGCATGCGTGCATGCGTATGTGTGTGTGTCCAGCAAGCAGCGTCAGCATCATCTTTCGGATCCAGTCACTGTTTGCCTGAGTGTACAGGATGCCAAAGCAGCAGGTACACAGAGATGCAAACCACAGCTGGCTGCATGACTGTGTATTTCTACAGCACAGTGTCACTAAAACCACATAAGTAATGGATATCAGGCTTAAAATAAACACATCAAAGCTAACCTATATGCATCAAAGCGTAGCGTTTCTACTAATATACTGGATCTAAGGGGAGAGAGCTTTTGTAGATCCATCTATGTGCTAGACTGCTACAAGAATTCAGCAGGGATTTTAATGATCCTACGAGCCTATTAAGACCCTGCCAAATGTTATAGGGTCAGTGTGTCCCTTTCAAATGCACGGTCAATGAGATTTTGAGGCGGGAATCTATGTGAAATAACAATAAAAACTTTACAATATCTGGGCCAGACCAGCAAGGCTCTGGCTCTGCTCTGATTAAAGTATCTCAATCATGAAACTAATGATCATTAAATAAGGATGCCAGCAGAAAGGGGGTCGCTGGCCCAAGGCTCTGCTCAGGAATGCAAGATTAAAAAAAAGAAAAGAAAAAGAGGCAGTGCAAGAGATGCAAGACATAAACGGGAAACCATTTGTTCAAAATATTACATTTGTTTTATTTGGAATCTCCTAACAACAACTGTGCCATTATAGGGAGGGATGCAGATTAGATAAGGATGAAAAACAGGGAAAAGTCGGCGCCTCGAAATTCGGGGGCTTTCATTTGCATAACAAAACCACTTTAGCATGTGGTGTTGCTCACAATGGTCAAGAAGCATTAGAGGACAGGGGAAGAGCAAAGGATAGGAGGGTAACAGATGGAGAGAAAGGAAAATGAGACAGAGGGAGGCATGTAGTGAATCCATCAGCGCTGTGGACTGAGACAGAAATCCAACAAATTTCGCAGCATCTGCTCGCACAGACTTCCTTTCTCAGCTACAATGAGGCTCGCATCCAGCTGTGAGTTTTGTGAGTCTGCTGTGCCTGGGTTGCAATTATTAAAGGTACTAAACACAACTTATATCTTAATATGCAAAATATGGGGGCTAAACCATGCACTCTATTACGCCTCGTGCCAGATTCTTCTGAAGGAATATGTCAGATGGCGTGAGTCACGCTTACGCAAACAAACACACAATCTGTCTGCGGCAGTCCAAATGCAAAAAAACAGAAATGTTTGTTAATCATTACAAAACAACAGAAAATGATCCAGCTTACATGCACATATGTGTTCGTGCATTAGTGCGGTATGCACACAAACACAGCCTACACGAGTGAACGAAACATATTCATACACAGGTACTGTGCATCGACTAAAAATAATAGACTTATAAGATTGTAGCTGCGTCAGGTGCAAACGATAACGTGCATTTTCATTTTAATCTGGGAATGCCCTCACTTTTTGGAAAGGAACAAATGCTGCGTAACGCCCCAGGCATGCAGGCCTAGAGACCCAGCAGTGGCCATCTGGCAATCAGCGGTCAAAAAGATGTATTCCCCAATTGGTTTCATTGATTGCTAAAGCCTCATTTACCCACTGGTCACTAAGGAAAAAAGGTTTATTCCCCAACTGGTTGACAACTGGTTGCTGGCAGTCACTACTGTGAAAATGATGGTAGGGCTCTGTGCTGAAAATTGCCCCATGATTACTTCAGTTAGAGTAGGTTGTATGAAAGACATCAACTGGTCTGCAAACACTTGCAAACTGCTCACCAAGCGGTAGAAACCTGTGAAACCTGTGTCACAAACCGGAAAGAGAGAACTTTTGCTTTTACTTTGAAGCCATATTGTCTCAGTTTAGGTCGTGTTGTACTTTTTCATGTTTCACTACAGCTCGGGGAATAAATGCCAAATATTTGAGGACAAGCCGCATCTTCCATGCAAACTACAACTAGCTAGCAACCACAATTTAACCTCCAAGCGCAGAAATGGCCTCTTTTGAATATTTGATTACACTGATAGAATTTTGCATTTGATCTCGTTTTGTATCTGATAGGAAAGAAACGTGCATTTACACCATATTCACATTGTCCTTCATTTTAACAGCACAGAAAACTTTGTCCCGTTTGTAACTCTCAGCTTCCGCAGCAGCTACCTTTTGGTGCTTTTACAACTATATAAAGACGCTAGACCTCAGCAGTTTTGTATTGTCTGATTTCACCCTCGACAGCCTGCCAGTAAGAGGTCTTTTGGGGAAACAGATTGTTGAGAGCATGGTTTGCTGGTAAATTACATCCAAGGACCTCCAAGAGCAAAAAACACATACAAGCAAAATTTAGATCGGCAGCACTTGCATAGGCTGGCTTATGTTTCATCCACTGAGCCACTTTAGTATATCACGACATGCTGAGAACTGACAGGGGACGGGAGTTTCTGGAAAATGCCAATGATGCTCAAAAATTGAGATTCTCAAGCACCCATCTGTCAAGTTTGTTGTTGTTTGTGCTCTCAAATTTACAATCCGTTTACTGGTGTATGCCCGAGGCTATGAAGTGGAAAACCCTGAAGAATGCTATCCTCCCCCCAGTTAACACAAGCCTGCAACTGACAACTGTGAGAAGTGGCTGCTGACTGCCAAATAGATGCTCATGTCATGACTCGAGGGATACTTGGGATTCTGCGCTTGGCCTTTACATCCTTCTGCCATCATCTCCTCCTGATTCACTGAGGGAGAATTACAAAGGAGGTGGCTTGCAGTGGCAGCTGTGATTTGACGATTGGCTTCCACGTCAATGCACAGCTAAAACTTAATGTTTGTACACTTTAATACTTGTAGTTGGAGAAGTTGCTGAATTTGGAAAATGCCTCGTCAAATCAGAAGTGTGAATAATGCTATCAAAAGTGAAATGACTCAAAATCGATTACTTCCGATGTGCTTGGACTCATGCTAGGTTACAAGTTTTAGGCTGGAAAACATAATCCAAAAGTCTCAAATCAATCCTGCAGAGCAAACTCTGCTGCTAGGCACTAAAAATATCCCAGCATTAGGAAATCTCCAGAATATCAGAAACATTTTATGATGAAAATAAATACCTTGTGAGCTGAGTCACGGATACTTCAAGGACCATTTACCGGTGGCAAGTTTGAGCTTATTCTTGTTTGATATGATTTTCTGAAGTAGTGACACTGTTGAATATTTGGCACGACTTTATTGCTCTTATGCTGCGTTGGCCTCCCCGCAGCGTGTGACATACGAGCAGGAGGTAGAATTTCATCCCTGAGCAATGCGTCCTCTGTGCTTGTTTTACTGTTTTATGCACCACATGGTGTGTAATGCACGTTCGTCCCTCAGATGTGCTCACGGATAGAAATTAGTTAAGGTACAGATAGCAAAGATAGCGACTACAGACACTAACGTGCCATAGAAAACAATCAGAAACCATAAAGTCGTAATGAAATACATTTTAAAGCTGTGAAGCTGTTTCTTTCCATTTGAAACGGACTGATTAAAAAGCCTGAGAATGTGAGATATGATATTTGTGGCTGCTATTTACTCTTCTGCATGAGTGTATGGCTGCATGTCCCAACATGAATATCCATTTTGCGGCTGTGAGTGTGTGCAAAAACTACATCTCACTGGCACACTGCGGGCCAGTCCGAACACATAGCAGCCTTTTAATCTCACACTGTGTTACCTCTCAAGGGTTGTACGTGTATGTGTGGAAGTGTGTGTGTTGTTTTTTGGGTAACAGCAGGGGAGGTTAATGAGTTTGGATGACTCTGAGTCACCTGCTGGGCTTGGACATACTACATACACACAAGTCCACACACAAACCTTTGAGTGACTGGACTCAAATAGCCATATGTATCACAACAGCCCCGTTACTCTCTAACTAGCGTCACTTAGAGTTTATTAGAATATTAGAAGGCGGTGCAAATATATGAACAGTATAATAAATTTTTGCTTAAAGTAAGAGATACACAGATGGCAGGTGAGGCGATATAAACAACAAAACTGAATTAAGAGAATTTTGTAAATATTCCTTATTGCGATGCTGCTCATGTGCTGCAATGTACAGTGGATTTGACCAAAGTGCTGTACAAGGCCTTTTGTTCTGACCTTGGCTGATGGCTTTCTAAAGAAAGACACAGAAACAAACCTGGAGAACATCACGTGACCGTCAGTCTGCCTCTCTCTGTGTTCTTAGAAATGGGGTTTGGTCTCCTTTTGATTTTGGCATCCGTGTCTGCTAGCATGCGTGCGTCCTACCTGGACCCGCCATGCCTCACCACCCAGCTCTCCATCTCAGCACAGAGACGACACACCGTGAATCACCAAGCAGGGCCATTACTCACCATGCCTGGCCTGTTCTAAATAACTTCATAAATATTCCATGGGCCGGCTTAAGCGGGGAGAGAGAAGTCATGGCTCGGCGTCTCAAAGACACAGATTCCATTAGGCCCCGTGTTCCAGCAGAAACACTGTTGGGACAATTAATCTTTTAGGATCCGAAGCGAGGCATCAGAAATGGAGAAATAGAGCCAGGACAGGTATGTATTAATGGAAGTAATTGAGAAAGAGAGACTGGGAGGCAGGACAGAGAGTGACACCTGCTGTTATGAATTATGTAGGCTCTATCAGCGCTGATATAAGCTTGCCTCCTTTGTGCAGATCAAATATGTACAGTGACATCTGAACAACAGCAACAAAGGCAAAATACTATAAGGTCTCAAAACACGGATAGAGTGAAATAGAAAAACAGAATAGAAGAAAGTTTGTTCACCTGAGCGAGGACTAAGAAAACTATCACTGCAGATTCATGAGTGGATTATATAGTATTTCTTTTAGACAATGGTATAGTGCTACTTTCTGGTGTGCTTGTGCCATTTTTGTCAAATTCATGGGAAAAGACAGCAACCGAGACCATAAAAGCAGGAGAAAGGACTACAAGTCTGAGTGGGACAGATGTTCTTCAGACACACAAAGAGGGACAAATAAAAAAAGGAGGATGCATGAAAGCAAGAACGAAAATTGAGAAAAGTGAGAAAAATGTGGTTAGAATGAAAGCGCTTGAAGATGTGAGCAGGGAAGAAAGGCAACTTCAGCAGGCCCCGGCAAATCCAGAATCCCTCCGCGTTTCATCCTCGTGAGAAAACAAGAAGAGAGCGTCTGCGTGCCAGAGCCATACTTGCATTTCACACAGATGGAGAGAGAAAATGAGCCACAGAGACATCGCTGCTGTCACCATTAATCCACGGTCTCTTTCTTCTGCCTTTATCCACAAAGGGATACAGAGCAGATTTTTAAAAAAAAAGAAAAAGAAAAAAAAAAGCGAACACTTTTTTCCTGTTTTGCAGCTTTGCATCAGCGTGTAGCTCGGTAGCATCAAAGTTTTTGGGAAGCACAGCTTTCTCAGTGTATCAATTTCTTATTTATCTTCTGCAGCACTAAGACTGTGTGGTGGAACATTATTCACAAGAACATTTAAGTTACTGTTTTACAGTGATGGATGCAGACGTTCCAGCAGCTCGTGTGCAACTGTGCTTACAGGAGTCAGAGTGGTGCTTTGAGATGAGTGGTGAAATAGCTTAGCAGCACACTCATAATAAAAGCATCACCATGTAGATGGCTGGCAAAAAACAACACCAGCCATTACTAAATTTCTTCATGTTTTTCAGTCTTTGATTGAACTACTGGGCTGTAGCGATGGGGCTGCATAAAAACTTATAAGCTCAACAAGGTTTTTACAAAGCTTTTACAGTTTATCTTGACAGCAGGATGCAAGTCAGCACTAAAAATCTGAAACCCATTCATCTAATTATCCAGAGATTTAGCAAACACATTCAAGCTACCAGTTAATCTTCTAAGAACTAACCAGACTTGCTAGCATTCATGTGTCATGTTAATAGCATAGTACAAAATACATAGTAGCAAAACATCAACAACAACATAAAATTAAATTCAAAATGTAAGTCCTAAATTAAATAGGTGATGTTACTATGGCAACTCCACCTATGTTAGATGCCTTATCCAAAACGGTTTACCAACTGGCCAAACAACGTTGCCATCTCTAGCACCACTGTGGTCTGTCATTTACAGAGGTGGAGGTGTCACCGCTTTGAAAGTGACCAATCACATTAGGGCCTTTGGGCTCCGCCCTCCAAATTGTCAAGAGTCAGATTTATTCGTCCATGACTTAGTTTTCATACTTTTTTGTAGTGAACAGGAAACAGACTGTTTTTGCCCCACAGTACAAACTCTTACAATAAAGAGAAACGTCGCTGATACATTTTAAGTTACTGGTGGAACAACGCACAACAGTATCTTGGCTTAAATACCATCAAAGCTGATAAAAAGAGAAAAGTTCTAACATCCTCATTAGTGTCAGGTATTTCACTGTTTCTCCAACGAAAGGTCAACCAAATGATGTCAGTGTAGAGCCAAGACTCATTTCTCCACCGTCATCTCTCTGGGGAAAGTGCTACACGCACGCACGCACACTCTATTAATGACTAGCCGTTACTCTCTAAGCACCTGCCAGGCCCATGTTACATTTGTCCTACTCGTACGTTCATTAGTGTGTGTTAATATACACAGGGCTAATGGGGTGTGTATGAAAATGCACTTAGCTCACTACAGGAGAAAAGCAATGCAGCTTATGAGTACTCTGGGGCACAGTGGCATCCTCTCATAAGGATTGGACTCATACAATGTTCAAAGAGTGTGAGACTGAGCAAATATTTACTGGAGCTCTGACGGAGATGGATGAGAAGATTAAGATTTAGAGCTCAGTAAATAAAAATATATCAAAATGTTGTCTTTTCTCTCCTGTCCCCAGTGTTTGCCTTGTTTCATTTCATTCCCTCTACATCCATTTTTTTAAAACCTTGTACCCAACGATGGCCTACTTATGTATGAAGCCATGGTGTCATGTTTTAACCAGGCGTATGTGCCGTTATCATGTCAGCAGAGCATAATATCTCAGATAGATCGGTCATTCTCTGCAGGTTATGGGTTCACCTTTGCAATTCTTATCTGCCCTCCCATTTCACAAATACATAAACACAGTCTGCTGCATCATAAATATTAATGGTATGTTCAGTGTCCCAGACTAACACCCTCAGTAAAGGGGACATTATACAGCCACTGGGGACTGAAAGGCTGAGAAGTACGAGTCAAGGTCACTGCTATAATTCAACTAGGGCATCCGGTCCTGGAGGGGAATTTTTTTGTGTCATAACATAACAGTATCATCAGCTTAGTCGCATCCTTCGGGCTAAAGAAGAGAGGGACCATCCGGCTCGTTATGAGTGCACAGTTCAAAAGCTGGCATCACGGCTCTTACATTTCAAAGTGAATCCCAAATCTTGTTTTGGGAGGGGGGGGGAAATTTGGACTGTATTTGAAGGAGAAAGTCTCTCAAAAACAGAAAGTTTTATTTTATAATGACAGTCTGGCATTCATCCCAGGGATCCAGCTCTGTTGCATAAGCCCTTCAATTCGAAGCTTAGAAAAAGCCTTAGAGATACACATGTTTCCCTATTTAGGGACAAGTCTGGCTGTTTCATCTGTATTTTGGTACGAATGAGGTCAAAATGATATTTCTAAGAGAGACTGAAGTGAAGAATTTCAGTCTGCTAAGAGAAAAGGCCTAAAGGGCACGTGGAGTGAAGCACTGGATTTAAAAAAAGAAAAAAAGAGCACTGACATACACGGAATATAAATATAACCCAGAGATCTGCTGCAAAGAATCAGCAGGCAAACACAGAGTAGAATGAAAGTGATCACCGAAACATGAAAAACTAAAAGCTCAGCATGTTTTCACACACCATCGGTGCCCTGCACTCACCCAGCCCATCTCTCCCGGTCAGGACGTGTCTACAGGTCATTCGCGGGATAAAAGTAGAGCAGGCAGAATGTGACCAAGGTAGGAAAGTCGGGGATAGAAATGTAGCATTAGAGCTCAGTCTGGCAGAGATAAGAGCATGTTTAAAATAGACAGGGCAATTACAATACGTTTAAAAAAAGCAGTGTTTCCACACTTTCTTATCTGGTATTGAAACCTAGTTTGGTACTTTTATCAGGACAATTTTCCGACAAGAGTTTAAAAAAAACAAAAACCTGCACTGCAGCCAACTCCTCTGGAAAAAAAGAATATAAGCAGAAGAAAAGGGCATATCTGTTTAAAACTGAGCTAAAAATGCCTCCTTCCTCCCCACAGGCAGCAGCAGGGGTCAGTCTGGATTGGAACCGAGACCAGCTCAGCTATTTAAACAAGTAAAGACAGATGAAAAGGGCACATCAATTTGAAGTGGACGTAGGCACAGCGTCTCTTTCTCTGCGCAGTGTGCCGTCCAGAGGCGGCATATTAGGCTGAAAAGGGGCTCCGTGGGGGCGAGGTGCATCACTAAATAATGAACTCCTGGCAGCACAATTACAGGGCATAATGGCTGCTTTCATCTTAACAGTTAGGGGCTGTGTGTACTTGTGTCTCTGGATGTTTGTATTCTTGCACACAACTATATGCATCTCTGCACGTAAAGCATCTTGGGTTTTTTTATTTCTTTATTCAAAGTGTGTGCAAAGAGTGTGTGTGTGTGTGTGTGTGTGTGTGTGTGTGCGTGTGTGTGTGTGTGTGTGTGTGTGCGCGTTTGCTGATATAGACTTACGGAGCTCGCCCACTTTCAGTATCTCGCACAGCATCTTGGTCAGCTCGATGCTGCTGCGGCCGAACGGACACTCGTGTTTGTCTTCTCGACTGCTGTTCTCCAAGACAATCTGGAAACAAGAGGTTATAAAATAAGCCAGGCAAGAAATAAGGACTGTATTTCCTCAGGGCTATAAAACAAAAAAGACATTTCTGGTGAGTGTGTTGCCTGAAGGCTGGAAAAAAAGCTCATTGCCCAGACTAATTAAAAAACTGAATGTTCCCTAATTTACAGAAAATTATTTTTTTGTTTTGTTTTTTTTAAATTTTTGCTTCTATATATTTGATAGAAAAGTTCATGATTTTTCACTGTAATTTCATTTTTTTTTTTAAATCTATTACTTCATTACTTTGGTGCAGAATGAATAGCAGTGAGTGATGTTTTTATCAGTAGGAAAAGCCATAATTTATGTCCTCCTTCGTATATTCCAAAGCCATCCAAGGGGCCGGATTGGAGTCTTTGCTGGGCCGATTCTGGCCCACAGATCTTATGTTTGATACCCCAGCTCTATGTGAAGAATAATTTGTGATGCTGTGCTGTGTTCCACTCTGACAGGTTAACTGACAGGAATTAATAGCATTTACTGGGTTTGGTTAAAGCAGATTCACTTGGAAAAGCGAAAAGTCGCTGGTTTAATTCCAGCCTGGGAAACAAATGCCCTTTGGAGTTGTGTCAGGAAGTCTATCCGGTGTAAAATCAAACATTCAGAGCTACCTGCTGCAGTGACAGGTGAGCCTTAGCACGCATTGCATTTTTGACACTAATTAGGTGCAGGGGCCTTAAACCCTTTTAAAAGGGTTCAATGTCACACTGAAGGTATTTTACCCATAAACACTGAGGTAGAAACTATAAGTCTTTTTCTTGACCTTATCTGACCCCTTAGAGCTCGTGGATTAACATAAATTAAATCTACACATAAAAGTCATCAGCAAAAAACCCCACTCTAATTATGTGGATGGTGGCAGCACGCCATAACCGAGGCCATCAAGGTCCCAATCATTTTAGCTGGCGACAGTTTCATTTGTGGAATTGAAGGCTGTGTTTTCTCCCACTGTTCGTCTGATAAGGGCTGAGCGGGCACGACTAACGTTTCTCTTTTCCCACAATCGTGTCTAGAAACCGTCACACACATAATGATGAAAGCTGTATAAAATCATGCTGGCTATCATGAAAGGATGACAAAAAGCACTTAATGTCAGTGCAGCATTGTTTAGAGACTGGCGGTGAAAGAAATTAAATAAGTTTTATCGTCAGGGCTGAGAAGCCTCGTGAAATGCAGTTTTACTGAAAGATGTGTTGAGAACGAGCCAGAAACTTCACTGACTGAATGAGCTGGAGGGAAGTGAGGCTTTTGTAGGACACTACAGGAATCTCTGTGCGGCATTTGTGTGTGCGTTAGGGTTGTACGTGCGTGCTTACCCTGATGTAAGCGTCCTGGTGGTGCCTGGCAAAGTACAGCATGTTATCCAGAGCCAGCATGCCTGGAGGAATCTGGGTGAAATCCACAGCTGGATTCACATGGTTCTGAGAAAAACAGAGGTGCAGTGTGAGACATGTTTTTAAACACATTTCACCAAATCTCCTTTTTAACCTTTAATCTCTTTGATATAATCGATTAAACATCCCGTTTCCCCTTTTCCCCCCCAGCTGAGGGATCACATGCACAACATAAACACTCCTTCTGTCAGGGAGGAAACTTGGAGTTTTAGGGCCGCGTTAGTGGAGCAGGAGGTCATCCTTTTAAAGCCCCTCAAAGCTTTTGATTCCATTAAAGACAATGTTAATAAAAAAAACACTAAACAAACAGTAGAAAAGTACTGAGGAGTGTGTGGGTGTAGATTGATCTGATTTATTCGCAGCAGGCTGGCAGTCTCAAATAACCGACTGTAATTAGATTTAGGTTAAAATAATGCAAAATTATAATTGGTGCAGACTTTATTTTTAAAACTAGAGCTCTGCCCACTTGAAATCTGTTAAGTAAAAACAAATACACAACTTGTCGCTGATTATTAAACAGATACATGATCTTCACACTCATGGCTGATACCCTGTAAGATCTACTAAAAAGGTTGTTTTCCAAGCCTTGCTAGGTGTTTATATATATATATATATCTGTCTGTTGAGAGTCTGAATATCTTCTACTAGTGTATAAACACTTAAAATATCTTCCACAGTAGGTGAAATGCAAAAGATTATTGGGCTAAAAGTTGACATTTTGGAGATGGATATTGTAGTTACGACACTAAACTCAAGTAAATTTCGAAATATGGTAAGTAACTCTAACTGGAAGCGAAGGGCCATGGGGAAGGAACAATATGAAATACTAACTTATACTAAAATATTCAACAATATTCAACAATCAGACTCAAAACTTTTAAATAACAAAAACACAGGCACTACTTTTAACATCTAAATATTGCATCAGACATGCGGGAAGAAACCGTTTGTGCTGAAAGTCTGTCAGACGTAATTATTTCCAGACATTGCAGACGACTAACAATTAAATGCACAGATACACGCGAAGACGCTTCACTCCGAGACTCTTCTTGACTTTTAAATGTGACGCAGAATACTGAAGAGGACAGCGACAGGAAGACGAGTAAAGGAAGCGGAGGATGAAAGAGAAATGGAGGACAGTGAGACCTGGCTCATCAGTTTTGTAATTCTGCCTGACAGCAAGCAGACTTATAGGCTTAAACCAGAAATAGACTACGTGGCACATGCATATCTAATCAAATGTGAACAATCTCCCAGCATGTCCAACAATATCTACTGAATAGAAGTTGCGTATATTAGAAGGTAAACAACTTTTCTCAGTAGTGATAAGGCTGATCTAGAGGATGATGAGTTTTATATGTGTGCACGCGCAGTATGTATGTGTGGGTCTGTGCAAACTGAGGTGCACTGAAAGCAGACTAAGGATTTTTAGGGTGGGTTTTCTCCACACAGTGGAGACAAGACAGGCCAATTTGGCCTTATCTCTACTGAGCACACTGCAGTCGGAGTGTGAATGGGAAGAGCCCCGAAACGGCTCTGGGCTTACACCAAGCCACAGTGGCTTTACTTAAGTTCTTATGCCATAGTTAGACTGCTGCATACAACACAAAAGCAACACATAAACACACACATTCCACAATACTATACTTATTTTGGTACATTGCATCCAAGGCTGTACAAAAAACGTAGCTACTGGGTATGAACAGCAAAGCCAAAGCATAAGCATGATGAGTTTATAGTCACAGGTTAATACGACATGATAGTCCTTTTCTTCTTTTCATTGTCAAAGAACGATGAATCAGTAACCTTTGGGTCACGACTATCCTGTGTAAGTGTGGAACATCCTCAGTTTCTCAGTGAGATCTCCGCTTCACTTGTGATATGTGGCTTTCAAAGACCACAGGAGCCAAAATCATTAACTTTAGGAAGTTTGCAAACCAGTGGGTGACATCATGTCAGCTTTGTTTATCTTTGATATACAGCCTGTTATTGCACTAGCTGCGATATGTTTAAAAGAAGCTTTTTTTTACCAGGAGGATAACATCAGAGAGGAAGCGGATTAACGAAGCCCTCTAAAAAGACTTACAATAAAGCCAAGCTTTTTGTAGTCGCGGGTGTACATCGACTTGCGTTTCTCAATGCTGCCGCTGTTGTTGGGCTCCAACTCTACGTCGAAGGCGATTCTCCGAAGCTCAAAGATGATGTCTCTCTGAGCCTGCACACACAGAGAGGAATGTTAAAGCGCTGCTCACAAACCCATCAGTCTTTTCTTCCATTTACCACTTTACAGTCTTAAAATCTTTCACCCTCATTCTCCTTCGTCTGGGGTCTCGCAGCTCCCTAGGCAATCTGGACAGTAGCCAGTTCCCCGATTTAAATATTGAGCCAAAATTATTATTTTGGATGCTTCCAGCCCAAACAACCCACGAGCCACTGAACAAAAGATTAATGATTGTAAAAATGGGGGGAGAGGTACAAACACACATGGTAACAGAGTATATACGGCAAAAACAGAGTTTGTACAATTCCAACGAACTTGAAAGTCAGTCTATGATCCATCCAGTCGTTACAGTGTTTTTCTATTCAGGGATGCTTTAACGTATTAGCAGTCTGTTTGGGATCTTTGTTGAGCTGAGAAATGAAGCCGCTGCAGATGATATGCAAATCTGATGGTAATCTACCTCCCTCCCTCTTCACACCCACCACCACCCGGTTTGATTGACTGTCCCACTCCACACCTGGTCCTGAGGATCCATCTTGGTCATCATGCGGTCCTCGAGCAGGTTGAAGTTGAGAACCTGCAGCACGTACAGCTGATGTGCCATCTCATCATTAATGGGCGTGTTGCTCCGGATCACATTCTGCATGGCGTAGAGGACAAATGGGAAAAGTAAAGGAGAGGGGAAAGGGTTTAGGGTCAGAAAGGCGAGAAGTGGATTATGCCGGAGGACGACAAGATATGACAAAGAAGAATAAGAGGATTTGGACGTGAATGGCGAGGATTAGAAGGCAGATGAAGGAAAAGGGGACGGAGAATGAGATTTCACACAGGAGAGAGATGATGAAGAGACAAAAGGGAACAGGTGTGGAAAAAGTATCCACAAGAGATAACGACCAAGGGGGTGAAACAGAGAAAGATGTGGCAGGTGTCATTTTTGTTACAGAAGAGAAGAGGTTGAAACTCGAACAGCAACAGGGAGAGACAAAGACAGAGAGGAGGAGACAGAGGAAGACACTGGAGGGGTAAAGAGGAGAAGGGTATGGGTAGACTTACACTGAGAATGATGGAGCGCAGCTGTTTCTGGGCAAGAATATGGGCCATCTCCTAAAGGGGGAGAAAGAACAGTGGGGAGGAACAGGGAAGAGCGGGAGAGAGAGTGAGACACAACGCCATATCAAGACAAAGCGTCTTAGGATTGTCCATGCTACGATGAGGAATTAAGACGGGTAAAAATGAAAAATACATAATTAATTAATTTAAAAAGTAAGAAAGCCATCCGAAAAAAAGGAACTTAAGAAGGGATACTAAATGCACTAGCTGTTGTCTTCTACAGTGCAAACTACAAAGGGTGCTAATCAAGGGTGCACTTACTGTCAGGGGACAATTTAGGATGTCCACAATGTGCTCATCATACTACCATATCGTGTGCAGTGAAGAAACAAAGTCAGAGACAGAGAGACAGAGAGGGTGAGTGAGTGAGTGAATGTGGAGGAGAAAAAAAAAAGTGTGAGAGGAGGTTAAAAAAAACATTTTCTGTCAGCCGAGCAGCCTGTGGCGAGAGGGGAGAAAGGGGGGTGAGGGGCAACAGAGTCAGCAGAACGGTGACAGTCTGGGGGTTTGTAATAATAGGTCTACTGATGGTCGAGTCCTTAATGCACGCACACAGACACACAAAACACTCTTGACCTTAGAGGAAAAACAAAACAAAAAGAGTGCAGCCAGCATCTCACATCTTCTGCATCACGCTGAAATAAACGATCACGATTAGTGTTAGTTTGTGGTCCCACAGCCCCACGTTTTAAAAGCGGCCTGTTCGCAGAAATAACACAAACACGTAACCTGAGCTAAAAGAGAAACAGCTTGCTTGTCCCCTAAACAGAGTCTTATAAAACACAACATCTTCTCTGAGCAAGCTCGGTGACAAAAAGTGTTAAATTGATAATAAACAGCCACACGCAGTCTGTTTTCAGCACTGCGGCGAAGCTCGTTTCGGTCTAGCGTGCCTCCAACTTTGTGCGCTGCGCAGGAGAAAGGCTCTGAGTTAGCATCATTCATTATTAATGTCAGAGCGCATCCCTGGACCCTATGGTGCTGGGGCAAGGGATCATGTGATGAGCTACAGGGCAACGTGTGACATGTGTGAGAGAGCGTGTGTGTGCGGGAAAGACTGGAGAAATGGGAGCATGGTAGCACTTCTTTACACTCAGGTTTTATTTATTGCACTACACTGCAGATGTTTTATAGTTTCGTATACAGATGCACACCGGATGCATACAAAAGACACAGTTAGACACTGTTAGAGTTGAAAAATGCTGATGACTGCAACATGAAATGATCCACGATACAATATATGCAGTGTATTTGTGTGTGTGCGTGCACCGCAGCCTCACCTGTCTCTTCTCCTCAGGAGCTTTGAGGAATAAAGCATTGATGACAGCTATAGTGTAGGTCTGAATGTCTTGATCAGTCCTGTGATTAAAACACAGTCCAAATAGGAGGTTAAAGGCATTTATCACTATGAAGCTTTTCAGAAACCAGCGAGCTCGATTAATGTTAAAAAAGAAGAATTTCATTCATGTACCCCTGAAGATGCGGGATAAGCTGTCCAATGGTGATTTCTTGTGCCACCTTGTGGTAAAGATCCTGACTGTTGAGCACCATGGACTCCAGGATCGCCAGGGAGCGCTGCAGCACTGCCGTGTCCATGGCTGTCTTGTTCACGAAGCTGGCAATCTGAAAAAAACAGGGCAAAGCGTTTAGAGGATCTGTCGCAGACATGGTTAAATTTTCCATAGCAATTTTTGATTGAAAATTAAGGCAATAGGATCCTGGAAAAATAGGATGGAAAAGATTTCATAACTTTTAAAAGTTTAAATTCAAACTTAGGTACAAACTCTGCAAACATGTTTTACAAAAACACATTTCATAGAGGTAAGGTAAAAAAAATAAAATAAATAAAAAATAGAAAGACTTTGAGATGAGGGAAAAAATTAAACACACATCTCATAATGAGTATTTTTGCCTTTAATGTTTATGTCCTGAATATCGGACCATTGCCAAACACTTTTATAGACATTGAGCTTCGGGACATTATCATAGGACAAGCTTCATTGCAGAGGCTGTAAATGTCATGATGTAAATGTTCGATCAAAGCTTTATTCAGCGAATAACAACAGCACTCTGAATGCCGTTAATAAATCAGGGCTGCCTTTAATGAAACGTTTTCTTGGTCTGACCTTCTTGATGAATGCCACAGAGAAAGTGTCCCAGGAGACGATGCTGTGGTCCATCAGCTCCACAAAGGCCGTCAAAGTGAAGGACAGCAAGTCTCCAAAACTAAAGGGCAGGACACACAGAGACACACGCAAACCATAGGACGCTTCTCTCTAGCAGATGGCTTGGAGCAGTGTATAATCTGCAAAGCCCTGATGGCTTGGAAGGCAACAAGGGGCGAGCGGTAGGCAGAAACAGAGAAAATGGTGCATATGAAAATAAATTCAATGCCGCAACCAGGCTGGCTGAAGAAAGACAGAAGACAGGCGGAGGGGGAGAGAAGAATAAATGGGGACAGAGGCTTGAGATGCAGTGCAGACAAACTGGCCTTCGAGAAACAGCAGGGGCCATCAGAAAATCAGCAGGAGCCGGGCAGCACAGGGCGGCGTTCAATCAGGACCAGAAAGCTATGTTATAGAGTGAAGTCATGCAGTTACACAAATATCAAGAGAAATCAATCAGCTCTGCAAGAGTCACAGGGGGCCAAAGCAAGGACCACATTAAACAGCCTCCACTTCATATTTCTGCTGCATGAACTTAATGAAAAAAAAAAAAAAAAATCGCAAATGATGAAATATAGAAGCTTTTACTTCCTCATAAATCACAGCAGTAGGAGTTTCTGGAGTTACTACCTTTCTACTTAACTTTTACATGAGTTTTGGGATTTCTGGCCTTTTATTAGTTTCACCAGTAGCTTTTACAGTACTGACCTCTACTGCTTACAACTGGCATTGCTCAGGCAAATATTGTGACCTGGCCTAAACGTGTTGCTCATTGTTTATCTTACACTGATTTACTGTTAGGTGCTTTAGTAGATGCAACATGAAAATATAGCAAACACCTATGAGGCTATAGTCAAATACAATAAATGTTTGACTAAAAAATGTTGGCATCCTTCCTGAAACTTCTATCAAGAAGAAAAAAAAAGATACACTTTTTACAAAAGTGAAGATCGCCGTTTTAAACACAACAGAGTGGCATCGACCGTCAAATCAGCAAACCAGAAACCGAAGATAAAATGATAAGAAATGCTTTCAGCACACGGGTCAGTACTGCTGCATGGTACATGATTAGTAACAGTCATTAGTAACCCACAGCTGAAGAATGAAGAGGCCTTTGCAGATGGTACTGGGCATTTTGATGTAGTTACTGTAACTAGTAAATGCTTAATGAAATCGAGGAACACTGAAATTAGAGGATAGATTATTTAAGATAAAGAAAGAGAAGAAAATCTTATTTGACAGATGGATGATGATCCTAATGTGTGATGTCTTCATGTGTGATGTGCTATTGGCTAATAATGTAAAAGTAGCTGAAGTCTAATAGTGAGTGCAGAGACAATCCCCCTCACCCTGAGCACTATTTAGGAAAGAAGACCAAGATTTAATTCAATGTAAGCACCGACTAAAACTAATAAATTAGCTCCGCTGAACCCCAAATGGCCATAGCAATATCTGATCGGGTTTTTATAGATTTCTCACGGCATTACATTTTTAGAAATAAATCATGGCCTTCCAACAGTCTGAGGCAAAGACGTAAGAAGATTATTTTGCCCAAAACCACATGCAAAAAAAAATAAAAATTTAAGTGCAAAACTGATTTCAAAACAGAAGCCTGTAAATGGCTGTGTTAAACACATAATTATAGTAATTCCCCATAAGGCTTTGGGGCCAGAGTCTTCATCATGCAGACTCAGGCAGCAGGTTAGGAAGAGCACAGAGTCAATGACGTTACCCGGGGGGATGGGAGGGGCTTACCATGGCTTCATAATCTTTTGCAGTTTCTGATAGCGCCTGTAAAGAGAAACTTAGGTGTCACAGGTGGGAAACACACAACAAAACCTTAAAGTCTCAGCAGGGAGCAACACAAATCACAATCTTTTAACAATAAGCATCCCTCAAAGAGACCAGACTCTAAGGAGGTCCACTCTCATACACAGAAGAAGGATTCCTTACTGTGCAAATGTAAAGCAAGTCTCAATATAAACAACTTTAATACACCGACTCAAAATAAACACTTTGGATCGCTAAGGGGCTCAAAGCATGCCAAGCAGAAACGGCTGACAAAGCGGCTTGCTGCAGACCTAATGTGCCACAGTGAGCACAATGAAACGGAGTTTTGCACATTTCAAAAAGCAGAGACCAACTTGTAAATATGTGACAGGTGCAGTGGGAGAAATGCCTTACGCTAAACAAGCAAAAGGAAGCAACATCTGCAGAGAGTTAACTTTCCCTGAATAGATTCGAGATGACAGGTGCACTCATGAAGTTCAGCGATACTACCCATGTGTGCAAAAATCAGCTAATATGAGGTTGTCTCCATGTGCACCTCTGTATTGCTTCAGAGATCTGGCAGTCTGCTTCCGACCACATGCATCTGGGCTCTGGGATTTCAGCATGGATCTCAAACTTCAGCTTCTGTGTCCAACTGATTCAACCTTTATGTCGTGGATCATCACTGCTAGGAAGATCCAGGTCTCAGACTAGACTAGCTGAATAGCTCAAAGACATTTGATAAGTATGCACTGAGACAGGAGGGCAAACATGGGTATGGAGTGAATTTACCATGAATTCATCTCTCAGGGTCAGACTGTTAATTTGGAGAAATCTGATAGAACAGGATTGGTCAGAACGGGACTTTCTGGAAGCGATCTACAAACAGCAGCAGCCCTGGAAATGAGGGCCAGGTCCAGAAAGAGACAACCTTCATGGGATTTAAACAAGGGACATTTTTTTGCTCTTAATGGGTGGAGTTTCAGAACTTCTTAATTTCACCTGATAAAATAAACAAAAAAACTGTTTTAACAGTGGGGTTTGATTTCAGTATCAGTGTTCCTATTACTCTGTAAATCCAGTTTTCAAAGGGATGACACTGCTAATAAGGTACAATTCAATGGAATAATGTTTAGAACAGGTTTTGTGAATTTAACAGGCAAAATTATGCTGGGAGCTAACAAGACAAAAACAGAAAAAACATGAATGACAATATCAAGGTGGCAGCATATGTTAAACCTGGTCAAAGAAGACCGAAGTTGATAGTAAGTCTGGCGGTGTTAATCAGTTTGAAGTTGCACTGTACATTCTGAACGTGTGTCAAACCACAGTATGAGTTGCTCCATGTTTTTGTCAGTAGAGGGCAATGTCTGCCTTAAACTTGGAGTTTAGCTGGGCAGCTGATCTACACATGAATATTGTGCAGCATCTTTGGCAAAAGCATCAGATCACAGAACTGCTCTGCCCTCATGAGTCTCGAGCACAGAGCCTCTTGAATAATTACAGTTCACCAAGTTGGTTGGCAGGCACACTAATGAGTGTGTGTGTGTGTGTGTGTGTGTGTGTGTGTGAGAGAGAGAGTGTGTGCATTAGCCTCTGATACCTATCTGCATGCCTGTTTCATAAGCTACTTCTGTTGAGATGGAAATGCAGCAGAACCACTCGCCCTGCTCTCTTTTGCTTACACGCGCCGCTTAAACTCTCAAACCCTGAATAGGATTTGATGGGAATTTAGATGAAAAACATATTTAATCAAAGGGCCAGGAGCAACAGGAGGAACCTCGGTGCTGCTGTGACAGCTCCTTGCATTAAGATCAAATATTTGCTAATTTGAACATCATATTCAAAAAGGAGAAGAGGCCTCACTGATTTCCTGTCAAGCTGTACCCACAAACACTAGATCACTGAGTGGTTTCTGCTAAGAAAAAGCCATTACATGTCTAACCAGAATTTGAACCTTCATTTAAAAGCAATCATGAGCGTGACAAGACGACACCCGCACAAAAAAACTGCAGTTCTTACTTTGGGTTTTCACTGCGCTTCTGTCGGGACACGTTGAATGTCGTGTGTTTATAACCACGCATTAGGTGCAAAACAACTCCTCAATCTATCGTTTCTCCCCCTGGAAAAAAGAAGGGCTGGATAATGGGAATTGCACGAAGCAGAAAACGAGCACGTCTCGCATGGCTGGCCGCTCCTGCCCTCCCTGCCAGTTTGCACCGTCCATCTACTTCTGTGTGATTGCGTGCACGTTTTGCACTCATACTGTAATTCAACTCTTGGTTCTGGCGAGCTCTTTGCACTCCCCACAGCACGCCACTGGCACAAACCCCATCTCCCTCGCCCGCCCACTCCCCTCCCCTGGCATCACGGCTGAGAAGTTTCACCTCAGCGAAAAAAGTCCTCGCTTTAACCTTCAGTTGAGACGGTCTCCAGGGCACTACGCCTGCCCTCCACCCCCCACCTCAACACACACTGTGAGTTTTTGGATGTGCTGAACATGCAAAAGGCAGAGTATTTCCTCTCAGCTGTGTGCAATATCACTATCATGGTCACCAAAGATGAACAGGAGCTGCTGGGCACTGTGTGAACCTGTTCTTCTCTTTGCAGCACAGGGTAGCATTGTTGAACCCGAGGCAAAACTTATGCACAAGGTTAGGGTTTTCATTCAGCGCAAATGTACGACTGATTATTTCATGCAGTGCATATAATGACATTTGCTATATGACCTAATAACATCCGCACAACCCTGCAGCACGCTGAAATAAAAGCGTTCCACATCAAAGGCATCTTCACAAAGATGGCGATGACACGAGACACCAGTAAAATAAATCCAGCTTAACAGAGTGAACTGAGGAATGTCAGTGAACGAGCGGCCAGTCAGCTGCTGTAAATGCTTTGAACTTAACCGGTCAGACTGCACAGTGCAACTCCAAAGACCCCCTTTTATTCTCACTGAAATCGGAGATCCACCTGAATACCATCCAAACCTGCAGCCCTTTTAAATAACGCCGGGGTCTTGTTACAAATTTGTGGTTCGTTACATCAGGCCTGTGAAAAATAATGTCAGCGATATGTGAAATTAAATATGGTAAGATTTGAATTAGGTATCCCATCGAACTGGAGTCTGTGTTTGCTAGTTTTGATGGATCACATTCTTGAGTCAAAGTCTAATATTGCCACATAAATCCAAAATCCAGAGGAAAACATTGGAAGTATGTACTCTTCCCTGCTCCCTATAACACACACGCACAAACAAAAAAGATGCTGCAGGGGAAAACGGTGCAAACAAGGCAAATCCAAACAGCAAAAGAAACAGTCTTCTTCTCACTTACTCAGTCCCACTTTCCACCATCTGAGTGAGCAGCGAGATACCATCGAGGTTGATGAACTCCTGGGCAAAGGTGATATCCCGGGACGCGTTAGCCAGGTCCTTAAGAGCCTCCAGTTTGGCGTCCATGCTTGATGACTGGATCCGTTCATGAAGCTGCACTGCCGTCTGGTACTGGAGGGCAAAAGGGAAAAGGAAACAGGACGTGTCCCAGATTGTGAACGATTTCATACGTATTCACAGAATTTGTTTTTTCAAATGGCAAAACACTTACAGGAGAGGTGGTCAAACGAAGGATCGAGCCGTTCTTAATGTCGCTGCGATTCTGTGGAGGATTACAAGGACACAAGCAGAAGTTAGTGTGCACTTCAGGCCTTTATATCTCCCTCTTGGATACAGCAGCTTTGCAGATGAGCAAACCTTTTCTGTGATGTAGAAATTTGTCGCGTCAGCAATCTGCAGAGCAAAGTTTTCAGGGCTCCCCAGGGACCACCTAAAAGGCATTGGATAGAGACAAAATACACTGTGTAATTGGTTTAAAAGTGCATTAAAAACAGCAAATAGGATTCAAGTATGGGGGTAGGGGACAGTTAAATTCAAATCCAAAAGACATGAACTAGTGCATACATAAAAAAAAAAAAAAAAAAAGCAAATGAAGACTTACCCCTCGCATACTTCTTTAATGATGGCTGAGAGAGGCTTTTTCTGGGAATTAAAAAAAAAGGCAAAACTACATTTAGTTCACAGTCTAGTACTGAGTTCCTAAAACAACAGGCAATTCAGAGAGGGCTGCAATTATTTTATATTGCGGGACTGGCACAATGAGAGGCTGTTCTTCAGGAGCCTGTATTTATCCAACTGCTGATGTGGGATCATCGACCATGGCTGCTGCACCGCTTCATTCATTATTAGTGATTCAGTGTTTCTACAGCGGTGCAGAGTACATCTTTTCAAGAACCACATTTACAATTTCACAGCTAAAAAATTGAATGAAGATTCAATGAAATATACAGAAACCCCTCAGTTCCCCAGGAAGCCTAAAACAAGATACTGTCTAAAGTGAAACAAGTTTCTTAATCTAGATCTGGGGACATCTAATAACAGCCTTAGTATACCAGCAGTGAAAGATTTAGCATTACAAGTCAACTCATGTTGAGGCCAACCTTCCCCCCCGAGGGGCAAAGGCTACACTAAAACTTTGATGTTTTATGATGCTGACGTCAGCCTGCTTTCACAACAACACGCTGATGTCTAACCTTTGACCTATGATCTTGAAGCATTACAAACTAAAATGGAGTATTTTATTATCTTTAACCATATTATTGGATTAAAACTGGCTGTAAAACTTGAGATTTTATGGTGTCATTGAAAAAATTAAATGTGTGTTGTACAGCTCTCTCCATGCCCTTTCATATGATATATTACTCAGTATGGTTTCTTAAAAAAGTTTTCAGTGTTAACTTTGACCTTGGGTGCTAGCTATAAAGTAGCAGAGCCAAATGCTCAGCTAACCTATGTACTCTGGTCCTCCAGGGCCTGGTATATTGTTGTGAAGTTTGAGAACAGACAAACAAACTGAGCCAATTACACAATGTTTACTCATTACGTAGTTGGGGCAGCACCTTTTTTAAATGACTTTGATCAACCAAAGATAATAAAAGTACAGAAAAACGATATCAGGTTCTGAATCAGGATACTTCATTTTCTGCTGGGCCAATTCTAACCACTCTTTTCTTTAAATTCTTCCCCCCCAAATGCATGAAGATGGATTCGTTTGAGTATCTATATATCAAAATATACGAGCATATTGCATTATTGCTTTTCTGGGGATTAGCCCAGACAGTGAGAGAAGCTGCGGTGATGAAGACAGACAGACAAAAGATAACGATGGCAGGATGGTGGGCATATATGACAAGGAAAGAAAGGCAGAGTGGTGACAGAAAAAGAGGGTGGGCTGTTTGTGAACAAAAGGGAGAAGGGGAATAAACAAAAGCAGGAAAAAGTATGTGAAAAGAAAAAGTGTACACATAAAAGGAGTTTGAGTCTTTTTTTTTCCTGCTCTCAGTGTACTCATAAAAAGCAATGCAGCTAATAACGAGGACAACAAACAGAGATGGACACAGAAAGATGAAAAATTAGGAGCATGCAAGATGTGTATGAGGAGGGAAGCGAGATAAATAAAAGCAGCGTGTGCACGAGAAATGCTAATCAGTGTTAACTTAATATCTGCTTGCTTGCCACTGCCATCATCCTCAGGCTCTGTGGGAGATACAGTATGCTGCCAGGCTACATGCATAATCTCTATACAAACTCACGCAAGCACAAACACTCATAAAAGTACTCGACGCTACCACCACGTTTCTAAAAGTTTTCAGCTATTTAAACCCCATATTTACCTTAACCCCCCCTTCACAAAAACAACATTTTAAATGTTGACTCAAAGACATTTTTAATCGTTTTTGGGAAAAATAAATGCTCTTAGAATTTAGTGCCAGTTACATGTTTCAACCAGAGGCATGTTTTCCACTGTGTTGCATCACTTCTTTTAAAAAACACTCAGAAGGCATTTGGGAGCTAAAAGGGACCGATGCTGTAGCTCTGAAAGTGAATATTTTCAGTGGTGACGCTGACAGACATGGATTGCAGAGAGTCCCTCTTTCATTACAGATCATGCTGCAGTAACACGAGCAGAATGTGGTTTGGCATTTCAGGAATAAGCAAACCCTTCCTAGAAAATGTTGCTCCAAAACCTGCATACGTGCAACGTTTGCATGTCGTCCAAGCCGCTGCGCGCCAAGGAGCCATCGTGGATGCTGGCTTGTTATTTTTCCCACGACAGCAACTGAAGCTCAGAGGATGGAGCATTCATGATTAAAAAAGAAAAAACAAATCTGATTTTGATTACTTCCTTGCTTACAGAGATTTCTTCAGCCTCTCAGAATCATTCGGTTTTTGCAGATGATGCAACTTCAGGATTAAAAACTTCATTGTTAAATTGCTGAATTATTTGGCAGCTCTTGACAGAGTAGTAAAACCCTTCCCGTGTTAACTTCTCAGTGAATCATCCTCTCTGGTAAACTCTTTTTATACCAAGTCATGCTAATGTGAAATAAGAGAGAAACACAGAGATGCTTCCAGTGACCCTACTTTATATGTTGCCTATTATGTACCTATAAATACAAGCAGTTCTCCAAGCTTTAAACTGACTCTGTTTCCCCGTCTACCATTTCCCTGTCTAACCTCCCACTACATCTTCCTCTCCTTTACTATTACTTTCAACCCACACGAGCCACTTTGTTTAACTTACTGTAAGCCCAGTCAGGAGTATAGTTCAAGGGTAGCACCTACATAACCGGAATTCACTTTGTACAAAGGTGAAAAGCAAAGCTGTTATCTATAACATCCTATACCACCCACTAGATTTCAGCTCCTGTTACACCACACAATAGTTTATCTAAGGAGTTATTCCACTTTAGCACATTTGGTGGTTATTCTTTTTTTTTCCCCCTCCGAGATCATTTATATGCAATAAAGCATGACCCGCTAGAACCTGCTAGCCATTTTTGCACATTCACTGAAGGTGAATATAAATAAATGCCTTTATTTTTAGTTTTCTATCTTTTAACCACAGCAGTGACACTAATATAAAACCAATTTTAGCACATTACCTAAAACTAAGTGGGCTGTTAGTCTTAGAGTTTGTTTCTTGCCCCTTTCCACCTGCAAACATTCCTCTCATCCCTCTACTCCACCAGAAACCCCACCACCCAATCCTCCCCCAGTTTCTCTATTGCCTTTCTGATAAACAAAAAGCAATTAAAAACACTTAAAAACAACTGTCTAAACTTGTAGCGATTCCCCCGCATTCCTACATAAAGGTTGGACTTCTGTGCCTGAAGATGTTTGGAGAGATACAGAAATCACAGAGACACACACCGAAGCAGATGTAGCCTAAACACACTCACGCGTGCACTGCAGAGGCGCATATACAAACAGACAGAAGTAATAAAAATACACATATTTGTCGGCATGCACATGGATACAGGCACATGCATGCACACACACAGCAAATAAGCATGCACACGCATGAACAGTAACAACGATCCATGTTGCCACACAAACACACCCACGCACATTTTCACTTAAGCAGAATTTTACCTGCGTAAACAAAATTTACACATACAAGTTTTCAGGCATGTACACACACACACACACACACACACACACACACACACACACACACACACACACACACACACACACACACACACACACACACTTTCTCTGGGTATCAAAACAGCTCGAGCTGCAGAAGCCCACTCCCCGTCGCATGAGTCAGACAGCCATATGCTGCTGCAGGGCCTATTGTACAGAGGAGATGCAGAGGGAGGAGGAAGAGGTGGGGGTTGATGGTGGAGGACAAGAGAGGAAGAAGCACAGCGCGCGCAAGTTTCGCAGTCACAACAAAACACGGGGAGGAGGAGTGCGAGGGGGGAGCGAACAAGAGCGAAAGCAAAGAAGGACAAAGAGGAGGAAGGCAACACAGAGGTGGAACAAGAGGAAGATGACAGAGAGAGATAAAAGGAGGTGGAGGAGGATGAGGAGGAGGAGGAGAGGTGGCTTAAAGAAGTAAAGACAGACCTAAGCAAAGCTAAAGGCAATCTACTCAGACTGGAACAGCGCTGCTGATAAGGGGGGGGGCATTTAATACAAAAACCACACCCCCTAAATCTCTACTTAAGTGTTTAAAGCACCAGAAGCACATGTACTTCACAGTTCAATACTTCATTCACTAGTTCATCCATTGAGAAGGGCAGTTGTGACTCCGGTTACCACGGTGACTCATAGCTTTTACAATCATTAGCCCATCTGTGAGTCACACAAACAACAAACAGGCCAATTTATAAAACTGTATGTGCAATCAAACAAAGTAACAGCAAAAATGTCCCCCCACACACACACACGGGGTAGTCGCTGTTTGGGCTAATTATTTTATTAGCATCTAATCTAGCGCTGGATAGACCCCGACAATCTGCCGACATACGGCATGGCCATTATCTGTGGGCTCGTAATGGATGCGAGCTGCGCGCAGGCGAAAGCAGCTGCGACGCAAATCTACACAGAAGTGCAGTTTCAGTTTTAAAAAGCACACACCAGTGTTGTTAACTGTTGAGCATAAACATAGCAACTGCATTATGTAAATCAGTGGAATATATAGCTATGCACTGATGAGGTTTCATAGCGCTTTAGCATTGCAGCTATTTAATGTTACAGTTTTTAAAAAACAAACGATAAAACCCTCCTTACAGTCGTGGAGCTCCACCAACCAATCAAGTTGCAGTTTAGATCTGTGTTTGTCCAGATGCATGCAATATATCAAGTGAAGACTTGGAAGAAATTTAATAGTGAAAACACCGCAGATTGAAGAAAGAGGAGATTCATGGATGTAGCAAAAAAGTTCATACAGAGGCTGGAAGAAGAGGACACTAGGGGTAGGGTGAGATAGCGGAAGAGAGTGATGGTGAAAAGAAGAAACCGAAAGAAGGCAAAGAGGGTCGCAAGATCTCCTCACGCTACCGAGTTACAGTGCAATAATTGCCACAAACAGAACATTGTGATGCTGAACGTCTTGGGTAATGGCCCAAACTGCGTGACATCACAATGATCCTTGACCACGACCATTACTTTAAGTGAACATTTGTGTCAGATGAAGCGAAACTCGCTCGAGGAGTTCCTCAGACATCACAGTCAAAAGAACAGGAGGTCACAGAGACCCTGACCTTTGACAAGCAAAGTTAATCCATTATTCCTTTGAGCTTTTGTCCAAACCTACTGAAATTTCCCTGAAGGTGTTCAAGAGATATCACATAATGCCTCTGACCACAGCTGTGACCATTATGTTTTACATTTTAAAAAACAGCATCACTAAGATTCATTGATATTGTAATGTGACAGATGCATAAAGCTTTAACTGAGTTTGTTTTCCATAGCAGACAATGTAAGAGTGAGAAGGTTGCTCACCTGTTTTGTACATGGTGTTGTGCTTTATACCAAATCTCACCTCCAGTCATATGAATACTTTTTGCTCTGACAGTGAGCTAAACAGCCCAGGTATTTACCCACAAACATCCATATTTTTTGTCACTTTTCTTAATGACAGAGCCAGCCTCTTTGCATTCAGTGAAATTTCTTTAAAGCTATGTCAAAGCTGTGACTAACTGTTAAACATCTTTAATCAAGGCCACATCCTTGAGGCTAATTAGTATAATTGATGGGAACAACGCAAAAGCTGCACCAAGCCCTGATCACATCCGCCCAGCCGCTCCAGAGAGAGACACCTACAAACATCCAAGCGATTTCATTATATACACAGCAACGGATTACTGCGCAATAATGTGTTCATACAAAACACGCACTGTGATTATGGTTTTTAAACCTGCACGGTGAGCGTCACAGACCCCAAACATTTTTTACTGGTTGTGCTGGATTTAAAGGACAGTAATGTCTGCTGGTGAGATGACGGTGTCTTTTGTTGCACTGAGGCACATACCTGGTCTATCTCCATGAGCTTGGGGAATGCCCCCGGCCACTCAATGGCCACCTTGACAATATCTGCCGGCGGCGGCATGGCTCCCAGGGTGGGGGGTGAGAGCCTCACTGCCTCACACCTCTGTCAGTACTACTGAAGATGGCTCATCCAAACCTGTAGGGTAGAGTGAAGGGGAACAAAAAGAAGCAGAAAATGAGGCACATTAGTCACTGATGTTTGCTTGTGTTAGAGTTGTTGAAATTCAAAGACTATTTTAAGACCGACAAGGACAGCGCTGAAAAATAAGACACAGCGCTCTGGGGGTGGGGGTGGGGGTGAGCGCAAGCAAATGAAACTCATCTTCAGGAGAAGCTAGTGAACTGCTAAAACCAATAAGATCACTTTCGTATAGCATTTAAATTTTTAGAGGAAGTTAGTCAACTGACCTACTTACATCAATTTACTATAATTTGTGCACCCACAAGAAAGTAAACACTCTGGCTCTTTTTATTTCGTACCAAGAAATCATCTCAGGTAAGGCTGGCCAACAACAGTGAGGGGTTTAGCATCAGTACCAGTTTAAAAACCACAAATACACTGCATGCTGTTCATTAGCCCATAGCTAGGACAGGCTCTTCAGTTAAGAACTATGCTCTGCATGCTTATTCCTGCAAATACTGGCACTGAAAGTCATACGTGAATGCAGTTAAACTTCTATCGCTTATGCAAACTAAGGCAGGCAGACTTTTTATTTGTCCTCTGAGATCAATTTTTCCAGGGGTAGACTAATTTAAAGTTGGAGTGTGGTACATTTACATATAAATAACCATCCAATAAATTCGAGCCCTTGCCAAACAAGCTCATACAATGCTGATTAAGCCTATCACAGCCACGTAAATCTCTCTGTATTTTGCAAAACTGGAGTTTTAAATGTGGTTACTGCAGTTACTTTCTGTACAAGAATTCAGAAGGACGTTAGAGCAACTAAGTGCATTTACTCCCACTGCCAAAAGGGAAGACAAAAAGTCCACACATCTGGATATATTCAAATTGTTCACTGGTGTTCGAGTCAAAATTCAACTGCTACTCTTGGTTCTATTCTCAATTCAGACATTTTTGTCCAGCAGAAAAACCATAAACCACTCAGCAGCATCTTCCTGTGACTCAAGCAGTGGAACAGTTCAGTTTGAAAGTCCCTTTGGACATTTTCACATAATAGTTCCTGTAGCTTTGGAGAGAGGACGTAACTGCCACATTAAACCACATTAGCATGAACATAAGAGTCAAAAGCAAGCGGTTAAACACGTTAGTAGCGCAGAGCTTCTTCCACAGCCTTGTGCAGTAGCACTTGCTTCAAGGGGTATCCCTTCAATTTAGCATATAAAAGGTCAGTTTACTCATCATGGGGCGCATAAAACAACCTTAAAAAGATCTGAGCAATGTCTTCTGTTATTCTGGGTGAGCTCTGTCAAGTCTGAGTAAATTACTTAAGCGACATGACCCAGATATCTTAGCTTGGATTGATAAAAAGACTTGATTAGCTGCAGATTAAAAAAAGCTAAAACAAAAAAAAAGTTGATCTGCAAAAGGAAAGCAGAAAAACGATGAAGCACAGATTAAAGATGGATGTTAGTACTTGACTTGGGGATGGGTCACAACGTAACTGAATTTTACAATTATACCTTGAATCTGTATAAGCAACCATGTGAACTCTTGTTCATAAACAAAGCAAAGGCAAAAGACGTCAACACTCACTCCACTTTCATGCAATTACCCCTACGCTAACACTGAACCTGTAATCCTCCTCCCTGACCCCTGTCAGCCCTTCAGGGCACCAAAAACGGCATGATATCTCACATAGGAGACGACAGCCAGATGGACCTGAAAGGCTGTGGATAAGCCAGTTTGTGCTTCCACAGCTTAAAGAAAGGCAAATCAGAGTCACCCGGAACCGTGCGGGGAGAGCTGAGCAAAACCACTTCTGTGTCCTTGCAGGGGGTCTAATGAAACCTGCCGGTGGACGAGTCTCGAGTGGAAAATGTAGCATAGAAATCCCCCTAATCAACTGAGGAAGGCATCAATAATTTACCTTCTCAGCTTGTCTAAAAAACTCAGATAATCCTAGTTCCTGGTGAAGAAGTCTGATTACATATTTAATTTGAAAATGCATAATGTATAATGGCTGGCTCAGACTAATTCCTGGGAGAAAACTGCTGAGCGGAATATGGTGTTATTATAGTGTTAATACACATGGCAAAAGCACCTGTGGATGGATGACTGGAGACGTGTTTACAAACACTGACCACATGTAATCTATGCACGTGTGCATTTAAAGAGCGTGTGTTAATTTAAGGACACCGGCCTGGCGTTGTGTGTGATTCACCCCATAATAATCCACATAGCCTTTATTCAAGGGCCCGTTGCCATGGCAGCTGCTGCATCAATAGCTTGAGATGTGGATGCATTTTCGTTCAAAACTGCATGCCCATACTCAAGTCACGTTTGTCACAACTTCACAAAAATGAGTCACTCCAGCCCTCTGCGTTGAACGAGCGTGCCTGCTGAAGATTAGAACGGTTTCTTAATGCATGTTAAATACTTTCTGATACACTTTGCCTTCAGTGATGTTCAGTAAATTAGTGTTTTGCTCCGCTTTCCAGCTCTGTAACCTTACGCAGAAAAGATAATGCCACAAAAGATGAGGAAAAACAAAATGGAAAGACAACACTGAAAGAGATCTATGTAAACATCTGGATAAACTGAATTCTTGAATCCTGCTTTTCTATTTGTTCACAAAAATGTGCCTTTTAAGAAAAGAAGAAGAAAAAATTAATTTCAGGCTCATCCTGTTTTTCCCATGTTAAAAATACATGTCCCAAATACAGGAGCCTTACTGTACTAACACATGTATGATTCATTCAGTTGCATTACACAAAGAAACTCGCATTAGTCATCTATGTACAGATAATCATCCCTCTCAAAACTGACCCGAAGTCACAGAGAGACAGAAAATGAAAGCTAGAAATCTGCTGTTCTTGAGACTGCCGTCAACATTTTTAGCCCTGATATTCCAGTGATTTTAATGTTAGTCCACTGTTTAATTTGTCAGTTTCCTCAGGTTAAAATATCACAGCAACGTTTAAGTGAAATATCTCAACAGCTGTTGGATGAAGAGCCATAACATTAGCTAAAGCTTGTACATTCACATGCTCTTCAGATGCTCCCATTTCCAAAGTTTTCCTGATTATTCCAGCACACATACAACACAGTGCATTAAAGAGGCTCATGAGATGAAGGGTACATGCTAAACTTTATCCTTTAAGGTTAACACACCATCACAGTGAATCTAAGACTTTAAGTTGACACTGTTTTCTGCACCAACATGTTAGCATTATCTAAATATCAGGGACCCCCAACAGAACCCAGTTGGGGTTTTTTAGGTTCTAAGCCTATATTAACTATTTGATGATATTCGATGGTACTGGCATTTATAACATCTAATAAATGAAATGTGAATAATGAATTGGATAACCATTAAAAAAATGGATGGCTGGATACCAGAGTGCAATGTTGGGTTTTTAAATAATTTCTCTAATCAACAATCCCCTTTTTGTCTTTTAAAAACACTCACAAAAAGTAAATAAGTAAAGCAGTTTATTTGAATGTAATTGTTTCGTATTGCTTTAACTAAACCTACCAGTGCAATTTCTGGGACTTCCAGTTGTAACTAAAGGCAAACAATAAAGTCCACTGGGACATATTTCTGTTGATGTTATCACAGACATAACAGGATCTGATGAGTAACATGAAACTGGAGTGCATAAATGCCAAAGATAGCTACTGTGATATGTTTGCACCAAGACTTAGGCTCAGTTCACTGAGTACCCTGCTGTGATAACACAAAGAAATAACCAAAAATTACAGGAAGATCCAATAAGTGAAGAATTCGAGAGACTTGTTTGTACCTTAAGTCAGAGCACAAGCTCATTCTCCTGACACAGGATTTGTTTTTCCAATAAGGATGAGAAGTGTGTGCGTGTTTGTGCGTTTGTATCTGTATGTGTGTGTTCCCAGGACCTTGTCATCATCTTCCAAGAACTTCAGATGACTCAAAGATGGACTGCCTTGAGGCATATTGATTGGAAATACACACATGTGCACGTACCAGGCCACACACACGCACACATTATCTAAAGCTTCAATTTAATTGAGAAACACAACGTTTCAACACACATAGCACACCAGAGCTACAAGTGGTCCAGGACTCATTCGATCAACATGTTTTTCTAGCGATCGACACGCCGCGCTCCTGCAAACAGCTTCTTAGAAACAAGCTTTTCACACCAGGATTATGTCTGGCGTCCGTATACGTTTGCCTTCATATCTACAAAAGATCATGATTTACATGAGCCATGTGGTCTCTGTATCAATTCCCTTATCTGTCACTTTGGCATCTCGCTGCAGCCTCTTTACACTGTAAATGGAACCTTGTTATCGCGCTAGCTGCTGTCACAGCTCATCATGTCAGAGCAGGTGATTTGCTGCAACCTGGTTTAGCTGAGTTTGAGTGACTGAGTGTGTTTATTTTACGCTCTGCTAGAGGGTTAAGCAGGCCAGCGGGATAAAGAGCTCATTCCATCTTTTTTTATCTTCTGGATCTGACCCCGCTTCTTTTCTCTTCTCTGCTTTTCTACCGCATCTGATGTTTTATTGCTTTCATCGACCTCTTTTTCCACTCCGTGCTCTGCTTCTCTCTCCAAAAACAAATTATTTTGCAGAATTTGACCCAAATAATACATATACACTCACCGGCCACTTTATTAGGTACATATATTCAACCGCTGGTTAGTGCAAATATCTGATCATCCAATCAAATGGCAGCAACTCAATGGATTCAGGCATGTAGACGTGGTCAAGGCGAATAAGAATGGGGAAGAAGGGTGATCTAAGTGCCTTTGAATGTGGCATGGTTGTTGATGCCAGACAGGGTGGTCTGAGTTTTTCAGAAACTGCTCATCTACTGGAATGTTCCCTCATAACCAACTCGTGGGTTTACAGAGAATGGTACAAAAACTGAACATATCTACTGAGCCACAGTTTTCTGGATAGTTGTTGCCAAAGGAGAGTGGCCAGACATCTTTGAGCTACAGTTGCTCAAATAACCACTCAAGGTATGCAGAAGAGCATCTCTGAACGCACAACGTCAAATCTTGAAGCAGACGGGCTGCAGGGCAGAAGACCACACCGGGTGCCCCTGCTGTCAGCTGAGAGCAGTGTTTAAGAACAAAGAAAAACTGGGAAATTTGCACAAGCTCATCAAAATTGGACAACAGAAGATGAAAAAAAATATACTGACCGGTCTGAGTCTGGGTTTCTGTCGCAACATTCAGAATGTAGGGTCAGAATTTGACATGGCACTGTAAGTCAAGGACCAGAAAAGCCTTATTGGATGCTCTCTTTTTAATTCTCTTGGTGCAATCTTCATATTTACACGTTGTATTCAGCACCATGACTCTTGTACAATGAACCCGCAGTCTAACTGTTCCAGAGTCAAGCCCAAAGTTATTGTAAGCTTTGAAAGTACATGTGTGCAATTAATCTGTCCTTATACACTCGCCCACCTGCTGTTACCAGGAGGCATTTAGTGCTGGGTTACAGTATCTATCTTCCCCATGATTACATATAAACAGAAGAAGCTAGAGCCTTGTTGATACTGGAATTTTGGAGAGGGTACCAGTTTTCTTTAGAGAGAGAATATTATTTGATTTAGGTAAAAAAGCAGAGAAAAGGATTATGACTGTTTTGCTTTTGAACATTATATAAACCCAAATAAATGACAAATACAAAAAAAAAAGACTGAGACTGTGAAATTATCAAAGTACAATTTATGCATCTTTCCATTTATAAGTTTAATTTAATCATATAGTCCATTAAACAGTTTATTATTGTGTGATTCTGTCACCTGCCAGAGGTAGAAATTAAGGAACAAAGCCATCAGTAAAGAGAAGAGAGATGATGACAGCAGAGGAAACAGAGGGGAGAGAAATCTTGTGTTTTGTTAGGCAATACTAGGTTTCACCTCAATAATTCATGATGTGTAATAGAAGGGTCCCACAATCTGTGGAGGGACGAGGGGAGGGTGAAGGTGAAGGCAAGGGAACATGAGTAGGAACAGAGGTAGGAAGGCTACGAGAAGCAACGTAAATGAAAGCGGGGCCGACAGCGTGTCAGAGAAAGTTAAAATGAAGGGTACTGATAATAAATAGAAAGCCAGAGAAAATGTAATAAAAAACAGAAATAAAGCAAAAAAGAAAGTAAATCAGCACATTATAGACATCTGAGAAAGTAGAACAAAAGAAAAGGAGAAACAGAGGGTTAAAAATAGAAAGACAAGGGTTATTATCGCATTATATGGACGTATCAGACCGCAGGATGACTTGTGCTAGAGTATGGTGAGACTGGGCTGCTCCACCAAGAAACTTTCTGTGAGAGCGTCAATGTTGTGACAGAGACCATGAGACGGCACTTTTTAAACACCGTGATGTGTCGCCTAGCAGCACTTGATGAACGTCAGACGCCTTTAACACATTTACCTCAGTGTCGCTCTCAAACTCGGTCATTTAAGTGGCATTTAAAGCAGCACGACCTGAGGAGGCTGTTATGTGCAAACACCCTCACCCAGGATCAGGACTGGGCACATTAGAAACTGGGACTGTTGTGGAGGGCCGAACCCTAGGAAAATAAGCCCCCATCCCTGCATTACACAGTCTGATCGGGTAACACTTTTACATAGTTTTTATTCGGTTATTAAAGTCTGGTTAAATACACAGTTTAATAATTAATGCATTTACATTTTTCTTTTTTAAAAAAAAAGAAATAATTTAAAGTTGTAAAAAATGTAGCCAAATTTCTCCACTCTCTAAGACAACTCTCTATTTGACTCATCTTACTTGTCATGATTGTAACAAGTTTCTTAACTGCTCATCATTATAACTTCAACCTCTTACAACTTACATAATGGAGATCTGTTATCATTCTGTGGTTCTACTAGAGTTCAAAGAAGTCCCCATTTCTTTCGCTAGGCCTTGGCACAGCACATCACTTATCGTCTGACCAGCTCCTGGTTCGAGAGCCATTCCCACTACCTTTCAGCCACATTTATTCTGATTGGCTGACCCTTGTCAAAAGAAGGCTTGAACAGCAGGTGGGTGGGGCTTGACCGATTGCGATTTATTAAACTTATCAGCAAATAGCTGGTACGTGACATATAATATCGTCGTGGTCTTTACTGCGCTCACCTTCATCATACAAAAGAGCAGAAAGGGACTGATTGGAGCGGTCTGAATCAGGGCTTACCTGCACATGCTGAACAGTATTAATTATGCTTCAAGAAAACCAAAACGTGCAAGTACTAACAAGACCTTTTTATCCCCCTATATCCACAAAGACCAAGCAAAACGCAATGTAAATGTAAAAAAATCTTATCATAACACATCTGGTCACCCAAGCTCTTGTGTGCCTGAAGTGTGTCTGCACCACAAGGTTTCACGGTATCATGTGAACTATTAGTGTGGGAGAGGTTTCATGTTTATTGCTTTCGCATGAGAGCTTCAAGAATTGTATATGGAGAGATCAGTAACTTTGTCTTTGTGTGGGTGTGTCTGTATTAGTCTGTGTGCTGGCTGGATTTCAAAAGAACCCCTTCAAGCTCTTCATCTGATGCCTCTACAAAGGGCCCGCCTAGCTGCAGGGGTTAGTGTCTGTGTATGTGTGTGTGCGTGTGTGTGTGTGCGTGCGTGTCTTCAAAAAGACCACCATCTTTTATTTGAGTTGAGACAAAAGGCCACAGTCGTGCTGCAGAGGACCTAGAGTTATTGTCGCTCTAAAGGTGACACCTTTACACATCTACACACAGCAGATGTTCACGTTACACTTATTGTGAGTGTACATACAAAACACACCCTGTAGTTAAGGTAGATCAACTATGAACACCATCTGACGCTTTATGTTCCAAATATGTTACTTTAACTTGATATGATTGAATTAACGATACAGAAGTGTGCATAATAGTAGTTATTACAGCTCAGTTACATTTGCACTATTACTGCTGGCATAAATTAAACACTTCAACCATTTAGGAGGTTGGAAAAAAAAAAGAAAACTCGCCTGGCTGGGAATCACTGATGAATAGAGTGTCAACACAAAACAGAGCACAGTCCCAAGAGCCATGAAAGGCATAACAGCAAGAGTACACTTAATCTTAAAATCTTCATGCTTATTTAGTTGTTTTCCCATTCTTCCACAACACACGTATACCTAACACCCAGTCGACAGGAAAAACCACTGATTGGAAGACAAAGGGCTGAGAAAAAGGCTTCAAATAAAGGACAAAGACATAAAGGGTAAAGCTAGGGATAGGGCTGAGAAATGTGGCATCAAGATTCAAACAAACAGGAAGCGTCATGTTCTGAGGGACTTCGCATACCAGCAAGACAAAGAAAACAATCTAGCCAAGTCATTTTTTAAAAATATTTTTATTATGTAATAGACCATTTTCTAAAATTTCTAAAGTCTCTGTGCGACCCATGTGCCTCTCAGCGGGCCTCTGTGTCACAAACCGCCTTCGCTCACACAACACTAGCAGGATATCCTGTCAAAGGTCGCTACCAGCTGCTCGTAGCAACTCTCAGCAGCAGCCAGCCAATCTCTTTCAAGGCAGTTATGCTGCTAACACCAAGCTGACTTTTGCATTTATGAGTTTACATGTGCCACTCAATATACCATCTCTATGTTTTTTTAAACATAAATCTACACACACAAGAAAAGAAATGAGCATGGAGCTATGATGCACCACCAAACACAGAACAAACACAGCCTAAGTATAGCGCTCAGAGCAGAGCAAGCTGGCAAATTAAGGTAAACAAGTGAATCAGAAACAATTAGAGGTACTTGGATGATATTCTGTAAAACCAAGTAATAAAAACACGGAAATTATTAGTGATGAGGAGACAAAAAAACTGAGACAGAGAAATAGAAAAAAAATCTAAGGCAAAATTAGGCCCCAAAGCACAAAACTAATCCTTAATGTTTATCGTGAGGGAACATTCGTATTGCCAAGTAATTACTTCCCAATGCAGCAGATTTATCAGCTGTGTAAGTATACACTTTCTTTAGCCAATCTAAAATCATAAACTACTGACACCACATTTCCATCCCACCAAATTACGAGGCCACAAGGCTCAGCTGTCTTTAAACTCGTCCGTTCTTTGACAGCGCAATTCTTCTTTGGTTTGCTGGAGGAAAACCCACGCAAGTTCCCTGTTCTTGGAACAGACATACCAAGACTTTTACCACTCCAGACGGCAAACATCCTACCGCACAATGGCCGTGCTTAAGGAGGTGGCACACTGGAGATTAAAGGAGGCAGGGGAGCACACGGAGCCACACCCTGAGGCCTACTGCATCCTGTGTAGCCTTTTAAAGAGTGAAAAGTACTGAAGACTTGAGGACTCACCCGCAAGACATCCACCAGTACTCTTAGCTTTCTTCCCAATCAACCTGCTTCTTGTGCATGCGACTACAATAACAGGATGGAGAGGGCGACTTCGGTGTGACAATCTGCCTCCAAGTAAAGTGACTTCAGCATCACAAGCCACAAACAAAAAGTTCACCACGGTCTGGTCTGTGCAGTGCTTCGCCTGAGGCAAAAGAACAACCGACAGAGTGCTGAGACAGAAGGAGGAAGTAGAGGAAGTAGGCGTTTTTCGAGTGAGGAGGAAACAGGTCTGTCTGTTAGAGAAAAAAAAGCGGTAAATTCAAAGATAAGACGACAACAGCCGAGAAAACTTAAAGCTCACATGCAAGGAAAGACAAACAATGCATCTGTTTCAAGCCTAGGAATTAAAAACACACTCAGTGAGGTGACTGGATTACTTAAGGGTAATTATAGCTTATGAATATGCCATCAGTGCCCCCCTACTCCAGCTCCACTGTGTTAGTCTAAACTGTTGAAGCCTTAATAGCCATCTACAAGCACAACAAATTAAGCCCAAGACTTATTCTGTGTGTATATGTCAGAGTAGACAGCTAACCTATCAGTGACATTTAGCACGCCAAAAATAAAGAGCAAGGTTCGCCCTTGTTCGAGAGCCAAGCTGCTGCTGCATCTAAAATGTTGGCATTAAAACATGGGCTGAGAGTAACGATGAATTCATGTATGGATTCAGATATCATCAACCAGTGCAGCTCACACTTTCACTTCCACCTCTCGCTCCCCCTAATTACCACAGTCTGCAACAACAGAGTGACTCAGATGTTTTATACTGTCACAAAAGATCGCTGATCATCAGGCCAAACGCCTAAATTAAACATTTACAGCTTGTGCAAGACGATGACATCTTCATCTCCAGCTGAGAGCTCAACAGGCCATCTGTGCAAGCGACACATACAAAAAACAGATGTTTGCTCCACCCAGGCTGAGGTCAACTTTGGTTAGAGTCAGCCCCATAAATACAAACAGTCGGGACTCTCGGTTCTTCCAGGGAGCCTCCGAAAGGCGAGCGCCCAAGCGGGAAAACATTTCAGCTCAGCCACAGCGGTGAAAACAAAACATGCCAATTGAAATATATCATATCCTCATTTAAGTCTTTCATGTTCCAAGACACGGAAATATGAGCAAGATGACAGGCCTGCATGCGAAATGAGCGGTCATGTGATCGGCTGTGCCGTCAGAGCCAAACTTGGAAACTATCCTGACCTGAGGAAGTGAAAATATTTAGAGGACCTATGTCCTGGCTATAGAGCTAAGAATATCTGGGATATACTCCGACTGTCAGCAAACTGTGACAGAGGGACGAAAGCTAGCAAAGAGAGAAGCACGCCAGAGCTTTATTAATCTGTCCAAACTATCTAAACTCCTCCTTGAATGTCCTGACTTTGTAGTTGCTTTAAGCATTCATCCAGGATGCTACGACATATCTGTCGAGGTTGGCGAACGTGACATTTCTTCCATGTCACCATCTGCTCACTAAAACTCAAAAACTGTACAAGACTACTGAAGAAATTACACCACCCCATTCTTTCAGAGTTAAAAGTCTTATGATCTGAAGTCAAACTCTAACGAGCTCATTTTGGCATATTTCCACAAATGCAGTTAATATGCATATCCCTCTTCCAAAATGGAACAAAAAGTCCAAACCTACACAACCTCAAAAAAAGGAAGAAAAAAAGAAAGAAAAAAAACCACAACGAGGTGGAAATATTTATGCTCGGACCTTTCTGAGCATGTGGACAGACAGCATTTCAGTAAACTATTTTGTGCAAGTGTTTTGAGATGTTTACGTAATGATGAACAAGAATTTAAGCCGCCCGTAAATGTTCCTCGTTAACAGAACAGTACAGAAAAGGCGCTAACACCCAAAATTTAAGCATGTGCGTGTAAGTGACGAGGGGGTCGATACTCAAAACTTTTGATTGACCTGCTGCAATGTTTACACATACATTTTTTTTTTTTGGTTAGTTGATTTTATGATCTCTGTGTTAGATCTGAAATGTGTCGAGTTTATCCAAAAGCAGCAGACTGACTGAAGCAGTCTCGTCTGTTTGTGGCTCTAGTCTTGGGCTATTCAGCCTTAGCTGGTTTTTTAAAAGAATTTCAAAAGCCAAAAGCTTTTGAAATTCTTTTAAAAAGTGGTCTTGAGCAATAGTTCTGCAGACTTTCAAAAAGCCTTTTTACTCACTTTCCTACCAGAGCATTGTCAGTTTAATGTTGTGAGGTTTTTTTTTTTTGTTTGTCTTTTAAATTAAGCCACTTAACACTGAAGCACATCAGAGCACATAACTCCACGGGATGAGCTAGTTTTGTGTCTATCTTTGGGGACTTTTGTAACTAGCAGCCTATCACATACATTTATTTTCCCCCTACTTTTTTACCTGAATTTACTAACAGTCTCAAAAATAACAATGTTTCACAGGCATAAAATAGTATTTTAACACCAAAAAGGTGATTCCCTATTATTATTAAAAAGCTTGTACACTTAAAAACTTGTATGTTTTTGGATGGTTTGCCCTCAATAATTTTGAGGAAGCTGGACAAACAGTGGACAAAAGAAGAAGTAATTATAAATAACTGTTTATACCAGACGAACAGTAGCTGAAAATTTAAAAAAGGGGAAAATCCAGTGAAGACCTGACACCAGATACATGTGGCCCTTCAGTTGATCTGTGCACTGAAGCCTCATCAGAAATAGTGTCAGGGGAAGGGTGACTGTCAAAGAAGGGAAACAGGCAGAAAATGATGAGGTATGCTAAATTACACAAGAACTGAACTGAAAATCAACAGCAACAAGTCTTATGGAGTAATGAAACCAAGTTTGAACTGTCTGATTCAAATTGTCACTGGTATATATGGAGGTGATGAAGAGTTTACATGCATGACAATGATCCCAAACACACAGAGACTGCAGAAAAAGCATAGCTGGATATAAAAACACACACTGAAACACTAACAGTCATGGATTGGTCTCCCCAGAGCCCCGACCTCAACATTATTTAACCAGTGTGGGATCATCAGAATGGAGAACAGAACAAAAAGCAGCCAGCATCCAAAGAAAAGCTTTGACTGTCCTTCATGAAGCCTGGAGAACTATGGACTAGACTTTTGCAGAGTACTGTGAGAGCTTAAAATCAGCTATTACTCAGCGGAAAAACAAAGAATTTGGCATATTAGAATACTAATAATTTAAAGCTGATTGTTTCATTTACCAGCTATGCTGACCTATTTCTGAAAAGTAAACAGAAGTTTTCACATACATAGCAGCAAGATGTTGATTAACAACAACACATGGGCAAATATTCAAAACAAGTGTTACTGTTTATAAAATTCAGGAGCTGGATATCAGTCAGCAGCTCTATGACCATGGCCTAGATAACCACTGTTTGCGAGGAATGTGAGCTTGTGGATGCACTTCTTTCTACATGGTTGTAGATCAAAGCGTTAACTGAAAATTTAAAGCAAATGCAGGTTTTAAATAAAGTCAGGCAGGTGCTGACGTCATCCAATTGACTGGTGTTTCAAAAGCTTCTTTTCTTATTCACAGACTTTCTCTTTTTTAAACATAAAATGAATCGGCACATTCCCACATTGTGCTTGCAGAGGAGGTTGTCAGGCCAAGATAATTCCATAACACTTCGGGGGTTCATCTATTATTCAAAGCCACATCCACACTTATTCCACTTAAGAAGAGTAACACGTTTCACTTGCATGATCAAATCACAGCCGTAAATGAACACAAGCTATTAGCCTGCAAAAAAAAAAAAAAAAGAAAAGAGGAAAGTCCTGGGGTTTGAACGGGGCACTGAGAAAGACAGACTTCCTGCTTTAGACTCTAAACTAGATAAAATGCAAAAAGAGATAACCTGTAATGGAGTTATCGTGCACCAGTGGACCATTCTTACTGGACAAAGAAATGAATTACATCTTGCCAGTCCTTATCATCATTAACAATGCTCCATGCATGCATATGCTAGGTCTGTAAACCATCAAGATAAACGATAATCTACAGTTACGCGATGACAACGTCAATCAAAGTAATGTTATTAGAACACAAAAATATAGTCGTCATTATTTTTCTACAAATGACGCTTTTAAAGCAGTGTGTCATCAACCGATTAGACCACAGAGAATATTGAGGGTGGAGATGAGACGGAGGCAGACGATCTGCTGTGGTGGTGACCCCTAAAGTGACCCGCCAGAAAAAGAAGCAGAAGCAGAAACAGCAACAGTCTGCAAAACCACAGAAGCGAAATTAATAGGAACAAAATTTTCGACAGCAGCTCCTTAATTGGTCCAAACACAACTGGGCGTATTTTAATGCAGAAAATGTCAAATGTAAATACAGTGTTTTAGCTGAGTTTCACTGCCCAGTTTTGTGCAAGTATCCACTTATTATCTTATGAATAACAATGACTGGAACATCGTTGCACACGCTAATGTGCTGACTCCTTGCTTGTCTGACAGTAGTAATAGCACACAGGTTCAGGGGCAATTGACTAAACCTGTGTGTGCAGCACACCAGACAGGTGTACTGTAAACCCAAATAATCTAAATACCAATTAAAAGTGGGGTTTTTTGTTTGTTTGTTTGTTTTTTCCTAATTCAGTCTAAGTGTGTGCATCTTGGTCCTGTGATAGATGAGTGATTAGTCCAGGGTGTACTCTGCCTTGATAGAACAGCTGGAATAGTCTCCAGCCTTCCTGCAACCCTGGACCGCATAAGTGGAAGGAAATGAATGGATTGATGGATGTCTTGTGTCAGTAATGTGTAGTCAGGAAAGCATTCAGCTCTTTTATCTAAACACAGTCAGGCTGAGAAAAATATGCATGCAAGCACTTACTGCACTTAATATGATCAAGAAAGACGGGAAGAAGATGTTTGTCTGCTAGAGTCTGCACTTATCTATTAATATTGCAGCGTGCATGTCAAGGAAGCTCAGAGCTTGCAGTTCATAATTATGCCTGTTCTGTTTTCATGACTGTTTTATGTTTGTTCCATTATGCTTACAGTTTATTTTCTCAGGCTTTATTTATTCCCTTTATGTGAAGAAAGTGAGCAGTGACACCATGGGTGCATTGGGGTTTTTGATTATCGGCGTGTTGACACAGATAAGAGTCTTATGCGACTGAAATGGAGGCAAGTCGGCTTATTTTTTAGGTTCACATTTCATTCATTCTAAAAACTGATAGAGCCCCAGGTATTTAACCCATAGTGGGCTTCTCCTCTTGGAGGTTGCCCTGTTCACACCTCTCAGTGATACAGGCAGTGCCATGACCTGGATGACTGACAACCCACATGCAGATAAGAGAGTGCAGAGTGATGCTCTGCTCAATTTGATAATAAAGTCTTATGGGGCAAATCTCAAGCTATCGAGAAAAGGTCACCACTAAAGCCTTATGCAAATACATTTAATAACCAGTATTCTCATTTTAATATGAGTAACTGTAAGTAAGTGCCCACTATTATTTAAATTAACAGGGTTACTGTGACACAAAGGAAGAAATTATTACAAATTGAGCTTAGTTAGTATTAAAAAGTTTATTTATATCATTTTTTTAAGCTCAAAATGGGAAAGGTCAAATATTTATGTTAACTAAAAGTTTCTTAAACTCTGGCGTAATTGAAACTCACTTGTACACTATTGTTTTGTGTATAATGATAAATTGTTTTAATTGCCCATATCGTTATCTGTCTGCACAATGCTGCAGTCAGCACTCTTCACAGACCATCAGTCACTCTATCATCTGCCCTTTCTCTATCTGCAATGCATGAAAAAAAAAATAACACAGTTACATTTTAATAATGCAAATGGCTCAGGCGCTTAACCCATGCCAACTTTAAACTGAGGATGAAAAGGCAATGTTGGAATTTAAGAAAGTAAGTCATGCACTGTACTGTGTTAGCCTTGTTCAGTGCACTAACTGAACAAGGCTAACACAGCGTATCATATGAAGGCTCAATTACACAGGTCTGGAGACTGGCCAGTGATCTCCCGGTAACCTCTGGTTGTCAGGAAAAAAAACAGTTTTTGCCAGACGGTTTGCAAGTGGTTGCTGGGTGAAATTGGTTGCAAACAGGGTGGCAGTTCTCGTTTGTGTTGCAGTTTTTTAAGTTTACTTACCACTTGGTGGTTGGTTAGCGTTTGTAGACAAACTGGTGTCACAACCGCATCAATCAGTCTAGCAACCAGAGCAACTGCAAGGAGATTTTTGGTGCAGCACTGTATACCTCTTTGCAATCAAGTTCATCTACCAGCTTCCAGCAACCACTCAACAACTGGTTGGAGATTTAACATTTTGCTCTGAATCTTCCTTCCCATGATTATACTTTTAAACACAACTCTAAAACATAGACAAACAAATGAGAAGTGGCCCGATAACAGATGCAAAAAGTTGCTATGTATGTACCTTCATCTCTTTACCAATGTAATGAGTAATGACTGAATGTATTTATTTATCTAATTATATCAGGTGTTTACAGCATCCATGCATCATAAACCGCTGAGAAGTGAACAGACAAATATGGTGACCCACTGATCATGAATGAGGTTCCTCACTGCTCTGTGATCAATCTAAATGGAAAGAGTGATATTTTAGGATATGTAAGCGCTTATGAAACATGATCTGCATCATCAAAAATACCCTTGTGTGTATATATTTAAATCAGCACTTACTGTGCGCGTTGTCAAGGGTGTTGCATAAGGTGACTATTACACGTTGGGTTTTTTTCCTTACTGATACACAATAGGCGATGTGCTCTGTTCAAACACAATCCCTTTTCTCTGTAGATTTAAAAATAACATGCCATCCTCGCCCATTACATAACTCAATATCAGTCAGCACCAAGGTCGGCGGTGAGAGCTTTAAAACAGAAAAGAGGCGCGCAATTAGGTGTTTACCCCGGAAGCCTTTCCACTGCTGGCTACAGGAGAAAAAGTGTGTGCGAGAGTGTGAGAGTGACCTTCTGCTCTTGGGCTTCTTAGCAGCCTTTCCAGGTCAAACACACAGTCTCCACAGCTTATTTATTCCAAACAGAACAGAACAGTAGGACTGAGTTATGGAAATACTTTGTGATCCAATATTGTCTTTAAAAGTAGATCCAAACTTGTAATCTGTCGCAGCGGTAGGAAACATTAAGTTTGCTGGGATCCAGCTGGGTTGAAACCCATCAGTGTGCTGGATTGTTACCACTGCTGACGTGTGCAATCAGCAAAGAGACCTTAACGTCTACTTTAGTGGAAGGCAGGCTTAGACCCTTAGTAATAATAACGGGATGCATGCTTAGAATTATTATAAAAACACAGTACCATCACAAATTCCTCCAAAGAAAATTCCGCATACTCAACCAGTGGTCGGTTCAGACTTCACCATCGGGATTTTTAAACGGACCTCAATGAAATCCTGAGGTTGATAACAGCGGTTTCTGAACCTTAAATTACCTCAGCTAGAGATTCTGGTTAAAGAGATAAAAATGTCAGTTATGCTATGCATGTCTCCAGTCTCCAGTGGCTGGTCTGGCTGTAGGCCCGCGGGGTCTGGGGTGTAATCAACTTACATATTTTAGAATGAAGCAGGAAAGAGGGGGCTGGATACTTAAAGGGACAGATTGACTACTACTGATGTGACTATATTTATAGTCATAACAGTAGAAATGGCTTTAGGTATATAGGTAAGGTATTCAAATGCACAAGCACTATTTAAATGTCATGTTCTAAATATATTTATTAGAAATAAACGGCTCCACAGAAAACTCACGGGGTGTAAGCAAAGAAAGGAAAAAAAATGTAGTTGCTAGAGTCTTATAATCTCAAACCTTTGATGTTGAACAAACCCTGACAATGGTGCCGACTGACTTTTTACAGTATGTAATAATTGCAGCACAGACATATAACAAGTTATTTATTACAAGCTAACTAACTGCTTAGTGAGACAATATAAGATAAAGCACTCAAAGACCTGAAGAAATTGAAATCTATGGGAGATAGAAGACTGTTTAAAAACCTATTTGGGGAAAATTCAGTGAAGTCTCTATGCTGTGTTTATTAGAGTTGACTTGTGAGTATATAGATGCAGTTCATTTAGATAAATCACTTTACAATAACGGCCCAAATGTGATACCATGATGACTACCAAGTGGGGAGTAGGGATGTCTTCATAACAGAAATTTAGTAGTTGGGACCAACAGAATTACACGATTCTTAATACCCAATTCAATACCACAGAACAACAAAACAAAACAAATATAGAATCTTACAAAAAAAAAGCAATTCTGCAAAAAAAAACAAAAAAAAAAAATCAACAACAGCTGAAAAGAAAAGATGCTAATATTATATTTTGTTGACAGGACACTGAATGAAATGTTTGGATGGTTGCCGAGTAGCCTACTATAGTTACTACAAGGCACAATGTTAGTTACATTACATGAGGTTAAGTATTACACGTTAGCCATTGCAAACATTTGAGCCTATCCAACATCTAACAAAAATGGTTAGGTATATTTCAGAATTACACAAGAAGGATAATACTTTGGATGCTGTTAGTGTATTTAGACCATGTGTCGTTCAGTTTCTCAAGCCAGCCAAACTCGTATTTGTATGATCGTATTTTATAAATGTGAGTTTACATTTGTGAATTAAGCGTACTACAATTATGTTGCAGCAATCATAGCAGTATTAACAAATGTGACCAATGACCATTTTCTAAGTCTCTCATATCAAGAGAAAGAACATCACATGTAAATCTAATACAAAATATATTCTTTTGTCTTTCTGTCTTTTACATTTTTAAAAACTGAGGTAAAACAAACTTTTGGCTCAAAAATAAAGAAATAAATCAAAAAACCACTGCGGAAACGTAAATGTCCGTTCGCTGTTGACAAAACCAAATATGAAATCTCTTCTTCAGCGCCATAAAAATGTGTGTAACAGTTGCCAAAGCCACAACTGTGTGTGATGAAGAAAAGCATTAAAGTGCAATGCTTCAAAAGCGGCAGAGAGTCGGGGCAGAAAGAGTTTGAGCAGAGCTCCCCTCTGACTGATCACTGCAGACAACAAAGGGCTGGAGCCTCAGGGGCCACGCTTCAAGGAACAAGCCATCCTGAAAAAGTTCCCTTGACCCCCATCTGTGTGTGTGTGTGTGTGTGTGTGTGTGTGTGTGTGTGTGTGTGTGTAGGGTGTTTAGTGGGGATGGTAGGCACACAACAAAACCCTGTCAGGTCACATGACCAAGGCGGGGATCTATGGTGCTTTTCGATTGGATAGAAAGGGAAGTTATAGAACTAGGTCTATAGTCCCATTGTCGTGCGAGGTATGTGTTGGAGGAGGTGGAAGGCGTTGTAACACAGGGAGGAAACCAGCGCAGCATTTTTCATTCACAAGCAAAAAAATCTAAACCCGCCTCCATCATACAGTGACCTTGACTACTCTAGCAGAACACTGAGCGCATCCGAGCACCTCTCTATCACACAACCCTCCCACCCCTCGCTCTAGGTAGGCGCATTTCAGAGAAGCAAACAACCACGTAAACATTTTGCCTATTTTAAAACACTGACACGGTTGAGGTTATGAAACTGGCCTTCATTGAAAAAACAACCAACCAACCAAATTTAGGACAGGGAACAAGTTATAACAAGCTCCAGTTTCGTGCTATGTTACCAATCAACCCTCGTTTCTGGAGGGCAAATCAATAGCTCAGCTTTTCCAAATGCCAGCTAATCTGGCTCATTGAAACTGCCACTGAGGTCATAAAAAAAATCCTAACAAAAGCAGCAATTGGATAATTAAATTGCTTCCTGTCGTGTTAAAAAAATATCTTAAAAAGGTAAAACGTTCTTCAAAATTGGTTCAACAAGGTCAGGCTAAAGCAGTCTCTCAAATGTGCAGTTTAGCAATAATCAGCCCTGAAATTTGTGTTCCTAAAATGCTAAAATTATACACCAGACGGCAGGAAAGAAATGCACCGGACAAAAGGTTATTACGGAAAACATGCATACATAACCACAAGCAGCGCACACAAGCTGGAGACAACAGACATCGCACTTGTCTTTTATAGCCTCCTCTGTGAGGTTTCTCATTCATAAAACACAGACGGTAGTTATCTCTTCGCAGCTAAGTGAAAACTGCTCTTGAAGGGTATTCATCTCTCAACAGGATTATCATTGCTCGTAAAGAAGGAAGTGTTGGTATGGCTTCTGTGTGCTAAACAGCAAACAGAAAAGACAGATGCTTTGGGAAGTTACTTGCACACTCAGGATCCTACGAAGCTGCAAAAACAGAGCACACGCACTGTTGCCGACCAGGCGTGAGCTAAGTGTACACCTCAGAATAGAGCAGAGGGGATTATGCAAGAACAATACTGTAGCTAAAGGCTTAGTTTCACTCATTTTGGAGAGAAAAGAGAGCGGCACTGCCCTAGAGCACGGGCAGTATGGCAATGTTATGCTAATTACTGTGAGTGTTAGTCTTAATGTGTCACGCAGCCCACCTTGCCAACAGAAGCAACGAGGACAGATGAAGATACTGTAACCAGGAAATATAAGCATAACTTTAAACTGCTCATCTTTCTGCTACTATATTTTATTTTTGCTGCTTGAAAATGTGCAAAGTAGAGAATGTTCTGGTTGTTCTGAGGTTACTGACAACAACTACTTAATACCATGTATTGTATTTCAGAAGCAAGTCTCACCATTCGCCAGCCATATCACGTAGATTTCATCAGATGTTGAACGTGAGGTCCGTGCAGATCTCTGCGTGCCCGTGTGTGTTATTGTGACTGCGCACACTTCTCCGTGGAGAATTTATATTACAATGCACCAAGTACATATTTGCTCAAGGTGGCAGACTTCAAAGAAGTACAACAGGAGTAATAACTACTCGGCCATCTGATCTCCAGCTCTTCTTGTCTGCAGCTGAGTAAAATTGAGGCCTTAGGCTGAAAAAGTATAACGGTGTAAAGTTCACTCTTTTACACTATATACGCAGACCGTGTAAAACATGGACGTAGCTTAAACCTGGATTTTATCTGAAGGCCACTGGATGGCGACAGCTGTAGTTGCTACACGTCTTCTGGTCCCATAAAAGTCTATGGGGAAAAGACTTTCTGACTTGACCTCAGTCAGAACTTTCCTGCTGAGTTTATGGCCTCAGTCACGCATTTATATCATACTAAAAAACACTGACGACTGCTAATGCTACACTTCAGCCTTCTAGTAGATGTGGTATAAATTTGAAGATCCTCTGTAACTTCCGTCTTGACTTTTATTGGATTCAGAAGATTAAAAAAAAAAAAAAAAAACTCGACCTCTGACCTTGACCTTGAGGCTGAGGTTACTGTGATTCAAACTCGTCTGAGATTTTTAATAGAAGCACTTGTGGTACGAATTTGAAAATCCTACATCGTCTCGTTCTCGTGCTCACAAAGTTGAGTGTCCACGTCGCTCTCCCGCCCAGCAGAGTGATGATAATACATGATTATGGCTGAGGGGTAATAAAAAAAATAGCTGCCTTGGATAACGACTTGCGATTGACAAGTTGTTAGCCAATGAGCAAGCAGTTTCACAGTCAGACCCGCCCCTCTCATCATCTTTTACACCGTCTATGGCTAAATGAGAAACAACTGCACCCACTTCATGTGCGCTTTAAAATATCTTTGGTTATATGCCTAAACCATGACAAGAGAAACAGATTTATGAGTGGTCACCGAAAAATATAAAAAACAAAACAAAAAAATTACTTGTTGCATTGCATCATACACAAACAGGAGCGAACACACCATTCAAGCCCAGCTTTCAAATAAATCCTTTCATTTTTAGCGAATGTGTGCCTGAACAGCCACAGTTGAACAGCTCTGCACCTTACACGCTGGTCCACAAGTTAGATCTGATGATATAACCATCCTATTCCTATTACTGTTGTTCACATACTGGAATGTTTGACTGTGATGCTTTGAAAGGTGCTGGTGTTCTACATCTTTTTCAGCAGCAAAAGAAAAAAGCTGTCACAACAGTGAGAGCATACGCTGACTTACAGAACCAGAACTAGTCGTGGACGCTTTGAACAACTCATCAGGTGGAGTGTGGCGAGGTAACAAACAACTGAACAAAAGGAGGACTGGCTGCCTTATTATCTGCTGAGGTATGTTTGAGATGATTTCAGATTTAGGTTAACCATTTACAAAAAGACAGGAACTATAAAATTGCTCATACAGCATATTATTTAAAAAACTAACAAAAAAAGATATAGATATTAACAGTGTGATGAGAAAGGCATTACAGATATGACTACAGTCTTCAGGTTTTAAAATGAAAGGTTACTGTTAAGCTGATGACTAGAAAGCTCTTTCAGACCTGTTTTGTTACATATTATGAGCTTAACTCTCTCTGTTCACTGCGCTGGCAGAGTTGGCATGTGCTCCATTGAATCAAATGGGATGTGAAGGACTGGGCATCCCGGGTCAGGGAATTTCCATTGCAAATGATTGCTGCTGAGCTGCTAAGGCAAGGCTTTCTTTTTGTTCGGCATTTAGACAAACATACAAACCGGGACTGCTTTCAGACGGTATTGTGTCGGTGTCAGAGGGACCCACACAGATGCGCACACAGGAAGATGCTGGATGTTCTCCCTCAAACTCAGACTGCATTGTAAAGTTTCCCATGAAGCATTGATTGACTGTTATTGGGTTGTTCAGACGCAGAATTCAATGTTTGTGTGCATGACAACACACATACACACACACTGAACATTGCTCAGGTAGGATTTTTTGGACACTTTTAATCATAATTTTAAGGTAATAGCAAAGTTCAGACATGCAGTGTTACCCTGCTACAGGTAAGTTTCAGCGGGGGTGGATCAGCATACTTTGACACCAGTTTCTATGCTGGATGCTTTTCCTAATACAACTCTCGTGTGGTTCTGTGTTTCCTAACTTTCTCGAACTGGGGATCTTTCATGCGTTAAGTGAATGTGTTAACCTCCACCCTATGAAACCACCGCAAATGAGGAAAATATTGTTTGAAAATCTGAAGTTTTTCCAGTTCCTAATAAATAATGCGAGTTTTCCTTGATCAAAGCTCATTTTGTTTTGGCTTTTTACTCTTTAGTATTCAACACTGTTTTTTCTCTCTCCTGCCAACACACACAGACACATATTACTTCTATTTTTGTTTCCCGATTGTGAAAAGCCTGTCATGCCGTGCACCACAGTTTTGTCATTTACTGATGCAATGTGGGGACAAATTAGAAGCACTTGGTTTAATGGGTAAGAGCTGTTTGCTGCTCCCTAACAACTGCAGAACTGTTGCCATGCAAAAACAAGTTGACATGAAATTATGGATAAATGAATCGTGCAGCACTTGGGTTACATTTCAGTCATTAGTATTTGCACCGATTTCACAACAGCAATATACATGGAAAATATCACGGGAATTGGCCAATTCTAAGTTCTTTGCTGAAGAAATATGGGAATAAGGAAATGCTAAAAAAATAAAGCAAAAAGTTAATATAAGTACTTTTAAGTCTGCACTATAGTGTAAAAAGTATTCCTTGATGTGAATATGAACTTGAGCGATGTCCCATTCTTGATATATAGGGTTTAATACGATGTTGGTCCACCCTTTACAACTGTAAAAGCTACAACTCTTCTAGGAAGGCTTTCCACAACGTTTAGAAGTGTTTATGGGAATTTTGGATCATTCTTCCAGAAGAGAATTTGTGTGGTCAGACACTGATGGTGAACAAGAACGCCTGGTTTGCAGCCTCTGCTCTCATTAATCTCAAATGTGTTCTATCAGCTGGAGATCAGGACTCTGTGCAGGCCAGGCAAGTTCTTCCATACCAAACTCGCTCCCTAAACTGTTCCCACAAAATTGGGACTGTGAAATTATCAAAAATGTCTTGGTATGCTGAAGCATTAAGAGTTCCTTTCACTGAAACAAAGGGACTGAACCCAACTGCTAAAAAACAACCCCCCCCTCCACCAACTTTACACTTGGCACAACGCAGCAAGAAAAGTACTGTTCTCCTGGCAACCACCAAACCCAGACTCGTCCATCAGATTGCGAGACGGAGAAGTGTGAGTCATCACTCCAGAGAACACGTCTCCGTCACCACAACAACCGACACTTTGCATTGCATTTGGTGATGTAACGTTTGGATGATTGGTCATGGAAACCGATTCTTTGAAGCTCTGTACACGTTCTTGAGCTAATCTGAAGCCTACGTGAAATTTGGAGGTTTGTAGTGATTGACTCTGCAAAAAGTTGGCAGACCTCTGGGTCTACAACTTAGTGGATTAGTTGCTGAGATTCCCAATCACTTCCACTTTGTTATAATACCACGAACGCTTGACTGTCCAATATTTAGTAACAAGGAAATTCCACGACTGGACTTGTTGCACAGGTGGCATCCTATCACAGTACCATGCTGGACTTCACCGAGCTCCTGAGAACGACCCATTCTTTCACAAACGTTTGTAAGAGCAGTCTCCATGCCCAGGTGCTTGATTTTATCCACCTGTGGCCACAGAAGTGATTGGAACACCTGAATTCAATTATTTGGATGGGTGACTGAATATTTTTGGCAATATAGTGTCCTTTTAGTTTAGAGTTTACATTTCTGGATTTTAGCTCAGATCAAATAGTTCGTGTGTGTTTGTGCGCCCGCACGTTTGCAGAGTTAAATACAAGTCAGCTGCTGCCGCTCATGCCCCTTTGAGGATGAGGTCTTTGAACGCCAGACAAGAGCAGCAAATGAGAGCAGCACAAGCATATGCAGATGAACATGTGGAAGCTGACACAGATGTGAATGAGACATTCACTTTTTAACGTCTCTCATTTTACATAGAGCCTCAGCAGTATTAGCTGAGGTTTATGGAAATTTTTTATGCAATGCAAAGCACCGAGGAAAATGACTTGCAAAAGAAGTTTAAGATCAACATGTAGTTAGTATCCTGCATTAGTATATCCTAGGTCAGAAAAATAAAAAATAAAGAGCAATCCAACAGATGGAAGGGCATAAAGGCCACTGAGCTCACTCTTACAACCAACAGCTGAAGATTTTCTATTTGCTGTTAACTGAGAAATTTTAGCGCTAAAAGAGCCTTTTCTTCTTAAGGTGACTTAAGGTTCGACAGAGGGCCCAAGCGGGTCATGCTGTGAGGGTGGCTGAGGGCGTTGACTGTAAATGTGTGAATGAATCTTAAGGAAGTTCTGAGGGTGCGTTTGGCAGCACACATTGCATACATACTGATTTTTAAAATGTATTTCTCCATCAATTGAGCGTTTTTATGCTTTCACAGTATTTATATAGCACCTAGGCACAAGACACCTAAACAACACAACTTCCTACCATGTGCATCCTACATGAAACAATTGCTCTTCCCCCGCTTGAACGTTGCTTCTCATCCCTGCACTGAACAAAAACCACTCTGTATGGTACTGTGACATTTCAGGGGAACTGATACTTTGGTCTGCAGCTGCTACAGTGTTGCACACTTAACTTCAAAAGATACATCTTCTAACGGAAACATGGTCTGCACTTAAACTAAAATCAATTGTATCAGAGGATTACCATCTCCACTGAAGCATGTAATAACCAAAGGGTCGTATTATCATCATAACTCAACAAATCATAATCCGCCGCTGCACCTTTAATGGCTTTTAAAAGTATGTCAAAGTCCAAATTGTTGCCACCAGTCATGTATTTAATGACTGTGCCCCTCCACCGAAGTGCCAGTTATTCTGCCCAGCTTTGAACGCTCTATCCCCTGTTGGGTTGTAGCCTAGATTGAGATGTGCAAAAAGCCCGAGAACATTTGAGATTGATTCATGGCTATTTTTACTTGTCCTACTTGAAATAAATGGTTCAGATACTCACAGGAAGATGTCAGGCACTGAAAGGGCTTATTGAACTCATAAAAAAATATCACTGGAAAGCTAAATGGTGTTGGAAGAGGGTATGCTTCAGTGTAGAGGTTTCAAAGAGGGGGGAAAAAGCACCTTTTAATAGTAGAGAACAATAAGCTATCCTCTATCCATTAGCCTGTTACTGAAAGACTGCTGGTATTCTGACGGGTGAAAATGAAAACGTTGGAAAATGTTCATGCGCGCAAACGCACACACACAAACACACAACCAGAGGGCTTTAATAAAAGGTGTGGTGAAGGAGACATCTCATGTGACCTTGCACCTTGACAAACTCAGTCCACACGTTAGCAGCGTTTCCAGCAGAAGCCACACACATGCAGAACTCCTCTCCACCAGAGCAAAAATTACTCCTCTTATTAAGACATAACTCTGGAGAGAACACAGGCCCTCAACAACACTCATTACCTTAGCATATAGCAAGCACGCCACTGTTCAGTGTTGCTGGCGCTACAATTATGTTAGCGCTGATGACTATCATCACAAGCATAATAAACGCTCTACAGGAACACTGGCATTATGGAAGATGGTTATGGGCTCTCCTGTGGAAATCTCTTGCCGCCATTGCCACTTCTCTGTTGCATAGAGTCACACACACCCTGCCTGCACACACACACACACACACACACACACACACAGGCTGAGTGTAAAGCTAAACTGTGTATCTGGTCTAGGTGCTATGAAAGGATTCAGTCACTTCACACACCAGCCATCTACTTGCTGTGACTGGCACAAGTGAGTAGGAACAAAGGAGTCACTGTGGCTGTCACACACACTCCTCGTTACACTCACCCTTTGCCCTGCCAGCTGTCTCTTCATCCCCTCCCACTGTCCCCCAGCTGTGGCTATACATCAAGCAAACCTCAATTCCACACGCAAACACACCCAGAAGCACGCATCTCCTGGGTGGCTTCAGGACCTGGTCTGACCAAAACACTCTCTTCCTCCCTGCTGCGTGGTCACTGCCTATCTGCCACACTGAATGACTGACTGACCGCACTGTTGGGGGGCACAATGTTTTTCGCCATCCACCAACGGCTCATCAGCGTCACACCACTGCACACACCCACAACAATGAACTCATGTGTGCCACGGAAAACATGGTGAGGCTTATTTTTGAGAATATTTTCCACATGAGGCAGTTTTTTTTTGTTGCTTTTAAAGTCTCCAAGATGCTTGTTATTGTTCTCTCTCTTGCCTGCTAGACTTATTTCCCCAGCCACTTAGGGCGTACTACGCCCTTTCACCACAATGCCCTCCCCCCTCTCCTGACAGTTGCCCCGTGCCCCACCACTGGGCTCACCCTTTAATTTGTTAACCCCCAAGCGTTGCCCTAAGCTTCCCACTCTCCACCCCCTTCCTATTATTTATTTACCCCCCCCACCCCACATCTTTTTTTAACCATATGCTACAACCATGCCCTCCCCTCAATATGTTTACCCAGTGACAGCCCTCAGCCTGGTCTGGTCAGTCACAAACCAGTGACAATGCCAGCTCAGCCTCCACCCTAGCAGTGCGGTGACTGGCCACAGCTAAAACACTTTCATCCTGTATGCATCCCCAGCCCAAGTCATACAAAAGCTATTCATTTGGGCTTCACCCATGCCCTATAATTGTCAAGCTATGTAGTAAAATTGAGGGGTGAGGGCTTTGCTTGTGGTACAGTGGCAGCAAAAGCAGAAATGAGGCTGAAGTCTTGCTATTTATAAACTGGGGCAAAGGATTCAGAGGTTCATGTTTGCCTTTTATGGGTTAATTGCTTGTAACCCACATTTTTGCGAAACAGAGACAGAAAAAGAAGGAAGAGGAAAGAGAGAAAGAAAAACACCAGTGGTGGGCATTCCACAGGCCAGGCTTTCATTGCTGTGGGTGCGATGTCATTGGAATGATGTAATCGGTGCATATCAAGCCCTCATACTGTACATCTTTTCACAGAGTGTCTGGAAACAGACACTGTTTGTTTCAGCTGGTCAGGCTGCCCTGCAATTCACACTGGAAGCAAATTAATATCTGATAACATTGGGCTGTGTAGTTCTGTCTGTGCTTTTTGACCTTTGTCTACGTACTTTCTGTCAACAGGAAAAGGATTGGTTTACACGTGGATATCGACAGGAAGTGGCTCACCTTGTACCTTCTGTTCAGATGAGGCTTGTGCTATATAGTAGCTATAAGAGCAAACCACAGTAGCTCTTCTTAACCCCAATGGGAAATCGCACTTTGCATGTAGCAAACCTTCACTGCTTTTACAGAGTGTCCTGCATCTGACAGTTCCCCTATTATTGTAAAACTGCCCTCGGTATTTCCTGTACCTTTCTTCTACTTTGCTGTCTGGGCTGGAAAATGCAGCTCGACAAGTCAAACATGCACACACACACACACCAAAAATACAAACACTGGGTGTTAAGCTTCCCCTCCAGACAACAAAAGAACAGACACAGCAACAAGCCCCGAAGGCAACATTAAACCCAGCTTGTCTGCCACTACAATACCCCTCTTCTTTCAATAGAGAGCCATGCTGTGACCAAGCGAGCTGAGCCGTATGTGTTATTCCTCACTTCGACATAGCAGGGTAAAAGATAAGGGCTGAGCACACAGTCGACGTGTGACATCCACAGGAAATGGAAAACTCTGATGTGTGGCCAGCACAGACCAGCCAGGGTGACACGGGGTAAGACAGGTGGTTTACAGATGGAGAATCTGAGCGAGCCACAAACGGCAGAAGAATCCCGAGCTCATCACAATGATTCAGCCGAGTGTGAGAGCAACAAAAAACACGGTGTTTATTCTCAGATGGCACGAAGAACTCGTGTCTATAGACACAACAGTGTGACTGGCAGAACTAACAAGAAGCAGAAACTCTGATAAGAACTAAACAGAAGACAAAATATTTGTCTCTGCCAAAGAAAACCATCTCCCACATGGGTGTCTTGACATAGGCATACTCTGCTTTTGACAATGATGCATTAATTTTGTTGTGAACTCAGCTGGCACTCTTATGCTGTACTAATTACTCAGCTCACGAGGCAAGAAAGAGACACACAGAGGCGTTTTTCACACGTATTTCTGATCAACTTAACAAACCTGGGCAGTTACGTAAAACTAATATGTCTTTCATAGTTCACTGAGGTGGGATGAGGCAAGTTTGGACCAAGCATCCATTAGCTTTCCGTCTTAACAGCCTCCACTAGTATCTGCTCAGCCTTTATGGTTTTCCATTAGGTGTTACTAACTGGTACCAGGTACCTTTTTAGTGCCTACTCGTCCGGGGTTACAAGCTAGCTGAGTTAAGCTGAAAATGTGACATCGTCAGACTGCGTGCCACTGATTGGCCAAAGATTGTCATCACTGGATGAGTCACAATAGTGACTCCTTAACATGAATTAAAGCCGGCATCTTTGAAACCTGCAATGAGGGAAATAGCTACACACAAAACAACACTGTGGTTCAAGGATGAGGCGTAGACGTTTTGCAGCAGGCATACCATCGATGTCCTCTACTGTTGTGTTTGTGTCACATACAAATGACGACACGAGACTTTTGGCAATAATGACCCCACGCACATTGAGGCGGTACTCAACTGTAATAGAAAACTGCCCAAAGAAAGTAGAGTCAAGTTGAACCGAGCCAAGGTACTATTGGAAAAGAGGTAAAAGAGCTTCACCATCTGACCTGATGCTCTTTGACAGCTCGACATCCCCCTGAGCGAGGCTTTGGGAGGGCTTCTTTTCGCTGTGGCTGTTTTCCAGATCAAATACCCTGCTTGAGATTTTTTCTTCCTTCTAACAAGCGATAACGTTGCCATCAGGGTGTGACAACTAATTATGGTTTGTTGTTTTCCCGGCTGCTTAGAGCCAACAGAAACTCACCTCAGGCTGCTACTGAGCTGTACAGTGGCAGCAAGAGAGATGACCAATGAGGCTTGGAGCAATGATGCCCTGACGAATGCTGCTGCTGCTGCTGGTCAGTGTGTGGGTAGTGAGGGTCAGAGACTGGGCAATATGAATATGTGGAGCTGTATAAATGGAGAAAACATGACGATAGAAGATAAAGACGAGTCAGAAACACTGACGAGAATGCTAGAAAAAGAGGAGGAATTAAAGTCTTTAGGCCAATACATCGTCTTCATTTGCGTAGCTCTCCACCTACATGCAGGATAGAGAGTGGGATGACACACATTTAACCAACACAAAGGCTATGGAGATGCACTTGCATGAAGTCCTGCAGTGAAAAGTTCAAGTAGTAATTGGGTAAAGGGTTGGCCTGAACTGGAAAGACATCAGTCTTACCAGAGTTCACCAAAAGGAGGAAGCAAAAAAACAAAGTCTGCTTACCCCTCCTCTGCTGAAGCAGAGATAAAGGACTACCACAAACATGAGCAATAGTGGCCTTTGTTTGTAGCTTTTCCACATATTTTTGAAACTGGTCCCGAGTACCAGCAAACTGCTTGAACAGGCAGATGTGCATCTGCAAAGCCCAGCCCAGCTCTAAATCAGAACCACTCTTTAAAAGAGCGACATAAAGATTGGGTATCCAAGGGATGCAACCACGAGAGGGTGAAATATCAGAATGCTCTGCTTCTCGTACGCTCTTGCGCGTTTTGATTTATTCAGAGAGCCAGAAGCAGCTCCAATATAAGGCAACATATCTTCAATCCAGCGCTTGTAGTTCCCGGGCCTGGAGAGAACGAGCGAGCTGGTGACCTTGGTATATTACGAGAGGCCCTCCACTCCTACATCTCATCTCTGTAGATGTAGCCTTGACTTGTCTAATAGAAAACACTCCTGCTGCACTGACATCAGAGGCGTCAAGCCAGAAAGGGATAAAATTCACAATCTCAGCCCATACATTAATTATACTGTTCATTTAGCCAAGCGTTATCGCACCGTTCCCCTCACCTCTATTCTCACATTAACAGAAATAACCAGAAATGAAAAAGCTCGCAGCAGCAACAAGAAATATAGCAAGCACCCAGAAAGGCTAATACCTGAAAATGTGTTCATATTTGTGTGTTAAGGCTTGTGAGGCATAAACACCATTAAAAAACTGCAGCTACTCATTTTAACAGTATTGTCCTCTTTTTTTTGCTTTCCTTCAAAGCATTAAATTAAGTCTTAACAGAGTTGCTTTTAACCAATACATAAATCAAAGAAAATTCAGACTTTATAATAATTGCTCAAATTTACTTTTAGAAACAGAAGAACAATGAAGACAGATAAACCCACAAAAACACAACAACACTGGAGATGAAGGGTGAAATAGGTTTGCGGGTTTCTCACCTCAACTGTAATTCACTCTTCTACAAAAATGCAAGATTTTTAAAGGCCATTTTTGGGTAATTCCTTCAAGCAAGCTCTGCTGGATTTACAGAGAGTTCCCAAAGAAAACCAAGAGAGCATTAAGCTCTTGTTAAATTTACTGAGGGACTCGTGAGGACTTCTCGGGACTTTGCTACCTTCTATCTCATCCAATAACTGCCGAGCTTAAAACGTGCAGCCCTGAAAAGCCGTTTTCCAACATGCCCTTAAACTTTTAACAACGTCACTTGACAAGCGGCACATGTGAGAATATTAAACGGTCTTTAACGTGCCAGCTTTTTAGGACGAAGTCTGTGTGACATGTAATTGCACCCTTGTGAGAACAGCACGGGTGAGCGGGCGTCCTTCCTCATGCACACTCCAGGTAGCGCTCGTCCCTTTAAACCGCAGTACTTCCACTAGTGGGAATCCCTCTGAAATGGTCATTTTATGGAGTTAAAGTGTAAAAATGGCTGAAGTAAAAAGTAGAATAATAGAAAACTTTGGTTTCTATCATTTTACTAAAAAAAAACTCTACTTATTGCAGCACATAACACTCTCAGACCCAGTAAAGGACCGTTTAAAGAACTGTTAAACTCTATGCAGCAGAACTTAATGTTTTCCTTACATTACTTTACCGTAATAAAAACTCGCACCAGCACCAACAATGAAACAGAAGGGCCACAGTCAGTCTGGTCAGAAATTTGGGTTTGTTACGCTGCATGTGGAGTAGCATGGAGCCACTAGCCTCAAGCAGACAGAGGTCTAAGAGGTTTGATACCAACCGAGTATCTAAATAATCCTCAGATTCCACGCAGCTCCCTCTGTATCCAAAAGGCCTTTATTTATGCTTTCCCCCCCCCCCACTTACGTAATAGTTCTCCAAAACCAACGCTGACATTTGCAACTGGTGGGGCTCCACTTTAAAGAGTTTACATCAGATGAAAGTCAAATAAATGCATCAATAATTTTTCGTTATTTTAGTACGATGAAGTGTTTGCCTTTTATGTGCAAGGCAAACAAGTTCATAAAAGTCTCTCTCTCGACTTCCACAAATCTAACATCAAAAGGATAATAAAAAATCAAAAGCACAGTTCGGGGAGAGCAGGGCTGAAAACTAGGGCACTTCCATCAATTCACGCTCACTTAAGATCCAAGTGGACAAGACACTTAGGGGCACGTTTAAGAACCTAAATCCTCGAGTTTTTATCACTGAGAACAAGAAATGCACTTCTTAGCTTGGTAACGGTCTTTATTTTTTTAGTGGATAATAGTTTTTTTAACCATTAGGCAGGTCAAATTAGTGAGTAGTGGAGTAAATGTACAGTGGTGGATTCTCTTCTCTTTTTGCAGGCTGTCCAAATTGGTACCAAGGGCACCTACTGGCCAGATATACCTAAAGAGATTTACATTCCCAACTTTGATTCCTTTTAAATTACTGAGATCAGGACTCAGCAGTGACTTGTGTGTTCTTCAGTTAATGTTGGCACATCATATTTTTATGGATTGACAGAAAGAGGGAACAGAAGTATTGATAAAACCATCGATATATGGACACCAAAAGACAGATTAGGTGGTGACCTGTAATATTAAACACCACCCAAAGGGCTCAGAGACACACAGGGGGGAGGAAGCTATAATTAGTTTACAACATAATAAAACCTGGTTGAAGCACCTGGGTCATACTGACACACGAGCAGCTGTGAAAATGACACAGGCAAGCAGTGGAGAGAAATAAAAACTGACGCAGCAGAGAATTTTGCAAATCTTTGCAGCACCTGTGCACACGTGCCATAATTCATGCACCGAGTGATGCTGAAAACACAAAGCACGTGAGCACGATCCAACTACAGCAGGGACTAATGCCTACTCACAGTCGGGCCATCTGAAAAAGTGGCCAGCTATAAATGTAAAATCATCTCGAGCCTCTCGCACAGCTAAGTGGGGATATAGTAGACAGAGAGGCTATCTATTCATTTATCCTACTGGGTCAGTAGGCTCTAAGCCTGAGAGCCTCTTAGCTAAGAGATGCTAAATACCACAAACACAGAGCAAGAGAGCTGGCTAACCTCTCACTCAGTATTTACAGAGCTCTGCGGCAGAACCACGGCTGGAATGCAGCGGGCAGAGCAAGCATACAGAGGGATCCGTATGAGTTTCTGGGTCATCTAGGGCCGCTTCGTGTCGCATGAAGTCTAGACTTGGACCGAAAAATTCACCAATGGATGGTCTACGCTTAAACTGATTCATATTCTGAGAATGGATGGGCTCGGTGCCCGAGGAGCAGGATATGTATAGTTACACAAGCCCAACCAAGGTTAAGGGTCAAAACGTACCCACGAGCATGTTGCCTTATGCAACCGCCAAGACATCACGGTTTGTGGTAAAAAACAATAAGACTCTCCATCAGTTTTTTCTCATTTACTCTCATCGAGTTGTTCGGCTCTGAACTTAGCCCGAAGCAACAATCAGTAAAGTAAAGAGCAGAACATGGCAGCAGTACCGATGAGATCTCTTCTCACCCATCTATGTGTGATTGGCTGTCTGGCACTTCCCCACTGCACCTTCAGTACCTACGTACTGTTTTAATTAACTTCATACCACAGGGAGCAATTATGCAAGGCAACATTCAACTAATTTGGAACTGCAAATTAATCTCCCCTGAAGCTGTACAATGACAGGCCTATCTATGACCAGTGGAAGCAAGGATAACAGCAAGGATCTTTTTTTAAAGAGACTTTTTGTTTTAATAATAATGTTAAACGTCTATTAAAAAGGCATAGAAAGTTGTGAAGCTTTTTTAAGCTCAGTTCATATTTCACAACCACGCTAACATGTTTTTGCTCTAAAACACATGACTTTTACTGTGTTTACGCAATCCTGCATTTCAGAACTCCCAAAACTGAGACTTTTGGAAATGCTACTTCCTTTGTTTCAGTTTGAGAACTCCAGGATAGAGTTTTACTGGCGTCACACAGAAGCAGAGAGTATTTGGACGGAATGACAGAGACCGATGGGGTCTTAATAGTCAGTTTGTGTCCTGCATTTTCACGAGTTCACTGTACCTGAACGGCAGCTCACTGTAATAGACCGAGATTGCTTCTGAACAGGTGCTAAAAGCACTCTTGGGATAAAGATCGCTTCAGTTTTAAAAGCGTTGTTTTAGGAACAACTTGCATTTACGTGTTTGCAGCTTAAGATGAACAAGCAGTAAGCTCGGGATACATCAGGGAGAAAACAATTTACATACCTCGGCTTCCCTTGGGGAGCAACAACAGAGAGTGAAAAAGTAAATGGGGGGGGTGCAACGTGAGAGTGCGCAGCTGAGAGGAAACTGCAAGAGACGGATTGCATGTGTGAGAAAGGAAGCATAAGCGAGGGAGCAAGCTAATAAGAAAAAGGCGAGGGAGGGGGGGGGGGGTTGTCAGACGTGAGGAGTAGGAAATTAACAGGGTTGCACTTGAGGAGGTGGTGAGAAGATGCCAAACAGTAGGGAGCGTCAAATGGGTACAGAGAAGGATCTCACATGTGATGCGAGTCAAAGAGGCGAGGGCAGGCACCCATCCTCTCCCCAAATGCCTCTCCATCTCAGCCTCTGTGTACTAATCTGATTTCCTGGATTATATTTCGGGATTAAAAAAAAAAAAAAAGGCCCAAGTACTCAATTTTAATTCCATCAGTTTGTTTGGTGAGTCACTGCTGCCGCATTTCATCATCCAACTTTGTTTTGCTCTTGTGTTGCAACACTCCATTTCTGCTGCTGATTTTTAAAACCCTGCAGAGCTAAAGAAATATTTACTCGGCGAGGGGAGCTAACAAGAAATGAAGGTTTGCCGCAGCTGATAAAAACTTAAGCACACGAGTCCCTTGTGTGAACGTAAACCTAAAATATGACGCTGCTGGACTAACCTCACAGCCAGGGTGATGGGGCTACAGGTAGCGCTCTGTTCCCCAGTATGGCTCATGAATGGCCTTCTTTGAGTGGTAAAGCTGTGCCAGACCTCTGCTGAAAATCTCTAACTCACAGTCGTAAGAAGTCACGGGGTGCACATATAGGACAAAAGTGCAAAAAATGCATACAATAATAATCTTATGGACATTAATACTGGAAAAACGACTCCACTGAATCCCTTCTGGTCAAGTTCTGCATCTCCAGTGTAACGACTGCGTGTGTCTCAGTGCTTTTGCTTCTAGGCTACAATCTCGCCATGACACGATGATGCCAACATGCTTGCGGTTCCATCACAACAGGGACGTCTTTGGCGGCTAACGGGGCGTATAAACGAGCTCTCACTCTGCCAGAAGTTGCCCAGAGGAGCAGAAGGTCCGAACGCAGACAACAGCGCAGACCCAGGGCTGCACGATGACTGATGCGACGAGGACAGCGCCGAGACACGCCGAGCTGTCTGCTGTTGAGGTCTTTTTAGAACAGCTACAGATTGAAGTGAGGTGGTTACAAAAGTGGGATTCGTGGCATCAAATTGGTAGATTTTCTCATCTTCAGCATGGATTCCATCTACCTCATCTTATCTCACAAGTTTAAAAGCATTGTCAGGGAAGCATTATGGAGCTGTTTCTCGTTTCACTGCGGGGAAAACAGTGCGATGGATTTGTTGCTGCACATTGGAATCAAGTCACAGCGATCCTGTTACAGGAGTTTTTTCAGATTTAACATCCATTACACCCCTTTAGCCTATGGATTCTGAGTCTGTTTTTCACTGATTTCTACCTATTCATCGTGTACTCTCAATCGCAGCATGAGGCGTTGAGATAATAATCACTCCAATCCACACATATCTGCTTATGCATTTATAGAATCTGCAGACAAGAGACAAGATTTCAGTGCCAGAAGCTTTTTCTTTTTTTGGGTTTGACTGCAAACAGTAAACAATCTGTAGGGAGAACTAAAAAATAAATACATGCACCGGAAGAATCAAAGTCACAAAATCATCAGCTCTCCTTTGATTGGCATTTAGGCTTTTAATTACTTTGAGTAATGCATTTGGATCCGTTATTAGATTATGACCGCCGCACACAACAGGAAGCTTTGGGCCCAATGCGTCCAGATATCCGCCGGCTACGCTGGAAGAACATTTGATATCATATTTTAATGAAATCAAAATTGATATACATCTCACATTAGCTGATCTACTCCACAGTCTTTCCTCGTAAGAGCAATTTGGAGACGTAATGCTTGGGAATGATGTACCCAGCCCCCGTGTTGTTTATCTACAATATTAACATACTTTCTGCGGTAATGAAGAAGAAGGGGAGCTACTTAGGGCCAAATCTTTGCAAACAGAGGTCTAATGTGGTCTAACGTCTTGTTTCTTGCCACAGGAGTAAGGCAGGAAAACAAAGCAGAAGGTTATTAAATCAGCAATGATGAAAAACTGATTAACTACTGTCTTTCTACCCAAAGAGATTGGATATCCAGCCAGTGCAAGGGGAGGAGTGACAACAGATTCTTCTTCTTCATTTTTTTTTTTGAGGGACAAGACTAATCAGAAGTTTGGGAAACAACACTCAATAAAACGCATTGATTTGAAGGGGGAGGTCAGGTGAAAACCCACCGGAAGTGAAAAGAGAGAAGTGAAGAAGACCGCTTTAAAGGGTGTGAGTGAAGCTCATGTTGGTATCGCAGGTTCTGATCCGTTTTGAGGATAGCAGAGAGCTTCTGCATGCATCAGAGGCTGTCCGGCTTCTTCTCTCCCTCCTCTTGCCTAATCACAGGCCCGCGGTGTGGCCAGCGTGCAGGGTTGGAGTTACACACGGCGCACAATTAAAGCAGCTCTTTAATTAGGGGGGAGAAAACGTACAGCTTCTTCTTCTTCTTCTTTTTTTTTTGTTGCATTTAGCCATCAGCAGCATGCACTTCCATCACATAAGCCGGGAAAAGCAGAGACCTCTGCTGCTTCTTGGCTGTATATCTGCAGCAAACACGCAACTTGCAGCATTGCTGTGCACTTGTTTCAAAAAAGGGGAAAACAAGAAACTAAACCGAGGACAAAGCCTGGATTTACTGGCACTTTCATTTATGCATCGCAGTTCAACATGCATGTTAGAGAGAGAGAGAGCAGTGATGCTTAAAAAAAAGAAAATCAGAAAGAGCATGTCAATAAAATAACAGCGCCCGGAGCCGCTGTGAGGCCACCGAAAACAAAGTAGCGACAGGCAGGAGGAGAGAGCCGTGAGCGCAGGCACACTCGCTGCCTCGCTCCGGTGTAACGCACAGACACTCGGGCACGCCGTGGCGAGAGCGCAGCGAACACACAAAAACACTGCGAGCCACCCCCCAGGAACATTTAGCGCCACAACGCGAAGGAAGTGAGACGGAATTTCAGCAACAACAACATTTCTGCAGGAAGAGGGAAACGAGGCTTTCACCAACCTGACGACGCGAGGACGCTTCTTCCACTAAAAGGTCCGGAGTTGTGTGTTGTGAGTGAGAGAGAGAGTGTGTGTGTGTGAGAGCGTGTCACTCACTGGTGTTTCCTCTCCCTCTCTCTCTCTCTCTCTCTCTCTCCCTCCTCTGCCGTAGAGATAGTGCTGATGTTTCCACTTCCTCTTTTCTTCTGCCGTCTGCTGGCTGGCTTGTGTTGCCAAACAGAGGATGCACGAATGCACGACAGCAGCAGAACTCAAGCAGTCACTGGTTAACAGGAGGAAGGGGACTTTTTAGTAATTATTTATTTTTTTACAGGATGGAAAATCGTCATTTCACTATTTTAGCCCCAAAGCTCAGCTCGGTTTGGTAAATAACAGTTTTAAGTCCAGTGCCAACATACAGAAAGGGAAATGAAAACTTTCTTCTTGTTTTACAGAGTATTTCTGAGTGGAAACCTTCACTCTGTAAATGTAATCCTCTCCTCACCCCCCCTGTCAATTTATTTACCTAAACATGTAGTGAGGGAGTGTGTGGTGACAGTGGTGTGTATGGGTGTGTGTAGGTGTAGTGTGTTGGATAAGGATGCAAGAGCAAAATCACCTAACAGGAATATCACAGAAATGTGGAAGCTGAGGAAACAGGAAGCATCTTTTCTTATGAGTCCTTCAATAAATGTGCTATAAAGATCGATTTATCATCTCAAAAGCATTTGATATCAGTGTTGGATTAGATTAATTGCCAGATAAGCAAGAAGATGACCATCCCAGTTTGATTTTTGTTCATCGGTTATAACATTCTTGCACAGTCAAGCACACTTTCCGAGAAAATGACAACAAATTGTGTGTATTTGATGTATTTTCTTCTTCTCTAGTTTATGTTTGTTACTGTTTGTTTATATTCCTACAAGCAGGGCAATCAAAAACTGACATTAAAACCCAATATGGCTCACGTGTAAAATCATGTGTAGGCTATCTGGCAGTTATTAAAAAGAGTAAAAAAAAAAAAACAGGCTGGAAGAAAACACTGATTAGAGAAGACAAGAGCAGAAGACAATAGTCTGTGTTGCATCATATACTTAAATGTTACTTCATGCTCTCGCTGATTTTCCCTGATGTCTTTTAGTAACTACGATCCTTAAAAAAACACATCATTCTTGATAAAGAAGGGACTGTCTCCTCAAGAGGACTAAATGTACTTTGCAATTCATCATTAATGACTTTGCATAGAGAATTTACAAGGCTGAAAATAAATACGCGCTTATTTTTCGGCTGAGAATAATTTAGGAAAAAATGAAATATTAGAAAGGACTTCTGCCTCCCCGAGTGAGCCTACACCAACATGACAAATGGTGGGCCTGCTACAGCAACGATTGAACAGATTATACCTGACAAACAACTCAAATCTGAAGGAGACGTCTTTTTGTTTCACAGTAACTGATGAAACAAAAGCAGATCGGCCTTCAGTCTCTCGGGAAAGGAAAGGCAAACGGGAACAGAGCTTTCAATAATTCATGGTTATTGAATGTCCTCCTGTTTGGAGGGTGGGATTATGACCTTCTAGTGTTACTTTATGTCTGGGAGCATGATGTTGCAAGCACTCTGTAAAGACTGCAGCATCTCCGAGCCACGGCGTCCCTTTAATTTTGATCGTTAATTACCTGCTGTGCTTGGTACCAGAATGAGTGGCATTTGTGGCTGAAAGAGAAAAAGAGTGTGTGTGGCAGGCAGCTCTGCAGCTCGTCTCCACTCAGCGGGAGCAGCAGCAGGAGGATTAATACAGGAGCCCTGTTCGTCCTGGCAAACAATCTGGAGCGACACACCCAGCAGAAATCTCTTAGTCCCTCATTCTGTTTATTTTTCTCTCTGCAAAAACACAGGATGCAAAGCTCGGCCCGTTTAAATGGCAGCCCTCGTCCTCGACTTCACACCCAATCTGACTCCATAAATAGGCTGCGAGGACAGGCACACCTGACCCAAAAATGTAAGAGGAAGAAAACAGATATTTTTATGGGTTTTTCAAGATGCGTCAACACATTTTGTTTTTCTGTGCAAGCATACAGATTTGACTCAGATAATAAATCTTTGTTTGACCTATGAGTGCTGCGTGATATGTAATATGGTATGTAATATATTCTAAACAGCACTTACTGCTGCTTTTCTTTTGGGGAAGCAAACAAAAGCATTCTTTTATCCCTCTGTGTTATTTGCGTCATTCGGTCACTGTGACCTTTGGATCCCCGACTCTAACTCGAGAGGGCTCAAGAGCAAATCGAAGGGCTCAGAGATGAGGTCATATTTTCATCTTCTATTTCTATTTTGCCATATAGCTTTAAGACAGCCCACACTTCTAAAAAAGCATTACATGATGCGTTCAATCAAGTGGAAACTCACAGTGCAAGCCGGTAAAACTGCAGAGTCACTCTCATTTCTGGCGTTGAAGGTAAGCACTGGACTGATTTCTTTTTATAGATGTCAGTTGTCACTTGTGTAACTCGCTCTGATTTGGACACATCCTGTTTCACAAACAGCGGGCCAACCTCCATTCATCTGCACGTCTGGTGTGAAACTTTAATGTCATATCAGATAACACTATCAAAACAGAGGGAAGCCTTGGTGCTGCTTAATTTTCCCTTTTGGCAAACATGGTTATTATTCATGAGTTAAGTGCAGCAGATCTGCTCATAAAGGTTTAATTGTCTACTTTCTTTTTTTCCTCCCATATTTTGGAAAGCAAATCCAGACCATAAGTATCTGAAGGGCTGCATATCTTTGCTTCAGATTTGATTTGATCGTTAACAGAAGACTGGTGTTCAGCAGAGAACGTCAAAATCAGATTTTACCTGTCTAAACACGATGCTCTTACCTTTAGACTTGTCTTCGTTCAAGCTGAGATCAAGTGATTAAACGGGCCAGGATTTAGGATCATTGTTTGTTGTTTGTTTCCATTCTTTTTAATGAAGCGTTGTCCACTGGGTTTCAGTGCATTTTGCTTAATTAGAGCACACAGAATGCTCATATAGACCACCCTGTTACATCCAGCAATAGACCAACAATAACAATAGATGGCAGCGTGCCAGTTCCTTTGGCAAGCCATACATGCTCAAACAGAAGCACCACCGAGTCTGATGATGAATGAGTGTTTCGGCTAGTGAGTTGTTCCTTGTTCTCTTCAGTTTGCTCTATACATGATTTGTTTTTGACAGATTCATGTTTTCTTTCAGCATCCCACAGAAATTGGATTCAAAATGATGCAGGGCTTTTTTTGTAATTGTGAGTCCTCCGAGGCTTCGAGGTCTTTGCTTGATCGTTGACAAGGACTCGTGACACATTGCAGATATAAAACAGGGTTTTCTTAAACACACAAATCCACTCATCCAGATAACTTTTATTCCGCTGTATAACATTTTATTATTTTCATGTGTTCACCTGCCATTTAATAATAATAATGTGTACTTTATTGATCCCCGTGGGGAAATTCCTCTCTGCATTTAACCCATTCACTCAGTGAAGCAGTGGGCAGCCATTGGACGCCCAGTGTGTAGGGACGGTCCCTTCCTCATGGGTACCTCAGGGTGGCCGTTCAGCGGATTCAAACCCCCGACCTTCCGATCATGGGGCCACCACTCTACCTACTGAGCTATCCCTGCCCTTTGTTGTTTCTAAATTAACCCAGCTGCCTATTTTGGGAGAAATAACAACCTTTAATGTCTGGAAATACATTATTATCTTCAAATTACAAGTTGAATCCACACACAGCTAACCTAAGGTCTTATACTCTTACCAGGTTGAACTCCCTTTTCCCTTTAGGAGTGCTTTAATTCTACAAGGTGCCGATGGATGACAGCATCACAAAGCTGCAGATTTGTCAGCTGCACATCCATTTGGTCAATTGCCTGTTACACATCCCAAAGGTAGAGTAAATTTATTGTCATGTTCAAGAAACCAGTTTGAGATGATTTGAGTTTTGATACAAGAAGCGTTATCCTGCTGGAAGCAGCCATCAAGAGACGAGTACACTGGGGTTATGAAGGGATAGAGATGGCCGGCAGCAATATTCAGGCAGGCTGCGGTGCTCAAATGATGCTCAGTTGGTACTAAAGGGCTCAAAATGAGCTACAAAATGATCCCTAGAACCATTATACCACCACTACCTGCCTGAACAGCTGATACAAGGCAGGATGGATCTATGGTTTCGTGTTGTTTAACAAATTCTGACCCTGTTTTTCGCAGCAGAAATCGAGACTCAGCAGATCAGGTAACGTCTCACCAGTTTTCTACTGTCAACTTTTGGGGAGCCCGTGTGAGTTATGTTTTCAGTTTCCTCTTTGCTGACATGAGTGGCACCCAGCGCGTTCTTCTGCTGTTGTAGCCCATCATTTTAAAGGTTTCACATATAGTGTCTTCAGAGATGCTCTTCTGCATAACTTGGTTGTAGCTACTGTTACCCTCCTATCAGCTCAAAGCACTCTGGTCATTTCTCCGTGCCCTCTGGCAACAACAAGATATTTCCAAGCAGAAAACTGCCGCTCACTGGATACTTCCTTTTTTTGGCCTGTTCCCTGTAAACCTCAGAGACGGTTATGTGGGAAAACCCCAGCAGACCAGCCTGTCTGGCACCGAGCACCACGCTATATTCAAAGTCACTTAAATCACCTTTCTTCCCCATTCTGATGCTCAGTTTGAACTTCACCAGGTTGCCATGACCACATCTAAATGCACTGAGTTGCTGCCATGTGATTGGCTGGTTTGCGCTAACGAGCAGTTGTACCCAATGAAGAGGCCAGTGAGCGTAGGCATGAATGAAAACACTATCCTAACAAACTGATGTGAACTTAAAGATGAAACTTGGCCCTTTAGTGTATTTTTTATTTGATCTGAAAGTGAATGTTGCAGAGAGACACCGAGTTTGAAAAATGAAACATGTGCAACTGTTCCAATGCTCCCAATCTGGACTGCATGTTGAGGCTAAAACACAATCAGCACAGAGATTCGGGTCTGGCAGCCTGTCTGACCTGCACCCTGTCCAAAAAGACGGAGCGCTTTAATAAAAAGCCTCTCCACTGACCAAATTCTCTCTACGTGGCATAACCTCCCTCAGAGCTGCTTTCTGTGACTGCACCTCATCTGGGAGATTCATTGTGCTACTCAAAGACGAAGCGAGAGACAGGGAGAGAGAGAGAGAGAAGTCAACACGGAACAAAATGTTTCAGGGAAGCTGATTTATCCTCGTTTATTGGTCCAAGCGTCTAGAAAAAAAGAAATTTGCCACAGAATGCAAGTGAGAAGAGTCAAGTATGACGAGAGAAAACTTGGATCTATGCTCTCAATAAGCAACTAAAACGCTCTCATGGCTGCATTATCTGTTACTCTTTGATGGAGCTGTAATTTCTCACAAACACATACAGTCCCCTGTGTACGAGCTATTCAGAAAGCCTAAGTCTCAAATCTAAATGGAAATCTTGCCTGCTTGTTCCCTGTAGGTCTACTGTAATTGTCTCTGTCAGGGTCATTAGGAAGAGGGAATGTGTGTAGTTTAGAAGAAGAGAAGCAGCAGACTTCCTCAACTGCAGCTTAAAGAGTAATGCTTGTTTTAAGTAGCTACTGTTGGTCTGCATGCAAATCTGCTGCTAGAGAAGTCAATTTGAAGACTTCTTGATGGTAGCTGAGCAGAGAGAGCAGGGATTCCTGTCTAGTGTGTACTAAAACTATTCAGTTTAAGTATCGTCAGACCGCTAGCAGGACAAGATCAAAAGAAAAATGTTGCTTGGCTATAAAGGTCACCCCATTACTGTGCTGTGTAATTTTTAATGGACAGCCTCTCTGTGAAGTTTCTAAAAAAAAAATAAAACAAAAAACACCAAGTCAAAGGCAACATGAGCTATAGAGTCAAAAACTATTATCTCACATGAAGGCCAGACAGTGTCAGAACAATCACATCCCTGAATCGCCCACCTGGAAACACTCATCCGGTTTCGGGAAGGAGTGACGCCCGGCGACAGCGCCCATGACACATGACAACAACTTTGTGAATTCCCTGAAATGATCCCTTTCTCACAGACTTTGTCACTATAGAGCTGGAATGTTTCTAGAGAACCTATTATGCTCATTTCCTGTTGCACATTTTTATGCATAGACACCACCAGATTTTCTTTGCATTGAAGTTTAAAAACATTCATTATTTACACCATACTTGGTGCAAACTCTCAGTTCATTCGCTGCCTGAAATGAGCCTTTTCCTCTCTCCTCCTTGCTTCGTTTAAGGCTTTTGATTTGATGTCTTTCAGGTAGTTTGAACAGTAGGTGGGTGGAGCTTCAGCACTCAGCTACAGCTGTGGTCTCCGACAGGGTCATATTAAAGACATCCCCTCTCACAGAAATCATCAAAAAACAAAACAAAAAACCCCAAACAACAACAACAACAACAACCCTGTCCACAGAGCAGGGGCAGAGGGAATCTCCCCTTTTTGTCAGTGTAAAGAAGTTGGACTACACATTTAATCCCTCAGATATCTTAATAGAAGAAAAGGGAAGTACAATTTCAAATGAAAGATCTGTCATCAAGGCAGCACGGTGGTTAGCACTGTTGCCTCACAGCAAGAAGGTCCTGAGTTTAATTCCACCATCAGGCCGGGGTCTTTCTGTGTGGAGTTTACATGTTCTCCCCGTGCTTGCGTGGGTTCCCTCCAGGTATTCCGGCTTCCTCCCACCATCCAAAGACATGCAACTTGTGGGGATAGGATAATCCAAATTGCCACTAGGTGTGAATGTGAGTGTCTGTCCCTGTGTGTTGGCCCTGCGACAGACTGGCGACCTGTCCAGGGTGTACCCCGCCTCTCGCCCTATGACAGCTGGGATAGGCTCCAGCGCCCCCCGCGCCCCTGAAAAGGATGAGCGAAGGGCTGGATGGAGATCTGTCATCACGATTCTTTGGACTCTGAATTGTAAAAAATAAATGTCTAAGACTAGAGAAAAAGTTCTGATACTTCATTGTTTCATAATCAGTTTTTAATTCACAGAAAGTTTTCTGTTATGGTTTTATTCATCTTACTGTGGACTCATTGTAATATATAAATAAAAAAAAAAAGGAAAAAAAAAGGGAATTTCTATTGGAATTGGTGAAAAAATGGGAACTTTTCTGTCATTTAGTTGTTTATTTTTGACATAATTACTTTGGTGTTGTATGAATGCTCATGAGGAAGGATTTTAGCAGTAGGAAATGCAGTAAAATGTATTAAAATACAGTGAAATTTAAGCCCTCCTTTACATTTTCCAAAGCCATCCAGTGGGCCGGATGGGAGTTCTTGCCAGGCCGATTCTGGCCCATGGGCCTCACATTTGAAACCCGATCTAGAGCATTGCAAAGCCTGATGGTTATACTTAAAGATGCCTTGAAAACTTTAGTACTGCAGTGCATGTCTCTGTATACGACTATACAGAGATCTCAAAAGATTCTTTCCACATTTCTGTGGCTTCCTCAGAGCACATAAGCATATTCCAACCTCAAATCTTTCCAAATGTTTATGTACAGTCACAAGCATTCAAACATTTTGGCTCGTGTGGAAAAACATTCTAACAGCACCACAACGTTTACATTTTTTCCACCCATTTTCATTTAATGCACTCGACAATCAAAGTTTTTAATAAGAATGCAATTCCAGAGAAAAATACAATCTCTGAATATGACCTTACCAGAATCGATGTAAGAACATTCTCTTAAACCAGAAGGCTCATTCCATACTCGCTGAAGAGTCGCTGCCCATGCAGCAAATCCTTTTTGACAAACATATGTACCAAGGCACACATTCATACTTAAGTTGCTGTTCCATCGGACTCTGTGCTGTGTGAGCCGACAGAGAGGACGTAAAGGCGAGTTGTCGCCCTGGGGGGGAAAGAAATGTGAGGGAGAAGTCATCATGCTTGGTGCATAAACAGCTTTTAACCTGAGGGGGAAAAGCTTATGGGGGCGTCTTCAGGGTGCAGGTCTCGCTGTGCTGCATTTCAGTCTCTTTCCTTTTTTATGTGCAAAACACATAATACTCAAGTTCGCGTATCAGCGTGCCCTCAGTCTGAATCGGAGGAGTCATTAGTTTTGGACTTGTGCTTTCGCTTCCTCTTGCTCTTCTTTTTGTCTTTCTTCTTTTTGTCCTTCTTCTTTTTCCTCTTCTTTCTGCGATGGTGATCAGAGGAGGAGGATGAAGAAGAGGAGCTGTCTGAGTCGGAGGCGGAAGAGGAAGTGGTGTCCTGGAGCAGTTGCTGCAGCTGCTGGATCCTACAGACAAGGAGGGAAGGCAGGAGAGAAGAGGATGTGGTATTTAAGTCAAGTGCAGGGAGGAAAGTACAGCCGAGGCATACTGATGCCCAGGTTGGCAAGCATCTCAAATGTCACTGAGCAGCACACTGTCTTTGTCCCAGTACCAGCATTTCCAGAAGGCGGAGTGAGCCACGTGCCCGCTTGTGGTTGCGTATTTCTAGTAATGTTAGCAACCCTGTCCAAGTAACTATTAAAACTGCAGGTCTGTGAAGGATTTTAAAATACATGGCTTGGGCACATATTTAGTTTTCAATTAATCTTTTTTAAAAGGTGTCCATTATTGCTTAAATCCAAAATGGAGGAGACAATAATGACTTCATCGTCAATTTTGTTTTGGTCATGCACTTTCAGGCATTTTTAAATGGTTTCTTCTAAGTTTTTTGGGAAGTCTCACAGATATCTTTCTCTTTACCAAACAAGTAAAACTCATTTTAATTTAAATGTTCACTTTTGTTGGAGTGCTCAGTTTTGTAAGAAAATATTCTGCACACACGTATGATTTGGGGTTTAGTTTAATAAGAACACAACAAATCTTAGACTACTATGGAAACATTCAAAAAGACTTACATATTATTATATCTTTAGCACCTGCATGCTTCGATGTATTCTCTTTTACATGAAACACACTTGAGAAGACAAGTGCATTACAAATGAAGGCTCAGACTCACAGAACTGAGACTACTGGTGTCTCTAGCTGCTTTCTTAAACTGGGCTAGGCAGCCAATCAGACAACACAGACTGAAGGGCAGGACTCAAAGAAAAAAAAGTGTATTGGAGGGCCCTTCAGTGATGCAGGACTCCCTTAGAAAAAATACACAAGCTCTAAAGGACTCTAAAGCAGAGTGGATGAGAAGAATTAGAATAATCTTCAGAAAAATCACAATGTCTTTGTCTAAACAGTCTAAAATGTTCAAAAAATAATCATCAGAAAGAAGCCAAAACAGCCATGTTTTAGTCTACATGTCTACATGACCTTTAAACTGAGGTGCTAAAACAGCTTTTTAGTTATAATTCCTTTACTTGATTGTGCTCACACTAAAACCTGCAGTACACAGAAAGCTAGGAAAAACAAAAAAACAAAAAAAAACAACAACAACAACAAACAGGATTTAAACGAGACCATGCAGCTCTCCCCTCTCTCCTCTAAGCCAATCACACCGAACAAGGCCAAAGACTCCTGTCACAGAGTCGGTCTTCTAAAGCCTGAACCATCCAGGTGGTGATGGTGGTGCTGGTGCAGGAGGTAAGGTCCTTCTAAAACAAGCTCCACTGCAAGATTTTAAAAGGTGATTTTGGGCTACTTGTCCAGTAACACCAAAGACTTCCTGCACATCCTGGCTATAATTTGGAACAGAATTTGTACTTTACAGATTTAACAGTGTATCTTTAATATTTTGTGACTTTGGGTTACAAAACATTAGATGATGGGTACACTGTGGTCATAAAGAGATGGAAATGCCAACAATACTCAGGCAAACTGGATTTCAATGACGCTCATCTGGTACTCAGGGACCCAAAGAAAATATTCCCCCACACCATTACATCTCCACCAGCAGCCTGATACACAGCAGGATGGACAGGTGTACCTAATAAAGTGCAGCGGTTTGTCTTGTCCTCAAACAGACTCAATTTCTTGCTGCCTTGTACCAGATACAGAGTAGAGTTTGTGTGTACTGACGATGTTATTGGAGGAAGAAAGAGCTAGCAAACGTTGTCCACAGATTTCCACTGAGAAATTGCTTCAACTGGGCATCAACACTATGTCTGCAAAAGCCCATTTCTTAGAAAACAATTGCATCAGCTTGAGACACACTGCGAGAATAAGGCTGAAGGACACTGCTGTGCTACGATCAGTTGTGCGTACAGCAGCTGACAATTCAAGTGCAAAAAAAGACAAATGGCATGTGTGAATTATCACCAGAGTAAATTTAATAAATAACATGAAGCTAAGCAGGATATTTGTGCTAAAGAAGCTGCAGCACGATTAGATTTTGTTATGGAAGCACGTGTCAGAGTACGCTATTCAATGTCTGGCATAAATATTAGTGTTCATACTGCATTTCTGAGTCACGCTGTAACACGTGAGCAGCAAGGTGACAACAAAACTTACACGGCTCCAGTAGAATCCTTCTGCTGCAGCGTGGTAAGGCACTTCTTTCCAGGGAAATTTGTCCTAAATGGACTGTAACTCTGAAAATACCACCCCTCTTTAGCTTAGTAAGACTGTTACTGCTTCACGTCAGGCTCAGCCAAACTCTGGAGTGAATTTCTGAACAGGATGGCGGCTTCAGATTTTGTCCCCTATTTCTTGAACTGAAGTGGTGCTCTGAGAGAAAAACGTCATCATATTCAACGCAAAAATGTGCCCCCCCCCAAAAACTATTTGGGCGACATATATGATAAAATTAAAAGTCATACACTCAAATAATAAGCCAAAAAGTAATTCTAACAAAAAAAACAAAACTCTCATTTCCTAACTTCTTCATCGTTACCCAATTGTGACACAAAGCTACCGCATCAAGCACAATTTAATAGACAGCACCTTACATGCAATTAGAAAGCAGGCTGGCAGAGGTTGGACTGTTTCACTCCCCTTTCAAAGAAGATGCCAAAATGAATGTGGCACAGACACGCAAATAAGACTTCAAAGCGCCACTGGCCTTTAAATAACCTTTTTGATATGCATGCAAAAATACACAAGCATGTGTGCGCGCACAATCGCGCACGCTCTTCTTCCTGAACTAGCCTCAAATTCAAACATCCCGGTGTCAAACAGTATTTGCTAGAAACTGGAACAAGCAGCCAGCAACCATGAGAGACTTTCCAGGTCATCTGAGATTGTCCCACTCCAGCGAGAGGACACAGTGGAAAACTGAGTTTTCAAGTATATGATCTGAGTATCACGAGTGTGTCCTTTAATAGCGGTGGAAAATTATGAGTCTTTCTCTGGGAAATTAACATGCACACAGCAGGAAAATGACTGTACATACCTGGTTTCCTTCTCATTCCTTTTGTTTTCCCGAATCAGGTCGTACATTGGGTCTTCGTGTGCCTAATAAAGTATAACACAATGTCACACAAAAAGAAGGTACGGTGCTACAATTCACACCATATCCAGGAACTATACATTCCAAACAGTGTTGTGTCAGCACTTTTAGGAATATCGAGACAATAGAAGGAAGGAAAATATGACACAGTTGCATTTATGGTAATCATTGCAGGGGCTAAGCGTTCCTGCAGCGAGCACTGTTTCATTAAAAGTACACTGGAACGAACTGTGTGCAGAGATCTGCTGCCCACATGTGTAAACTAAATCTGACCTTACTTAACTTTAGTCTCAGACACAAACTGTCTCTGTCATAGCTCCACGACATAAACGCGACTACTAACTTTTTTCTACTGCATTCACGCATTTTTCTACTGCAAGGAACCGTGGGTGGGCCAACTATTCTACAGCAGTAAACAAACTCACCACTCTGAAGTGCTCCAGTTTCTGGTTGCCTGTGATGAAGAAAGGACACTCCCGATCACCTGTCCTGTGGCCGTAGCGCTTGCACCTCCAGCCTTTACAAAAGGAAACAAAAATCATTGTTTGTCTAACGAATCAGACATTTCACGTACATGGCAGCAGAGTTGCTATTAAACAGACGTCCCACGTAAAACTGATTTTCCTCATCTCAAGAACTTTAGTTTGCCAAAATAACCCGAACTCATGGTGCTTTCAACAGTAGTTCGATAGAATATGCTCAGTGTCATGGTTATCGTGAGTTGCCATAAATGACTACGCAGATGCACCAACTGGTCACCAATCATGTGGCAGCCATCATGTGCATTCAGACATGCAGAAATGATCAAGACAAGCAGCTGAAGTTCTTAATGTGTTTGAACGTGGCATGATTGTTGGTGCCAGATGGGCTCGTCTCGGTATTTCAGAAATTGCTGATCTACTGGGTTTTTCCCCAGACAACCAGTGTTGGGTCTGAAAAAGAAGGAAAGTTGTCCTTGGTAAAGTGCTTTGTTAATGTCAGAGGAGAATGGACAGACTGCTTGAAGCTGATAAGAAGCCAACACTAACTCAATAACCACTTGTTACAACCAAGGTAAAGTTTACAAACGCTGGTGAAAAATGAACAGAAGAAGATTGGAAAAATGTTTCCTGGTCTGAGGAGTCCTTCTGCTGCAACACTTGGTTGGGTTCAGAATTTAGTGCAAACAACACAAAAGCAGGAATCCACCCTGCACTGTTTCAACAGTTTAAGTTGTTGTTGGTGTAATGATGTGTTTTATGTCTTCTTATGCACACTCTGTGCCTCTTAGTACCAACTGAGCATCATTTAAACGCCACAGCCAAGCCGATTATTGTTGCTGGCCATGTCCATCCCTTCATAACTACAGTGCCCATGACAATAATCTCAAACATGCCAATCAAGTCATTTACTCCATGTAAATTTCACAACATCCCAAAGGTAGACTTTGGGATGTTGTGAAATTTACATGGAGGATGATCAGCCGCAACTGTGACATTACCACGTCAACATGGTTCTCTGAGGAATGTTTCCAGCGCCTTGTTGAATCTATGGCTACGTTCATGTATACTAACAAGGATTTTTCCGCGTTCATTCTGAAAAAACATTTCGGTCCACATGAAAACACCAAAAACAACTTCAAGTGGTGTCAAGTGCTTTCCAAGCGAACATGTGGTGTTATAACCCCAACTGTACAGAAATACTGGCCAATCAAAAACCTTACAAACAATAACATGGCCACAGTCTGACGTCAAAAAGTCGCACACCTTTGATGTTGCAAGACAAAAATCCCCATTTTTGTTGTCCATATGTAACCGCAGAGTTACTGGAAAGCCTCGCCCTGAAAGGAGCTTTTCAAAAGCTCAGTTTAGGCATCTAAAACTGAACGAACATCTAAAACTGACCGAAACTTACTGAAAAACCTACGTATGCAAAGATCGCCGTGTACATGTAGACAGGTCTACGGCATGATGAGTCAAAACAGTTCTGAAGTCAAAAGGGGTTCCAAGCTGGTATTAGCAAAGCGTACCTAATAAATTGACTGGTGGATATGTATGTAAGCCCAGTCTAGACCACTCATCATCTAGCTAATAAAGCAAATCAAGGACAACTCAAACTGCATTAAAAGACACAAACTGTAAAAAAAATCCTGAAAGAAATATTATTTTATTAAATTGGATTTTGTTGAACAGCAGTCGGCGAGGGACGCAACAACCCCACGCAACAGCAACTCAAGAGTCGCACACGAAAAAACACGCTGCTCATGATGAGGCGCCTGATTATCAGTGACAGATCATCTCAAATTCATTATCACTTTTTCTGCCCTGAAAACAAATCAGCAATTTATATCCAAGTTTCACACCGATTAACTGCTCAAGTGGCAGCGTAGCACCTGTGAACGACTTGAGTGTTTTTAATGCGAGTCTGCAGGAATTCTGTTCACCACGTAAAAGAAGTAATTTCTCGCCGTTCCTTTAAGCAGGACGACAAATGTACAAGTTTTTCACAAAGGATTGAGGGAAAAAAAAAAAAGACACAAACACCACTTTTTTGTTTGCATGTGCATGTTTGTGTCTGAGCTCTTGCTGTTCGCAGCATGAAAATGTGTGGGACGAAAGAATGAATGGACACTGAACATAATGACATTCATTGTTTTGGGAAAAACAGACAGAAGATAATCTCTGCAACACCAATTATTAGTCTTCGGTCCATCACTCTTGTCATAAAAACAATAGACACAGTGATAAATGTCAAGATCTCGCAGTTAACATTTATCACCTATCATAACTGCTGCCTACTCACAGTGGAGATTTACTCCCACCTACAGTTCCAGACCTATAAGTGCTGCTGGTACCTCACTAATAAACCGTACTCAAAACATTTCCCAGCATCCATGTGAGCTTGTTTAACAGATTTTTAATTTTTCAAATAATTCATTTTAAGTAAAGAAGCATGAGAAATAAATACTATCAGTAAGATTACAATTTCTGTTACAGATAAAAATATTAATAAGGGGTGGAATGGCTGTACTTGAAATCATTTAGGTTCTCAGCAAACCACATTTCAAACATTTATAGGACTTGCAGACACCCTGTAGTGTATGCACTGTAAATTAAAAACATAAACTAAAGGACTGAACCTTGCCAGGCCAAAAACACTGCACAGCTCTAGGAGATTAATAATGAAAATATGTTAGAGTCAGCACTGAAGACAAGCATAAAATTTTAAAATAAACACGCTGAAGTGAGCAGCTGAGTAATCACTACTGTCATGTGTCTTATGCCCCCTGTTCTAAAGGCAAGAGGCTGCCTCCTGGGATAGATTTCCTTCTGTTTGCCTAATTAGCAATGAGTGTCACCTCTGATATCAACACCTAACTCCTGTAGCTGTGAAAAGATTCCCGAGGGATGTGAAAAACTCAGTTAAAGACTGCATTTGCATGAGCAGAACTGTAAACAGCATGTTTATTCCCGTCAGTGCAAACTCGGGCACACTATACTCACACTGCATCACCTTCACCTCCCTCCCTAGAGGCATCCACAGCCCTTTCGTGGGAGCGTGGGCCAGGAAGCTTCTGGCTTCTTCATTTCCTGGTTCTGCAGGGATACAGTCCTCTGGTTTTTCTTCATGCTCCTGCAACACAAACCGATCACTGTCACCAATTCTCACGATTTGTCTTTACCTAAAAAAAGCCACATGTAATTTACTTCTTACTCTTAGCTGTCTATTACTGCGAACACGTTACCTTAATAAATCCCGGTGGAGGTTTCTCATAGCTGCATGAGAGAGAGATTAAAAATGGTTAGTATGCTGCCAAAAACATTAAAACAAAAAATAACAACATGAAGTTGCTGCCCCTCGCTTATTGTGGATAAGCTTGATCAACTTGAAAATGGGTGTCAATTAAGACGCATTTATAATTCATGCACAAGTTTGCGGGATTAAAGAGGAAAAGCCAGAGTGAAACTGGAGTTACTCACAATGTCTCGATGTGTTTCAGTTTCTGGACTTCTTGGCTGACTTTTTTCGTGTGCTTCTTCAGTTTCTCCAAATCATCTTTTGGTATCTTGTCCCTCTTGTGGTGTCGTCTGTCCTCCTTCTCTCTTGCTCGCTTTCTGTCCGACATCTTGTTTTGAACAAAATGATCACCCGACAAAAAAATACCGTTGTTATTAAAAGTGCATGCGGAGCTTTTACGTTATTAATTCCATGAAGATGAATCGTGCTAACACGCAGCTAACTAGCAAACGCCGCTCCAGCGCTTCTGCACTTCCTGTGCAGTCAGATTGGATTGTTAAAGTCCGGCGCCACCTGCAGGACACCGGCGGTAACACAGGAAGTGCGCCTGGATTCTCTTTCTCTCTTTTTATTTTTAAACACAAATGACAGTTTCTTTCAGCCGTAAACACTGATAAAAATGTTTATTCTTCCCTTATTGAATCCGTTTCCCAACCCATTTTCTATGATTTTCTAGTTTGGCAGTTTTAATCTTAATAACAGGATACTGGAAACAAAATGTCACTGTATGTTTTAGATCATCTGTGCCTCGTTTAAGTGACCTTTAACATCAACGGAACAAACCATCAGCGTGCGCCTTTAGCATCTTTTCATGCATGTTGCGTTTCAAATGCTTCCATTTGAAGGTAAAGGTTTGGCTTTCCTAAAAAATTAGTAATAGATTCAGATGGCTCCAATCTGCTTATTGCGTTATTAAATAAATTTTGAATAATTTGAGTCATGGTGACATCGGAGTTCATTTGGATCTAAGTTTTAAATATATATATTATGTTGGACTAGTGTCTGCAAAGCCTTTTTCCCCATGAGGGCATTAAAGATCTCTATAAATACATTATTTTAAAACTGCATTTAGGCATATAGACATGTTCAAGAGGACATGATGGCATATGTCAGAAGCTTCCGATCCACTCGTATTTTCCCACAGAAGAGTTTGAAGAATTTACTGACAATAACCTGAAAAGGAGAAAATATCCAAAGAGTATCCAACCTGGCACTAGCAAGGTGTACCTAATAAAGTGGCTGGTGAGTGTATTTATTTCTTTTTTTTAAGCTAATTTTTCTAAAGTTATTGATCACACTTTTCTTGCAGCCATATCTTAGTGTCTTAAACATTGCTCAGTTTCTAGATTGTAGGCAAGAACTGATATTGCATACTGAATACCAAATATATAGTCATATAATATGCGTATTTATCAGCAGACAGTGCATAAAAGCAGCAGTAAACAGAGCAACAAAGTAAAGAGCCTACTTTCACAGACTGAAAGTCACAGTTTTATTTCAGGTATTTCACAGTGAAATATAAATGTGAGGTATTTCAGGATTTAAACAAATGTGTGTTCACTGAACAGCTAATCTACAACCGTAAGTAATCAGACATTACAAAAAACACACAAGTCATATTTAATAGAGCAATGGTGCAAAAGCATGTAGCCAAAGAAGGTATCAAAAGAAAATGTAAAGTTTAGATGACACTAATTGTAAGTCTACAGATGTTTGGCAGATGTGCCTTTTCATTGTAAACAGTGACTGGTGAGTCCCATTCTGAATGATAATCAAATATTTTCATTGGTGATTGATTTGTATGCATTTACAAATATGTAACAATGAGATATTTACATTTATCACTTCTATATTTCAACTTTGTAATAAAAAAAAATAATAAAAAAAACAGAAAAATGTTCCCACTGGAGAGAACTGAAAGCTAAAATAAGTAAATAAATCAAATACAAAAGTTTGAACATCAAATAGCATGAATTGTAGTTAAAGGTATATATTTTCTATATAAATCTATTTTTGTAACATTAGAAAATGGAGAAAATATATATGTAAACCAGCTCGTCATACCACAAATGCCACCACAGAGAAAAGCCGGATTTCCTGTGATGCTTCGGCAATTTGATAAATAAATACTTTATAATCCTTCAACATCCACAGTTCGGGAGTTTACAAACGGGGGATGTGTTAAATTAGATGAAAAGAAGTCCGCCCGTCTTTCTGACTGTGCAGAAGATGCAGAAACTGACTGACAGCTGAAATAGCGACCTCGGTGCCCCCGGTTACAATTCAGGATTCTAGGAGCGCCGCTCCAATCCGCCCAGCAACTGTCGCGCTGTTGGACAAACTGTGTGCCTTTTCACTGGCTTGGAAACTCAACTAGTTTCTCAAGTTCTGATGCTCTGGATTACACAGATTACGACATGGGCCTCCTCCCATTTCTTTGTTTTTTAAGAGTATTCACAAAGATAAAGCACATATAATCTTAAGATGCTCAAAGTGAGGAGAGAAAATCTTTCAAGCCCCCCTTCTTGGTGCCCTGGTTGTCCTCTCGCTGGAGAATCTTGCTTAGGCGTCGGACAAACCAGTTTCTAATTTTAGGAGGCTTGGAGGAAGCTGAGCCCGAGCCTGATCCTGAAGTGGTAGTAGTGGAGGTGGAGGTGGAGGAGGAGGAGGAGAATCTAGAGAGAAGGAAGAGTTCAGTTAAGAGTTACAGTAACTTAAGATTTTGTTGGTTAGCAGGAAATGTTAAAAGCAAGCTATCACCAGCGACACGATCCGAAAAACGTGGAACCAACACGTGCCGCCCGCACATCTTGTTCCCTTAATGCTGACTTAATAGAAACTCAATCACTCAAATCCCAACATGCCTGACACATCACTGTCTCATATGTCTGCAGAACCAACTAAGTTTAATCAAGCAAGGCTGTAACTAAACTTTTGGCTCTGTGCATATTAGTAACAGCAAACCAAAATAAACTTACCTAGGTGTATGAGCAGGCGCCCTGTCCTTGCCAGGAGTCTTGTGGGCATTCATGCTGGATCTGCTGGTTGACTGTGGGGTTTTGTGCTTGCCAGCACTCCCTGGTGTGCTGTGGGTCTTAGCGAAGGTAGCTATAAAATCCCTGTTCACCCCCTTGTACCTGGATGTCTTATTGCAGGCATGGCAGGTGGCCATCTGGGATAAGGAGAAGGAAAGGAACATATCCATTAATAATGCATGCTCTGCGTCTACACTGCGCTCATACACAATGAGGTTTTGAGGTGAAGGCATACATGGCATCCCCAGAGGAGTACTTGGAAGGAAATCCGTTGAAACTTCTTGTGTATAATTTCAACAAATTATGTAAATCCTAGAGAGGAAGGTGAAGCTTTTTGTCATTCTAGCTATTATTTTTCATCAAAACTCACTATTTCCACAGTTTAATGGCTTTCTCTGGGACGCACAACAGTTTGGTGTGGACTTGGGCCTGACTAGCTGTAATAAAAATGGTGCACATGCCACAGGTGACGCAGGGCAACCCGCAAGCCTCATAGATGTCAGGGACACGTACTGACATCTCAAAGCTGAGGAAAAGTTTACAATGAGGTAGAGGAAGCTTACTAATGACAGGAGATTCACTTAACAGCTGAGGCTCTTCCCACTGGCTGTGCCAAAGATAATTTTACCAATGAACATTGCAGATATGAAAATAGTTGGACTGCTTGAAGCAGGATGGGAAAACAATGTGTTTAGCCTATGAGTCGGCAAGGTGGGGCTGTTGCCATGCAATTTCGCCTATTCAGGGTACACTGCAATGTGGAAAGGTTACAACGGGTAACAGATCAAAGACTCGCAGAACTTTGTGCTCAAGAAAAACAAAACTGTACTAATCAATAAATTAGATGTACCATGCTCACATTCAGCTTCATATTCTTATTCTGTGATTTAAAGGTGTAGCTGTGCATGATTCACAGACGCTATCAGAGCTGTTGGCTAGTTCTTTCTAGTTTAACTCTATAACATTTTTTCCCCTACAACTTCTCTGATGCTTGAGCTGAGCCTACTGTTTTATGTAATTCAAAATAAGACACACTGCATTCAAATAAAATATAAACTCCATGTAAGGCAAAACAAGTAGCAGGAAAGTTGCAAGGTAGAACTACAGGTCAGGAGATCCTTGCAATTTAAGACAACATGCATAATAACTCTTGGCCTATGACTGTGTGTCCAAGTGAAATGGTGCATGAAACAGCAGTACATGTCATGGTGTGCACACAGGCAGTTAATAAACCATCAATGATTAATCAAATAAGTTATGGAATCATAATGTGACTCGGACAAACAGATAAAAAACAAAACAACTGACTGCTATTGTAAGCCACAATTACTTTATATATACACTCTTCAGTATTAGGCAGGACTTCTTATCAATTGCAGCCCATTATAAGACACCACAGAATGAACTGAGTGATGGTAACAATATAGAAAATCATCCCAGCATCATGACCCTGCTATAATTATAAGATTTGCCATTTTTTCTGCTGTTTTAACAAACGTCAAATAACTTCAGCTAACTCCAGCACAGGAAAAATAAAAATCTTGAACAGAAGAGCCATTTACACTTTTTCCCCCTCTAAAGTAAAACTTTATTCAAAGTAGCAAATGCAGTGTTCAAAAAAACCTCAAGATCCCTCCAAAACCTAAGCATAAAAAAAAATCCCAGTAGTGACAGAAGCTATCCAGAGTTGCCACAACATTAGAACTGGTTTGAACAGACCACCGCTGCAGAGGTCAGCAAATCTGAGCCAAACTGTTGACAGTCCTGAATGCTGAGGAGATGGAAAACTCACCGACACAAATGTAGCCATTTCAGATTCTGACAGGTGTCTACTGCCGAGTGTTGGAGAGTTGGGTTTCAGTGAACCAGCACTTAGTTCTGTGTTCCTCTTCGTTTTTACCGCACCGTTAGAGAAGTGTTTACTAAAGGAGCCTGCCAGTCCCGCTTTATAGTGACAAAGCCAAGCAACTGACCCACCCATCTGTGCATAGGGGTGTGGCTCAATGAGGACTGACCAATGCTCTGTGAAGCAGATGGACTAAATAACCCCAGACTTTCTCTAGAGGATGGATCGCAGTGTTACTAGTGCATGCAAGATCTTTTGATTAAGTCTATTTGTTAACAAAAGATCCAAACTCAGAACACTTGCATTTAGTAAATACTGCTGAATAACTGATAATTTAAATGCTGTTTATTATTTACTTGTACTCTAGATGTAACGTGAAACAGATTCAAACCACAAAGAATTTTGTGTTCAAGCAAAAATAAACAATAATATAAATAAAAAACCTGTACTGAACAGGAGTAGCTTTGCATAAACACACCTAACATGCAGCAATTAATAAAGCACAATAATAGTGCACTATAATCATTATTTCTGTTTAAATAAATGTGCTTGGTGTGGCCCATCACGTCATCTGATTGACATGACGGGCTGGATCTGATTGAAATAAGACATTTTAGGTAGTTTCCTCTGGCCTTTAAGCCACCTTTCTTCTGACTGGCTGCCTCTTGCAAACTGAAGGTTTAAATCTGACGTCAACTGTGCTTAGATATAACTCTGTACCCCGAGATGACGCAAAGCACATGCGTTGTGCGTGTGCTCACTAACTGAAACATTAATCCATGTTTAGTATGAGCACTCACCATTGTAGCAGTACATGTAGGACACAAAAATAAGGAAAGGCATAACTGGCTGCCTTTTAAGAAGTTATCTTGGGTCAGTATTTTAGAAATGTGGAATTTCTAATCTATGCATTGTATGTGGTTTGAATATGAAGATTTTATTATTGATGGTTTTTGAGTAGCCCTGTGATGCACTGGTGACCTCTTCTGAGTGTACGCCACCTCCTGCTGTATGACAGCTCAGACAGGCTCCAGCCCTCGATGGATAGATGGATGGATATCTCCTAAACTGCAGTTATCTTATAAGGAGTCTAAAATAAATGTAGAAAGGCACATTCAGCTGAGAGAGGACATTCAACAGTGAGAAAAAAAACCTTTCCTCAAACAAAGTATTCCAAACTTGGAATAACTGGTGCTGTTCAGTAAAGTAGGCACACAAAGTCTGGAGTATCTATAAGCAAAGTAATGCACTAATATTAAAAAGGTGCAGGTGTATAAAGATGTTATACTGGAACTAGTTTCTGGTCACATAGAGACATTTTAGACAAATGGATAAAATAGTTATATTAGTTTTGCAGGAAGAATCCATCCTGCTTTTTCCCCTCAGGCCAAACAGATTAGATCTGATTAGTTATGAATTTCGTTTTCACAGTTAAAATATTTGCATGGCACAAACCACTGAAAACAATATTTGGTTGGAGTTGGAGTAACTGACTTTTTAAATAACATAGTTTTTTTGCAGCAATGTAAAATAGTTCATAAACACTCCTTGCATGCAGTTGCATCATTACTGTGATGCACTTGAATAGAGGGTTGTAAGTTTTGGCAGATTCCTGGCAGTGACCTCCAATCGTGTTGGAGTTACGGGATGTGAAACCGCCAAATTCAATGTGGATAGTTCCACTTTTAACCTCCTCCTATCCACTTACATAAATGTTGTGATGCGTACCGTTTGCTTTATTGCACTTTCATATAATCTTTCCATCACCACTTCCTGTTTCTGCAATGATCAAACAATTTCTTCCCATACATCATTAAATTTTTATCTAACCAAATCATAACAGGGGGTATGGGGGTATATCATTAAACAGAAAACTAATTGCTGTTCTGTTATAGATGATATAGCTTCAATTGTAACACATGCTGTAAGTAATAAGAGCTGGAGACATTTAGGTGACAACGCAGATTTTCGTGTTTCAACTTCTGACGACTATGATTTCTTCAAATGATTACTCCAGGGAAGGGAGGGGTGCACATAGTTAATGGTGGGCTAGATCAAACACAGAGAGACAGCTGGTTGCAGATGGATGTTTACAACTAGGATGACCTCATGCTGTTTATCCTCTCCTGGCCTCGCTGTCATTAGCCAGCTCGAATGAAGCGCTGATATGACAGGATCTAAAAATCTTTCCCTAATAAAAAAGTGTGTGCATGTAAGTGCACAGCGGAGATGCTAATCAGCAACTGGAAAGTGCCTAGGAAATGACGCTGTCCACTCTCAGACGACAGTGACAGTAAGGTTGTTGCATAGTGATAAGAAATCATGACAACCTAAAACGCAATCCTAGTCACGTGTACCCGTTTAATTTACGCTAATCCTTCGACATGCGGCGTATGCACTTGCAGAGCCACACGTGAATCGGTGGCAGAGAGAGATCTGATTTCCTCATCTTGGCATTCTGGCAGCAGACAAACCAGCGCATTGGCCAACCAAGCATAAGGCTAATGCGGATAAACAACCACCTATATACACCCCAAGGGATATTAAGCATTTTATTTATTTATTTTTTTGCAGAAAGTAAGGTTCCCGTTCAATTTCATGCCATGATTTTAATACTTGCCAGGAGTGTGTAATTCCCTCTAAACTGTGCAGTCTTGCAGCGGCTCTTTCTGCATATAAAAATAATAAAGCTCAAGTCATAGATTAATGCACGACTTCCTGAACGAAAGAACGCAGGTCTAAGTTACGAACGGTGTAATGGTTTGAACTTTAAATGAGCAAATAGACTGTTAGATAGTTCACAAAGGTGAAAACTTTCAATTTAAATAACCTGAGATCAATGAGATCCTGCAGCTGTAATTCTTGTAGTTCAATCTCTGGCAAGCTGACTGTTGTGTGTAACCCAATACTGTGACAAATGAGAACAGAGTTTAACATTCTCTGAGTCTAAAACAAAAAATCGAATCAAATAATCGGCCAGAACTTTTATTTTCTCTTCCAGAGCATACTGTACTTCTCTCCCAGCATACGACAAACATTCCTGCACTTTGCAATTGCTCATTTTCATGATTATAAGAAGTAGTCAACATTGTTTGCAACACACACACACACACACACACACACACACACACACACACACACACACAAATCAATTCTGCTAGCTTTCTCTCTGCTGTCAGAGGTCAGCTTTGGTTGATTAATCTGACCTCAGCAGTGCAATACTGCCCAAGAGGAGGAAGATGAGTAGAGTAGCAGAGTGAGTCACAGAATGAGGCGTCTGTTAGGACTCCTAAAGTAGAAATATAAGTCATATAATTGTTTATCAGTGCTAAATGTCTATCGTGTGATGAGATGGTTCTGTTTTTGTGAACATCAAAGTATGATTATCCACATACGCTGTGTGTGAAAGTCATTCGAGACCGCATCAATACAACGCAATAAAGCTGAAAGCAGAAGAGCAGTTGGGGATCAATACGAGGCAAGAAGTATAAACTTTCCTCTCGCCATGGCCTTGCTCTGTGATTGGGTGCATGCAGCCACTTAGTCACACTGTCTAGAGGCAGGCAGGCTGGTAAATACACAGACACCTGATCTGAATGCAGATCTCCTACATGCTGCCATAAAAACATATCTGTTTCTTTCTTTCTCGCTCTCTTGTCAGTGATAAAGGTCACATTTTGTCCTGCGTCGCACAAGCCGGTCAGCCTCAAGAGCCAAAAACAGCAAACGCCGGGAAACAGCTTCAAAGACGTGAAATGATGGTTTACCCGCAGTCCTCAACAAACTTATTTCCAGTCAGCCAGATTAGATAAAGAAAAAAAACATTCTAATTCTTCATAATAACTCCCATGTGAGTTTTTATCAACATCTGCTGCCTATGCTAATCTGATTTCTAATACTCCAGAGTGAAAAGTGTTTGCAGGTTCTTTTAGATATGGAGAGGGAAAAAAAACTACAGTAATGTATAAAGTCTTGAGGCATGCCTGATTTATTTATATTTTGCTTCCAAGGTGCCAGACTTTCTTGTAACTTTTAAAGTGGTCTTAAACAATAGTTCTGCAAGCTTTCGAGCATCTTTCAAAGCTTTTCTTTAGACATTTGTTGTTTTTCTAAGAGGACTGTTTTCTTATTCATGAAGCCACTTAACACTGACCTGTGAATCTTTAACACAAGCAGCTAACTCAAGGGACGGCCCAATGTTGCATCTACACATAACACACAGCAGAGAACCCACATTGTAGTTTTAGGCACTATCATCCCGTCACAAAAACACATGGCAAAAATGAAAATCTGGGCATGGTGTGCAGTGTGTGCTGACAGAAAAAATCCAGCAAACGTGTCACAGGACCTGAGAGATCCATCTGGACATTCACTTAAATCTATCTACTACCTCAACCCGGATTGGAAATGGTCTCAGTGGAAGAGTGGCTGTCAAGAAGCCATTCTGGAGAAAGGGGAACAAGGAGAGAAGGCTGAGGGTTGGACAAATTACACAAGAACTGGACTGAAAATCAGTGGCAACAGATCTGATGAAGTGATGAATCCTAACTTGAAATTTTTGAATTGTAGTCAGTAAATGAATGGGATTATTTTGCAGGGATTATGTTACTTTGGGAAATATCATACAAATGTTTATATTTCTCGTTTTTGCTTCTCTTCATTTCCCTTTTTCCTTCTTTTTTCCTTTTATTTCACAGCCTTAAAGGTACGGGCTAATTACCCCGAATGTACAGATCATCTGTAATCCTTTTCTTTTTGTTTATATGTATAAAAGAAAAGCTCTTGTAGGGAGGTGGTTATGAGCAGTGATGGGAATAACGGCGTTACAAGTAATGGCGTTACTAACTAACTACTTTTTCAGTAATGAGTAATCTAACTAATTACTATACCTATCTTTACAAGGCCGCTACCGTTACTAACAAGACAATGCGGTGCGGTCGCGTTACTATTTTTCAACAAACAGACGGTTGAAGCTGACAAAGTAAATAGTTTTTAAAGGTGAAATGTAGAGGGAAAATCAAAAGTAGTCAGAAATGGCCAATTATACCCTCATTTTTCAAGTAAAGCAATAGTTACTTTTCAAGTAATTAATTAATTATATCTTGTAACTCAGGTTTTTTTTTTGAAGAAGTAACTAGTAACTATAATTAATGACTTTTTCAAAGTAACTTGCCCAACACTGGTTATGAGAGACGTACAACAGTGAGTGTCTACAGCCATCTATAAACACATGGTGGAGGCTCTGTCATGGCTTGGGGCTGCGTTTGAGCCAGTGGTGTTGGAGATCTTGTCAAAACAAGAATTATGAAAACAGAAAAGTACCATGAAAAACCACCTGGAAAGGATCTAATTGGCAACGACTCCCATTTTCCAACAATACATGATCCCTTTAAATCCAGGTATCCCAAACATACTGCTAATGCAATAAAAGCATAGCTGGATATAAAAACACATAATGGAACACCATCAGTCATGGGCAGGCCTACCAACAGCCCAGAACACAATATTATTAAAGCAGCATGAGAGACAGAGAACAGAAGAAAAGGCAGCCAACATTCAAAAAGAGCTCTGAATAAATAATAATAATAAAAAAAAGTGACAGAAATACTTGTCAAAGTCCCTCAGACATTATCTGTTGAAGTTTATGCAAACCAGGCACTACATACTTTTAATATATTTATAAAATCATGCAGTTCTGAGTAGTTTAAGAATACAATAGCAACATTTGATGACCTAGAGCTGTCTGCATTTGTAAGTTTAAAACAAACAAACAAACACAACCACAGAGTACAGTCTGCATTTAAATTTACAAAAATCTTTACCTTGGAGATATATCTCCACCCATCAGGCTGTTCAAAACACAGGTGAAGTTTTGAGGCTGAGGAATAAAGAAAAGAGCCCAGAGACAGATCTGGATTTAGAACTCTGCCCTGATTATTATAGAGATGACGAATGGCCCGTACTTGGCTTTACAGAAGACATGCAGCGAATGCCATTAATGCACACACGTGCTGACAGATTCAATTTCAGAAAGCGTATGATTCAAATTGTGGTGAGTGAGGATGCGAAAGCCGAACAGAGGGAATGCCAAGTTCCAAAGCAGACTTTTTAATAGTTGCATCAAGACGTTAATTGAGAGATGACATGCTGCAGTGGTACCACTTTAAGTTCTCTATATGGGGTTTATCCCGCATGTGTACTCAACTACAGACATGATGACAGTGGAGAGAAGAAAGTGTGGATGCTTAAAATAATTAAACTGTATGTTACATTATGCATATTTTGGTTTTCGTTTGCTCTTCAAGGATGTCAGTTCAGCTGGCATCAGTTTCCCGTGACTCCTGCCATTGCTACGTACAGTATGTAGATGTTAACATATTTCAAATGCTTTACTTAAATACCCACACACGTGGCACAAGAGTGAGTGTTTCCACCTCCCACTGTGACTCCTCTGTTTGTATCGAAAAAATGCTTTCATCTCTAATCATCTGTCTTTCCCAATATTTTTTCCCCTCTTGTAATCCTGCTCCCCCTCAGCGGAGCCTTTTCTGCTCCCTGACAGCAAACAGGCAAAACACCAGCTAGACATCGCTGCCTCCTGTTTCCTGTCATGGCCTCAAGCGGCACATTTTCCACTAAAGATAAATGAAAGCGAAATGTGGTGAAGACATGGCCAAGAAAGGAAGGAGAAATGGAGAAAGCATAATGTGAGAGGTCAGATTGTGGTCGGGTAGATGAGCTGAGATAGAACTTAAGAGAGAAGTAACAAGAGAGACTGGAGTGTGTAAAGGTACTAGGATGAGAGCTGGTCAGTGAGGTCAAGAAGAAGTGGTGACTTAAAAAATAAATCACAGATTTGAGTCGCATCAGAAAGATGGCTCCGTGTGCAATGTGCCAAAAACAGAACGACCTATGATCTGTCACTTTGCTCCTTCATATCTGGTTCATCTTGTATTCTGAAAACGCACTGAATGAGAATGAATAAAAGGACCAACAGAAATATTTTTCCTAATGCAGACATGCACTAATCACCCGAAAAAACATGAAAGCACAGAATACATTTTCCTTGTGACAAGCAACTCTGATAGAAAGTCTAAAACTAAACTCAAGGAGGAAGAAGAGAAGAATGTAGGAGGACAATAGGCTATTCTTCGCTCCATTTAGGGTCTCTGCCTCTTTTGTGGCACTGCATCCAACCTATTCCCAGATCCACTGCTGGATAACCCGCTCAGCACGCATAAACAAAGTGATTTATCGCAGCACTAAGACAACTTTACAGGGCTGAGGAAAGCCTGTCATGCACTGGCATCCCACCACAAGGGCAGCACACACACACACACACACACACACAAACTCACACACACACACACGCACACACACACACACACACACACACAACACACACACACACACACACACACACACACACACACACACACACACACACACACACACACACACACACCACCCAAACGGCAATAGCAATACAGTGTGAAATCAAGGGGATTTACACCCTGGAGTATAAACGCTGCAAATCGCTTGTGTGCATGACTATAAATTTGTATTTACTGGTCCAGTGGTCCCTTCTGATGTTTGCATGCTTACATTTTAGCTAGAAAAGCTGCTCTTTTAAATTTACTGCAAAAATACACTGTTTTAAGGCATGTGCATTGAAAATGGCACCTATTACAGCAGGGTGCAGCATGCACATAGGGTGAAGCATGCACATAGGGTGAAGCATGCACATAGGGTGAAGCATGCACATAGGGTGGAGCATGCACATAGGGTGGAGCATGCACATAGGGTGCAGCATGCACATAGGGTGCAGCATGCACATAGGGTGCAGCATGCATATAGGGTGGAGCATGCATATAGGGTGGAGCATGCATATAGCGTGCATGTTCAGGATTATTCACACTGCTTCAATGTTAAAGAGTTTAACTGATAATTCGTGCAAAGACTTTCTAAATGCAGATAAATGAGAGAAATGCAAATATGAAACTATAAAAGATCGATAAAAATATTGACATTATTGACAACAAATCTCATCCACAAAAAGGCCCCGTAACTGTTCTGATGCTTCTGAAAACAAATGAGCGCACCAGAGAAATGAGTCTTTGCATTTACAAATAGTCATACGCTGTTTAAAATAAACACCTGTCTCCTGCTCAAGATAAAAAAAACACACAAAGGTAAATTTACACAACAGACTTACGTGGCTGACCGTAAGAGGAGACTAATATACTGTGTACACAGCCATAACACTTGACTCTGGCCCACTGAAATGAAGCAATTAAAAAATGAAACAACAACAACAACAGGTGCCAAATTCAATGGTCACTGTGACACATTTCATTTCTCATTCTGTGGATTATTTTTCATGCATTTGGAAAATAATAAAATAATGATTCCCCTTTTATGCTCTAACTATGAAACCAAGTGGATGCCAATCTTTTTATCCAAGCTCGTGCTGAGCCCTTCTTCCTGTCAGAGCTGCTTTGCTCTTTTCATCAGCGTCGTGTCAAGGAGGAAAAGCAAAGGAAGCTTTTCACATTCCACCTCTTATCGTCACGACTCTATCAATGTGCATTTTAAGCATATCAGCTTGCTATCGCCCTTTTACTGAGCACAAGTCTATCATGACCCGCATGTGTGGCTTGACTTGCTGTCTCTTGAACATTGGGCAGGCTAGTGACCATGAAAACAGAGGTTAAAAATACCTTGGAGGACATTCTTGGCGCCATATTGGTTTACGAGGAAGTCATGTGATGGACAAACATCCACACTGTTCATCGTGATGATTGTTGACAAATGAGTCGGCGGAAACGTGAATAATCACGGCTCAATGTCTTTAAGAGTGACCTTCAGTATAAAACACACAGCATAGTTCTGTTTAGCTACGAGTTTAATAACAGGGGAGCCACACACGCTTAAGGACAGGATGTCTGGGACTGATTGGACCACATGTGTGACAGCAGATCCATGATCCCACGACCCATGCGCTGGCTTTGGAGGCCATTAAAATACAGTGAACTAATTGTCATGTTAAAGAAACCAGTTTGAGCATGACTTGAGTTTGATTTGAGCTTTTTAACATGGCGTGGTAGTTCTTTTCAAGCTCCTAAGACTACCACAGACACTACCGCAGAAACCTACACAGACATTGTGCCCAGCCCTTTATTTTTTTCTTGTTATTTTATCTAACAAGTATAGCAAGTATAGCTTGTTCACCTTACTATCATGTTGTGTATCCTTCCTTGATCCAGGATCTGATAAATCTCTTTATCAGACCCCCAATCTCACCTTCACAACAGCCCTTAAAAGTAGAAGTGCTGCATTAGAAATTATAACACAAGGTCCCTGCTCTTTTTGCAGTCCATGATTTGACTCCTTTCACCTCATCTACCTGCCTTTCTCCCTCTTGCCCCTTTTAATATTTCGAACTTCATTCTGCATTTATTCCTCTCACCATCTTTCTTTTTTTTAAATCCTGCTACCGCTCTCATTCTCTATCTACCTCTTAGCCCTCAGAGTCAACAGATACAAAGTGGAGAGTGGGTTCAAAGTGCTTTGTGTCGTGAATACCTGCATACTAAATGAACCAGACCAGATTTTAATGATGCAGCAGCATTTCCACTAAAGCTGCTCTTCATTAGGCTGATGTCAGATCGCTAGAGGGGCTCTTCAGTGCTATCACCGGTGCTGGGGAAAATGACCCTATAGCTGCATGCTCCATCACTAGCTTCCTCATCTAAATGGGTTTATCAGTAGAGTGGGTGTGTGCTGGCCAAAATCTGTTTTTACATTTTATTCTTGCTTGGTGCCATCCATTAAGACGACAGACAAAGGGGACCACTATAACAATTTGGGAGAGGACTGTGGGGTGAACAGAGTGAATGTTGACAAAGCACTCTCTAGCAACATTAGCTCTTACAGTTAAGCCTAATGGGACAACTGTAAGGCTGGAGCAGTAAGTGGAGCACCATAATGATACCAGACACTTTCTGTGGAATGAATACTAATGACTTCATCGATTTAAATGGCAAAAATGGCTCAAAAAATAGATTATGAGACAATGCAGGACTAGTTAAGTTATAATAAACTGATCATTCTTTTTCTTCTTTTTCTTTTGCATCCAGGCTTCTGCTTTTCTTGTGGAGTTTTCCTGTACTTCATGTGTCTGTGAGGTTTCTCTTCAGATACTCTGGCTTCCTCCCGCAATCTTAAGACATGCATGTTAGGAAACCCGGTGATGCTAAATTGGCTGTAGGTGTGAATGAGAGGATGAACGGTTGTCTGTCCCTCTGTGTTAGCCCTGTGGCAGACGGATGACTTGTCCAGGGTGTACCCTGCCTCTCGCTCTACAAAAGCGAGAGGCAGGGCAGTGTAGATCTCCCCTGGCTCATTTATGCTCTGAGGTCAATAATAGCTACAGAATAAGCAGTCAAGTCCACACTAAAGTCCAAGTGATATTTAAGAGAATACAATCATTAGAATATGGTGGGTTATCAGAAGCAGCCGTATTAACAACAATTAAAAAAATACATATTTCACAAATAAATCACATATCAGCAGCTATCCCACATATCACAAAATAACTACTGACCTTTAGTTTAACATCACTACAGCTGAGGAAACTGTTCAGCCTTAAAGCTGGGATTACTTGGTTAAACCGAGTGAAGACTCAACACGGAGAAGCATGCACCATATAACCAGAACAAACTCCCAGACATAACCAGAGGTGTGCTCTGCTCTTTTAAATCCATGTTTGCCATGCGTTGCCTTCTTTTTTGGAGAGATTTCTTTATATCTCGCACTGCACTGGACTCGTCCGTGATGTTTACTCTTGTGTTTGGTGCTATCTTATTTTTTATTCTTTGTAAATACATGTGTGCCTTTCTTTTATGTTCCTTTGGCCCTGCATGTTTTATGTAAAGCACCTTGTGTTGCCTTGGTTTTGAATTGTCACTTCCATTGTACTCCTGAACAATATGCTGCAGTGCAGTAAAACACATAATCAGGTGCTTAGATTTGTAGTTTGTTTGCCTTCTCACCAGTACCGACGAGGACTTCTGGAAGCGGCACAGCAGATTTTTCTGCACCAGGCTGAGCCGTTTGCCTCTGGCCTTCCTGAGCAGGACACTTTGCACCCGTGCTGATGGACGCTGCTTGGGCCTCAGCCGCACATGGTGATTGTCAGGGTGGAGCCACTGGCAACAGTACGGACACACCACAGTGTTGTGCAGCATACTGGAGAACTTTTGTTTCAGAGGTCCTGAAAGCAAATGAAAGACACAGACAATCTAAAATGTATCTTTTGAACAAAATAACAATCAAACAACCAAAAATTGCTGAAATGGACAGTACTGCACAAAAGTCTTTTGATCATTTGATTGTTGGGTTTTTCTCTGTATGTATTATTGTAGGGTCCACACTACAATATAAAGCGCCTTGAGGCGACTATTGTTGTGATTTGGCGCTATATAAATATTGAATTGAATAAATTGAATTGAAAGTCTTGAGCCACCCTCCTTTTTGTCTTACATTATCTTCCAAGTAACTAGATTAGAGCAATAGTTCTCCAGGCTTTCTTAAGGTCTTTCAAAGTTTTTCTTTGGCCAATAACTAGTTGTTTTTTTGGCTTTTATTCCTGAAGACTACTTAAAAAAAATGAAAGCTACCTCAGAGAGTTCAGGTTGTGTTAAAGAATAAAGGAGATCACACCAGATATTGACTTTCAGACTCGTTAGAATTGTACAAACATTTCCAAATATAAAGAAGCGAGGGGTAGCTCAAGGTTTTTGCACAATACTATATGCAAGCGTGAGACTGGCCCCTTACAATTTAAACAACGAGGAAATGAGATTTATAACAGAAAGGTGATAGTTTGATCTTGGAATTTTTCATTTAATAGTCCATATTTCTATTTCCATAGAAAAATGTGATCATTTTAATAGAACTCCAAACAAACACCACGTTACTTAGTTTGGGACGAGTCTTTGTGCTATTTAAGGAGAAAAGTCTGAGGAGCCTTACTAAATGGCACCACTCCCGTTTTATGTGGTTTCGGCTGGCATGGGTCTGAGAGTTTGTGTGTCTGTGAGTGTCTACGTGTGGGTGTTTGATTCCACTGGGCAGTCTGTTTGAGACAGCTGGCTGCCTCTGAGTATTTGGCGGAGGATTTAGTGAGTTTTATCAACCTTGACAAGCCAGTGACAGGGTCCTACTTACTACTGCATTCTGTGTGTGCTTATTACACTCTGGGGCAGAACTGATGAAAACATGCAAAAGTGAAACAGGAAGAAGAAATTTTAATGAAACGGGAGTTCGTTCAAGGACTCACGTCTCCGTGAACTTACCGTTAGCCTTCAAAGACCCCTGCCTGGGAATGAGAAAGAGGAGACGAGTTTGAGACTTCAATTATAACCGAGTTTATGTCAAAACACAACAACACGATCATGAGGCATCATTTTAATAATGTACATCTTGTATATGTGCATTTTTAAAATACTTTATTTGTAATTTAACGTGCATGTATCCTGAAATGCTCCTCTCAATTTACATCACAACAACTCCTGTAACGCTGGACCAGTGAAAGAAACAAGGTAAGAGACAGTGTGATGGAAAATATTGAAATAAATACGTTTATTGCTTGCATATTTGCATAAAATAGATGTTTGCAAACACACAAATTACAAGATGGAAACAATTTTTGGGGACGGGAAAAAAAAAAAAAAGACTATCTATTCCCATTATGTGGAGTGGAAAACATGCAACTGGAAAAACTGGTCTCTCCCAAACAATACGGGGCAGCTTTCCAAACCAATTCAGTGGCTTCACCGCCCATGCGGCTGCCCCCGCTTTGGGAACACTCGCAATGAGATATTTTAACTGAGTCACAACTAAGCCACACTAAAATTAGCTCAGGGCTTAAATCGATAAAGGGACATTTATTGTCCGGCTGCACGTGTGTCAGGGACAGACAGAAATAGGGCTGTCTGTTTATGGAAAGGGAGGAGGGCGCGCGGGGTCGGCTTTAATCTGGAGTTAACCTACGGGCCTTTGCCGCGGCGTCTGGTGGCAGACGTTTGTTTATACGCTCCGCCGGCATCCTCAACCCCGCCATATGTGAAACGGTGCATCGTACTGATGGATGATTTCAGATACAGCTGAGCACGCTGTGGGCTTTGCAACATATCTGTCATCAGTCACTGCACAGTCTGAATCACTGTCTCTAGATACTACCCCCAATTTAATAATCAGTGACTGGATTAAGCTGTCAGATTATATAGACGACCTGTCAGCAGATAATACAGGAAATGAAGAGAAACTGTATGAGGCCGATGTGGTGGATTGTCACTCTGTTGTGAAGTGATGATGACTCATGGACCTTGAACAATCCCAGAAATGCAGTTAGTTGTTCGGAAAGCTATTTAATCATTCTCTGCTGACATTTAAAAAAAATAAAAAATCCTTTTCAGGAAGTTAGTTGATTTACATTTCCCATGGTAGTTCACATCAGCACTATACAGTATACATTTTGATAACAAAAGCAAGAGCTTTTTGTTGGCATGAGATGAAAGACAATCCTCCAACAACCAGCCTGCTAAAAACAACTGAATGACTCAAGTTCGGAGACGAGGAATGTTTTTAGGGAATCTTTTTCTCCCTTACCACAGCTTCCTGAATGAGCCAGCTCTCTGAAAGGCTGCACCGCAAAGACTGCTTCCAGTGTGCAAATCTTATTAACATACTTGTCATGCATCTCCTTTTAAGTGCATGCTCGGTTGTGGCGATAAACGCTGAAGATACGCGTCCTACGGATGAACTGCTGACAGCTGGGAGATCAACGAAGCGCTAGAGGATGCAGTAGGGCAGTGAGGGGAAATTATGTGTCGGCTACAAGGTAATAATGTGATTATAGACAGAAGTGCTGTCTGCGGCATGAAATGAAAAGCATTATGAATATTTTATTGCTACCATCAGGGAAAACAACAGGGCTGCTGGAATATCTTGAAAAACCTTCACCGGAGATTGTAACTCATTCAGATATTTAGACACAAAGGCCTAGCACAGGTAGCAGCTTCACAATCAGTCCTTGAAATACTCTAGAAAGTGTGCCCCTCTACAGCACCGATTCACATGGTTTCATTCATCACCTGGACCTTACAGCGAAAGAGGCCAGCAGGTCCTTCTCAGTCTGAGGATCATTTGCTCCTGCTGAGAGCAGATGTAACAGGAGTGATACAGTACGAGAGGAAATGAGGGCAAGTGTTGGATAAAGGGAACGGAAGAGGGGAAAAGGCCTTTAAAAGGTGGTGACAAACAGCAGGAAAAAAATGCAGTGACAAATTTAACAAGACAGTGATGCCGTGCTTAGTGATGCTGCCCTACAGGAGGAAGACTGGGTTCAAATCTCCTGGATGGTTGAATTTGAACTTCATGCCGCAATCCAAAGACATGCATGTTAGGATAACTGGTGATTCTAGAATCGGTTCTGGATGTGAGCTTCATAAAGTGTTTTGAATAAATGTAGCTTTTTGACTTAAGCACTCGAGTGGTCAGTGAGGACAGTCAGCAATAGCTCGGCTTGGCTCAACTCTGTTTTTATGGTTTCCCATTAGGTGGTAATACCTAGGACCAAATATTTTTTTTGTAGCCACTTGCCCGGAGTTCCATGGGCGTCCATCAGCATTGGCTAGTCAGTGGAGTTACTCGAGGACTCATAAGAGTGACAAAAATCCAAACTGGTACTGTTGAAACGCAGCGATGAGGGAAATGGCTAAATAAAAAACAACACCGTGGTAACCGAGTCTGGAAAAAAAGCAATACATATAGCCTGTGTCGTATACAAATGATGTCAGAGGACTTTCGACCTCCTTGCTGTAATGGCCCTACGCATATTGGAGTCAAGTCAAGTTGAGTAGGTACTAATGAAAAAGAGGCTTAAGAGAATGCAATCCAAGCATATCTGGATTAACCTTTAATTCTTTGCCCTTTGGATAATTCTTTTTTTTAATGAGAGGTTTGTCATATTTCAGGCCTGCTTCTAGAACGAAATGACTGGGTGGGCATCAAAGATCGGTGAGGATGATCTCTGCCTACACAGCTTACTGGGGCTGAGGCTCTGAAGAGGCTGAAGAGGTCCACACTGAAGACGTTTTCTCCCGCTAAAAACAGTGTCCAGATGACCAGAATCGACTTACCTTTCCTTACCTTGATGATAGAGCATACATCAAGAAATGGCAGATATGAGTTGAAATAAAAATAACAAAAATGCTTTGTTGGCAGGTCAACTGGTGAACAAAAAACAAAAAAAGGCAACAAAATCATTGCTTCAAGCTAGCAAACAAGAGGGTTAGATTTCTCTGTTTACTTTGCAAATGTGGCATATAAATTGATCCCAGGGTGAGCTGACAACACGTGGCTGATATCCTTCTACAAATCTATGTGTAAATCTGTTATAGGGCATTCTATCAAAAGATACCTCAGCCTATACTCAGTTGCCTTATGCACTCCACATATTCACATGGAGAGGCAGGGAGATCCCAAAACAGAGCCACGCCACCAAATATAAACTACTGCAGATGGAAATATTAACCTTCTTTTGACTACATTGGTCCTGAATTAGGTTTGTTAGGCCGACTAAGTAGGTGATTTCTTTTGGGAATGTGGTATGTCACAGCCAAAATGAAGAAAACAATCAGAAGTTATTAAGGAACAATCATGCCTTGAAGCCCTCTTGCTTTTGCTATATATTTCTCCCACACTAATTACTCAAGAGTTCCAATAATATTAACCAACACACGGCAATTGCAGCTGTACTTCTAGACTGAAAACCATGTGAGGCCTGTGTGAGGACAATAAAAGACAAAACAAGAAACCAAAACAAGTTTCCAAATTGTTTGTCCAGCAGACGACATGCATATTTGTTTTGGTAATCAGAACAGCCAGTCAAGGTCTAGTTACCAGACACGCAACTATGATTACGAACTTACTGGAAAAAGCTTCACTGATTCAACAACGTGAGCCACAATAAGCACACCAAGTACTTGTACATCGAATTCAACAATAGGTGTAATGCCCCATGCAAACATACATACTAACTCTTTCAGTCATTGGCCTGGCAGAAGGTGAAGACTGTGCCAGAAGGCAGTAACACCATCTCCTACAAATATGCGGAGTATGAGCGTATGAGTAATTGCGCACCCACAGAACAAACACTCCAGTGACGCATTGGCCTGCAGAAAGTGGAGACAGTGGAAACCCCCAAAGGAACACATGGACATGGTCGTAATTCCTCAGGATTCAGAACATCAATGCACTCTGATCACATACACCAATGTATGCCGACTCAAATATTTTCAGTTCCTCTCCTGTCGCGGGTGCACGGTTTGATCAGTTGTGCATTCAAAGCATGCGTCTGAGGCTTTTATTCGTAGCATGAGTCCCTTCCTGTATGCTGCCTCTCATATTATCACTCGGATCACTTAATTAGCTCATGGCACTAAGTGTACATTTTGGCAGTGGCTGTTCATTGTGTCTTCTCTGCCAGGCACTTTGGCGTAAAACCAGTGAGGTCTCTGAGTTACAAAGCCAAACATTTAGATTTGTGTCCTGCCTGCTGGACAGCTGGTCAGAGTTAAACGTGTTCAAAATGTTCTCAAATACCACAGCTAATCATAGCCGGGGAATCTGGGGAACAGATCAATGTTATTAAAGCAGCAGTGGGTTCACACACATCCGGAAAACGACCCGGACTGGGGTTTTCACCATTAAAACCTCTGTTTTTCTTTCCATTCATGGTTCTGCCCACAATTTCCTGGCTCAGGTAAGAGAGAAGACAAGCCAAAGGACACAGGGACATGGCTGAAACCCAACTAATGCACGAATCGCAGGAGTCCACACATATATGCACAGTCTAAGGATTGTGGAAAGAGCCTACACAGACATATGCACATTTTAAAACATTTTAGATGCATTAATGCTCAATTTAAACCCTAATAAAGAAGAAAAGTCTGTATACTAGCAAGTGGGCACAGCCTGAGCGCATGCATGAGCGCGCGCACACACACACACACACACACACACACACACACACACACACACACACACACACACACACAAAGGCTTAAGAGGATTTCTCTTGAAATTACTTCCAGCTTTCACCACAACACGGCAATCACCAATGTCTGGAACGGCTATCAGACACCAAAATTCTGAAGTTCAAGAAGTGAACTGTAAATGATGAATAAAATCATAAAGTGGCTATAATAACTAATGTGTTTAATTCTGATTAAAAATTCAAAGACTTAATTACAGGAATCTAAAAAGAATAAGACACCTTGGGAATGCTGGATCAGGGCTCTGTTTGGGTTTGTTTACCAACCATACAAGGATGAGGCTGAGGCTTACATACTGCCTGGCTCTCTTACCCGATGATTAGAGGGACTGTCTGCACCACCACCACTTTGTTTACTTCCTTGTGCTTTGATTTCAGAGCTTGTTAGGAAGATGTCTCGTTCTCACCAATTGAAACCATTTCACCAAACTGTAATTCATTTAAATTGAAACTATCACTGAGGCATTGCAGAATTGCCCACAAACACGAGCAGCCACGGCTGGGACTCTCACATGGGCTCATGTCCAGCTACAGTAAGTCACTGTTGTAGAAGAACTACAGCAGGCTAAACTTCAGTGGAAAAGTACAACAATTCATGCTCCAAAACTTCAACACTATTGACACCTGAGGCACCACTAAAGACCAACGTAAGCAGCAGCCACATCTTATTTTTAGACTTCACTGTATTATGTGTTTCTGCAGTTTCACTGTAGCCACCAGTGATCCGATTATCCTCGAGGTGACTGTAACACAAAAAGTTATAAAAAAGCAATGAAAGCACGAGCACATAACCCATTCTTATTTAAATTAACATGTGAAAAAAGAATGAGATATAAACAGTGGCTTAATATGTTTGACGTCAGAGCTCAACCAATCTCAAAATGATTGACAGGACATCAGTTCCAAAGCTATAGTTCCTTATAACTGCGAAACTATAGCCTGAGTAATAAGGAACTATAGTGGGGGCTACAATCATAATTTCTTTTCAATTTCCCCAATATATATATATATATATATAAACAATAAAGATATTTTGAAATTATAGCTCTAATTCTAAAGCCCTGACATCATCGTCGAGCTAGAAACTTTCCCGGTCACACTGGGCGAACACCTCCACCTAGCGTCCACTTGCTAGCATCACAACAATAAAGGACTGCAAGTAAAATATACTTTTAAGTGGTATTCGTGTTTGGTTATAGTGAAGTATCTTACATGTAGAAGCGAGATAACTCCGGGCAGCTATCCTTATACAGCAGAGAAGCGTCCAGCAGAAAGCTGTTTGATTTTATCTCAGGAGAAATCTCCATTTTTCTGATGATGCACGTGAGAAAACGGAAACTCTCCTGCGAATGCAAATAAAAACTTCCTCCGTAAATGATTAGCCGGCTTAACAAGTACAAAGTGGAGACTAGACAGGCGTCCTTTCCACTACTGGAGAAGCTGCAACGGAACGACTGTAGAAAATTCTAATTCTCATCAAGTCTGCATTGAGCTAACTAGCGTTCCAGTTAGCTACCTCCGGTCGCGAGATTCTGACGTTACTTGCATTGGATTATGGGAAACTGAGTAATTAGGGAACACATGGCGGAGCGTATTGATTTCAACACCATTCTCTCATTTGATATTGCAAAAAAAGAAGAAGAAGAAGAAGAAGAAGAAGAAGAAGAAGAAGAAGAAGAAGAAGAAGACCAAAACTAAAAAACTACAATAAAAAAATAATCGCATATCACTTGACACTGGGAATTAATTGAATGTTAAAATTCGAAGTTTAAACGATAAAGGCTATTTAGTCTAAGGTATCATCAATGACTGTAATGGCCCTGTTTGGAGTCAACACTTACTGAGTTAAATGTCATTAACTAAGGTAAAAAACAAAACAAAAACCCAAAACGTAATTGCGCAAGTGCAGTCATCCCAGTACTGAACAGATACCCTTTGATGTCATCATTCCTTGAAGCTTATTGGATATCATGACTTACCAACGTTAAATGGCCATGAGATATGTTAATATCCCCTTTTTCTGTGTTCAGAGCTTACCAAAGCAATAGCAAACCTTGCAAAACCATGAAAGAAACCACACATATATGCGACATGGATTCGGGTTCTTAACTCTGATAAAACTCCGGGTGGATCCAGTGAAATTATTGCACCTGCTCCAGAAGGGAATTCTGCGGGGAGAAAAAAGAGTCAGTGTGTGAAATTGGATATTTTGAAGCGGCAGAGGGGAGGAAGAATCTCCCCAGTGCGCGCCTCTGGGTACCCTCCTACCACCGACATCAAAAGAAGCGAGCCGGTCGGTCAGATATAACGCTTGATGAACAGAACACAGACCGAAGATGACAAGAGAGAAGTTTACAAGGAGGTTTTACACGACATAAGAGATTTTATTCACCACCAGCGACAACACAGTCTCCCTCTCGTCCCAGCGTGTCCAAGCACTGACTGTCGGACCGATGCGTTTTACGCATATCCTTTTCAGGTATGTCGATTCGGTCTCTCGGTAGGTTTCCAAGCCTTCGTGTTGTACAAATACTGACATTCAAGTCAAAGGAATACTGTTTAGCCTTCTCTAAATTATCACGGTCCCACGTGAACCTGAAAGGCGCAATAACCTCTGACGACATCCCCTCAGCTGATAAGTTCAACATCATTTCCCTTGAAGAAGTTTAATTTTAATATTACAGTATAATGTAGAGTTTGGGGCATTAGCTTACAGTGTCAAATTTTTTTTTTTTTGACTTTGAATTTATATCAGCCACCGATTACTATCTCGGCCATTGCGGATGTTTTAGATATTCAGTTTTATTTTTCAATTTTCTTTCTGTTGTGAATTTGACGGCCCATTAACACAGAAGTTATTTATCTTCACAGGTTGTGGTCACGCGTGCGTGTGCGCGCTTGCATTCGTTCGTTTAGGGAGGCAAGTGGGGGGCTAGGAGGTCTGCCACCAGACGCTGAAACGACATTAAATCACTGGGCCATAGAGCTTTCAGAAACTGACCGAGTAAGCTGGAGTGTGAGGGATAGCTCCTCACTTGGTGCGCGAGTAAATCTCCACTTTATCAGGGTCCGGCAGGCAGGCGCCTCCACGCAAGAATGAAATGTTCAAGTCGGTGCCTTCCGCGTAAAGTGTAGTCCACGGATAAAGGGATTCTCCTCTCACTGCAGGACTAAATTGACTCGCGAGTCCGAGGGAGAGTCAGACTGGGCGACACAAAGACAGTCAGAGAGGTTGATATGGTGCTATAAAGTACGACTACATCCTCATCCCCTCTTTACAGGCGTGCAGCAGAAATAAAATTGGACCTGGACGGGGATGGGAAGGTAGGCATTTTGCTTTCATTTTCACTAACACTGAAATGTAGCAGTAAATTGGCAGAGATGAATGTTGCTGCTGTGATGAGCCAAATAAATTCAGCTTGAACGATCAAAGACTTGTGGAATACTTCTCCCCTGACCTGAACAGTAACAATTTTCCTGCAGGGCACAGGAAACCTGAAGCCTATAGAGACTGATCACATAACTGCCAGGCAGTATTGTGGTGTTAGCAAGTCTCTGAAGGCGGTGTGAAAGTGAGGACATTTATATTTGCAGGAGAACATTAGAAAACATATTGCCGGCAGCTTTTCAGCACACATTTTTGCAGACTGTTAGAATTAGTTTCACCAGAAGGTAGTTGAAATTGTCTGTGCTCTGCTGACTCACAGAGGATGGAACCTGCAGCCCTGACGGCACTGATGCTCTACTCGTTGAGCCATGTAGAACCACACCTGTCTCCGTAATGCAGTGGTGAGGCAGGTCTGGTGCCAGAGGGACTTTTCTTCCACGTATGGACCTCGCAGTGGGGAGCAGAGACACCCCTCAAAGTGTTCTGTCAGCATCTGCAGGGAAACGCCAATCCGAGCAGCAGCAGCAGCATCGGCATGAGCTATCGAGCCAGCTATCGCTTCTGAAATGCAACACCAACTCCAATAGTGCTGAGATAGCTCAAGAGAAAAGGCACAATGCGCTGTGCTACTGTAAATGCACGTGTGCTTAAAATGCATGCACATGTCAGCTACAGAGTGGTCACAACTCAAGAGTCTACTTTAAGCAGTTTCCCCCTACACAGTGATGCATATTACTGATATTAATTGGTCTGCAGTTGTTATATGAGGGCATTCCCCTGCAGACATTTGACTAAACATGTCTCAAGCTGGAATTCTGCTGACTTGAACAGCCCATTCAGTAACAAGGCTAATTATATACTTGAATTAAAAATTAATAGTGTTAAGGTCACTCAGAGAGTCAGTTTGTATGCTGCATCCTTATAACTGGCTGCGTTTGTTTAAATGTTCTGTGTGCAGTCATCTTGTCAGTGCAGTCTTGTTAAAACTGAGCTTATTTGCTACTTTTTAATCAGCAAGTGCTTCTGGTTTTCTCTTTTTGTATCAGTGCAAACACGGATGCGCGTGCATGTGCAGGCAGACCCTGTCTTCGAGTTATGGAAGCATTTCCTTTGTAAATGCATCGTTCAGAGTGTGAGCTCTTCAAACACACCCAGCTTGTGATGCATTTAATCGCAATCCACAGTGTAGATGAATAGTCTGTAGAAAAACAGAGCGAGAGAAAAAGAAGATCAAGGTCACAGCCTCACTTGCTCAAGAATTTGGTTTGAACGCAAGTTGGATGTTGTTGGTGCTTTTCTGGGAATTATCACACACTCGCACACACATTACTTCAAGGATGGCAGCTCATTCGGCTTCATTTACAATCAATAGTCTGGTGGCTTTGAAATGCTATTTCATAAAGCTGCTTTGAAATGAAAAAATTAAGTTTTTTTTGAAGTGATTATTTCCTCCGCTGAGATTATTTGTGAAGAAGGCTGAGTCACTTAACTGTTACTGGAAGCTGCACTTGTACAGGCCAACAGACTTTCTTCTTGTGCTATTTTCAACCAACCTTCTCATCGCTTATACTACGCTTGTAGACGGGAAAACCTAAAAGGAGGTGATCTGGTTATCTGACCTTGTTACATATTCCTCTTTTATCAACTTTTTTTTTAAAACATTGCCTTACAGCATAATCATTTATTGATGTCCATTTTTAGACAATGAGAGCATGTGTGCTTTCTGTGTACAAGCCAGAGGCAGAACATCATTGTAAGTGTGTGCATGCATGTGTATATTTGTATGTGTTTGTGTATATAAGCGCTGTGGCTGGTGTGTGTGTTTGTTTGTGAGCCAAAGCTGCTGGTACAGAATACTGCACCATGCAAATCTGGTTGAGGAGAACAAAGATGTTCTACAAACACTGTTTGTTTGAATCGGGACGATCCCAGCATCCAGAACCCGAGAGAACAGTGGCTCATTCACACAACATCAAGAGAAGGGACCCAGAGCAGGGACCAGCTAAGGTCTTTTTATAAAGGTTGTGTATCCCTAGAGAATAACAAGGAGAGGAAAAGTGAGGAATAGAAAAGCCTTCGTCCATTATGTGCTGTTCATAATAAAAGGGATTTGTAGCCAGTTTCTCTTCAAAGACATGCCTGGAAAAACACTAAAATCCTTCTTCTAGGTAAACAAAACTTCCCTGGTAAAATGATAATCATTTAAACCTCTTTACATATTACCAAACATGTTGCCTTTTAATATGTTTAATTTTAATTTTAATATGTTAATATGTTTGCAAATACACAATAGTCCCAAAAGTATTCACTCATCTGCAGATGTACTTGAGTGACATCCCATTCTTTGTCCATTGGGTTTAATATATTGGGCCAAGTTTTGCAGTTATAATAGCTTCGACTCTTCTGGAAAGACTTTCCACAAGGTTGTGGAGTGTGCTCATAGGAATTTGTTATCATTCACTCAGAATGACATTTGCGAGGTCAGACACTGATGTTGGATGAGAAGGCCTGGCTTGCAGTCTCCTCCCTAATTCATCTCAAAGGTGGTCTGTTGGGTTGAGGTCAGGACTCTGTGCAGGCCAGGCAAGTTTTTCTACACCAAATTAACTCCTTCTTGTCTTTATCTCGATTTGTGCACTGGCACACAGTCATGTTGGAACAGGAAGGGGCCATCCCAGAACTGTTCCCACAAACTTGGGAGCATGAAATTGTCGCTGGAGGATTAAGAGTTCCTTTCACTGGAAGTTAAGGGGTTGAGCCCAACTTCTTAAAAAGAAACCCACACCATAATGCCCCCTCCACCAAACTTTACACTTGGCACAATGGAATTAGACAAGCACCGTTTTCATGGCAACCGCCAAACCCAGACTCATCCATCAGATTGCCAGACGGAGAAGCGTAATTCGTCACTCCAGAGAAAACTTCCCCACTGTTCCGAGTCCAGTGGCAGCGTGCCATGGGAACCCATTCCATGAAGTTCTATACGCACTGTTCTTCAGCTAATCTGAAGGAGGTCTGCCACCAGTTGGTGACCTCACACACACTATGCGCCTCAGCATCTGCTGACCCTGCTCTGTGATTTTTACATACCCTACTGCTTCATGACTGAGTTGCTGTCTTGACCAATAACTTCTACTTTGTTTAAATAACACTAACTGTGGAATATTTAGTGGCTTTATATTATTTTGAATATTTCGATATTTCAGGAATGGATTTGAAGCACATGTGGCATCCTACAAGAGTTAACAGAGTACCACACTGGAATTAACTGAGCTCCTGAGAGCAATTCATCCTTTCAAATATGTTTGTAGAATCAGTCTGCAACGCTTGGTGCCTGATTTTATGCACCATGGAAGTCACTGGATGGGTGAGTGAACACTTTTGGCGATATAGTGTTTTATTTCAGCTTAGAAACTAAAGTAGCTTTGCTTGATTGAGAGTTCAGAATAAGCCTTACTGATGTTATACTGAGCTTTACTGCAGCCCCTATGTTCATCTGCCTGAAACAAGCTGTTTTAGCTTCTCTCTGTTTGGGAAAATTGTCTTTGGCTAGATGCCCCTTGTAAACAGAAGGTGGATGGAGCTGCTGTGGTCACAGAAGGAATATCCCTTTTTGAACCAGCCCTCATTTCTTTGCCTTTTCCTTCATTTTTCAAGAAGCTCCACTTTCTGGTAGTTTTTTTAAAGTGGTCTTCAGCAACAGTTTTCACCAGGCTTTCTGACGGTCTTTCACATTGGTTGTTTTGTGAAAGACCTTCAGTTATTTTTTGTTGGTCTGTTAAGCCATTTAACACTGATCTAACACTGATCTATTAATCATTCAAGCATATATAATGCTCCTAACTCAAGGGATGAACAAGTGTTGTATGAGCACATCAACATTCAGCAAAGAATCAACTTCATATTTGATCTTAAGGCACTTTGTTACACATCATTTGTTGACAGTCTCTTTACGTGAAAAATGTCTAAGTTAAAACAGTTTTGATGGGCACAAAGTTGTGTTTTTGTCCAAGCAAAGTAAGAAAAAAATCCAGCAAAAACCAGACACAGGACTTGAGAGTTACACCTAGACCTTCAATTGATCCATGTGAGGGACCAAGCAGCCAAGGCATAGAGGACACAGAAAAACTTTTCTTCAAAATGGGTTTTCTATATTTTAACCCTCGAAAACAGTTCAAAAAGACAAAATTCTAAAATATAATTAGTGGGCCCATAAAAGAGGTCAACTAAATATAACTCTGCAAAAAGTAATTTCCAGAAACTTAAACAAACAAAGTGGGCAACTTAGCTCACAAACTGACCTAATTACAAAGACACAAGAGGGTAGGTTTTATAGTGGTTCGGCCAAACCCTATTACACACAATAGGGGGAAACAAAAATAAATACTAATACTAACTAAGCACAGAATAACAGAAGTAAACCTAAAACACCCCTGTTTCTGATAAGCACATGGTTGGTCCTGCTGAGGAGGCATTTTGTTCTTAAAGTCCTCAGCCACACCTTTTGCCCAGACAGGAAACAGCCACCATCCCAAACCAGGTAACTCAAAGAAAGAGAAACATAATTAATATAACAGAAAACATTTATAGAAAAACCACACAATGCTACTATCCGTGCGCTTCATAATATCAGTGTAAGGTTCAAGTAAAATAATGAATTATATTAGTGAAGCAACTGCAAACCAAACTAATAAAGTGAACGAATGGACTCGTTTTACCTATGTGTGGCTGATGTCATCACAATCCATCTACTGTTCAGTAAAGCCTCATTAGAAATAGTCGCAGTGGAAGGGTGGCTTCCAACAAGCCATTCTTAATGAAGGGAAATAGGAAGAAAAGGCTGAGGTATGTCAAACAATACAAGAACTGGGCTGTAAATCAGTGGGAACAGGTCTGATGGAGTAATGAATCCAAATGTAAGATTTCTGATTTGTCAGCTGTCTGTAAACATCGTGGATGCTCTGTCAGGGTTTGGGGCTGTATGCCAGCCAGTGGTGTTGGAGATCTTGTCAAAACCAGTGGCATTATGAAGAGAGAACAGTGCCATCAGATTTTAATCCACTATGTAATACCATCTGGAAAGCAACTGATTGGCAACAGTTTCATTTTTCAGCATGACAATGATCCCAAATGTACTGCTAGTGCAGTAAAAGCATATCTGGATAGAAAAACACAGAATGGAACACTATCAGTCATGGATGTTTGCATGTTTGAAGAAATTGCTGCGCGTTCTCCTCATTTTTCCTAGCAAGATAAAAAGAAATGAGGGTTGGTTCTATACTTTTTTTTTTTTTTTTACATATGAAAGGAAAAGCAGAATAGTACCACTTTGTATGTACATGGTGTGATATCTTATGAAAACATCACACGTCTCTTATTTCTTTTTTCTTTTACCTTTGGCTGTGCTGTGTCATATTCAGAGTGGTTTTCAGTGTGTTTTTTTTCTCTTTTAAGTCAAAGCCTAGATAAGCAAAGGGTGGTTGAAGAGCCAGTCTACATTCTCAAGGTCCTCACGCATACAGACACAGTTGTACATGTACACAGGCATGTTACACATGCACATAAGGGAATCTGTGCTACACTGTGGACTCAGTGATGATGACCTTGATATTAAACAGACTGGGTAATTGACATTTTTAATCTGATATCTGTATCAGAATTTTTTCAGCTATGCCCTGACTTTTTTTTCTTGTTATAAGCAAGTTTATACAGCAATTTTGTTAATGAGCATAAACCGTCTATTGAGCAGGGGCAAGAAAGGGGCACTAGCATTATGTAAATTAGGATATCGAGTATGCAGATTTTCCTCGTACCGTTTCCTCATGATCTTCCGGCAAGGATTCTGTCTCCCTATCAGAGAGTGATCAGAATAGCCAGACCATTGTTAGCACTGGCACAATACAGCATTGTAGAGCATCCTTTTGTGTGAATCGTTCAATAGTGTAGGATCTTTTCCAATGGCGAGGTTTTGGTGAAGGGATAGACGACGCTCGGCGCGATCATTGTTCTGTTTATGGAGAATAAATGGCACTTATTACCTATAATCAATATTTCACCTACAATTCCAAATAACTGCACTGTGTCTGCAGGATTTTTGTCTGGCAAAGTCATTTCAGTAGTGTCAGAACCCATTGTTGCTGCCGTAATGAAAGGCAATTCACGTAAATGATTAAATGTAGAATCAGGGTGGCTTCTTTCTCACCAAAGCCAAGTTGCCTTGGGCAGTTTCCAGTAGTATGTCAACCATTATTAGTCACCGTTTTTGTCATATGTCTTATTAATGCCCTGCAGTCTTGATTAGAAAAGGAGCTGGTGCCCAGTAATGCCATACATACTTGTAGGCAGTCAGATATTCATGAAAACACACTTAAAAAGGATTGTTCTCAAGTGTTAATGGAAGCCATTTTTGTCTTCCTAAAAAAATATCTGTGCAATTATATTTGACATCGTTACCTCTAAAACTTTCAAACTTCAAAACCTCTACCTCCCTCAAAATATTCAGAGTCCCAGTTGCATGGTATTCTACTTTTCTTCTTACATACTTTTTTATTCAGAATAGAAAAAAAGGTTAAATGAATTGAATTCTGCCCCTGGCTTTCTATTACTTTCTTTGCTTGCTTCGTCCTTCAGCTCCTTTCATGTGTCCTCTGAGTTCATCTCCCTGTAGTTTTGAATCTAGGTTGGACCCATTTTCATACGCGGAACTAGGCGAGGGAAAGATAATCGTGTAATTGCCAAACCATAGTGCATCACCAAAGCAGGAGCCTGGTGTAACCGGTGAGGCTGATGTAAGCATCTTTGAAAGGGTTAGGAGACCGGAGATTTAACCTGACAGGAAACACAGCACATCAGAAATTTAGAAGAAATATCATTGAAAAAAGGCTTCCCTTGATTATTTTTTGTTGTTTTGCCTGCTGACGCAGATATGAGGACATATCTGTGAAACTGTGACATTTTCAGACCTTTGTTTGTGTTACACGCCGCTTAGAGTTTGCTCAGGTTTGACCTTTTAATGCCTGTTACATGGCAGACTCCCAGAGAGAGAAGAGCAGAAAATGATCGAGAATATCTGGAGCTTGGGGGTAGTTTGGGAATTGATTGCATGCTTTCTGCCTTTCTGATGACAAACCACTTACCCATGAGACCAATACATGGAATAAATATTTGGTTTGCTGGCATGCATGTGTAATTCTTCCCCCTCAGTCACACCCAACAGATTAAATTTCTTTTCACTGTGCAATGCACAGCTAAAGTAATGATTACGTTTATTCCGAATGACGTGCGCCAATTCTACCACGGGGCGTCTATATAAGGACACCTCGCACAGATCTTTCTCTGTGGGCCCATGGCACTAGCAGTCATTAACCTTCTAGTCAGGCAATTTGGGGCAGAGGAGTGTTTCTCTTCCAGCAAGCTGGATGTGACTTGTAGACAGGAAGGCCAACATCTTCTTTACAAGGTGAAAAGGGACATTTTTATTGGCCGTTTGATAAATTCGGTGTCCGTGGTGTGGCACATCGTCCTTGTGCCTCTGTTTCTTGCTCTCATTTGCACTCCATTAGTATTTTCCTTCATTCTATTACTCCCATTCATTTTCCCCTCAGGTCACCGCTTTATTCTCTGGTCCCACCGCTCTCTATCGCCCTCCTCCTCTCATTTTCTCCCATCTGCTCCTTATGTCGCTCACACAGAATGGATTGTAACTGACTTTATCCCCAACCCCTACCCCACCCCCCACCCCGCCCCTTCCCCCAAATTTTCTTCCCCTGTGTCTCCTAGTCTTCCTCTCCACAGTGGATCAGCTGTTGCTGGCCAGAGCTGAAGGTGACTTGCTGGCTGGGCCAACGGCTGCAACACAGGACATGGGTCCTGCCTCTCCTCCCCGCTCGTGTCTTGTGTTGCAGCCAGTGGAGCTGCCTGTCTGCCCACTGATGACGCGTGAGCTCCGGGAGTGGATGGATCTTATCAGCCGTGGACCTGCCGACACAGCTCCCCATCTTACAGCTAGCTTGAGCCTAATCACTGTCATTCTGTGTAGTTATCCCATATCTAAATATGTTCTCTCCCACAGTTTAAAGCAAATAAACTACTTCAGCAGAAATGTTCCTCGTTGTGTTTGTCATGATAACAGTGGAGTGTTCTTTGCATCATAATGGGATGTCTCACCAAGCGTACAGCTGCAGTCCATTGAGAACAGCTCCCTGTTAACATTTGCACTGTGACATCTGAAGCAGAGCTAGAGCCATCAAGATGATTATACTTTTCAAACTATAAACACGAGGCAAGCCAAATAGCTTTTTATTAATCTGTGTCTCGCATCAAATGAAGCAGCACTTCTGGCATTTCCAGGGAAGAAATGTTATTATGAAGCAGTAGCTCTTGACAAGGTCAACAGTGGTGCTCCTCTATGCGAGACGGGCAGATGCTGTGGAGGCACGCACAGGGTGTCTGAGCCCCTTTAAATGCATCCTCTGTTCCCCACATGTAAATGAACAGTATAGCTGAAAATTAGATAGAGCAGAGACGACTCCAGAAGTGAGAGATAAAGAAGCAAAGGCAGCGGGAAAAGGACAGACATGCTGTACAGTGCCTCCTGCTACCAGATATATCCACTCACCTTGTGCTGTCACTCAGACTTGGTCAGCGTGTGTGTGTGTTTGTGGGATACAGAAAAATAGAGAGATAGCGGGGTGAAAGGAAGTGTTTGTGCACATCGGGTGTTCTGGGTTTCTGTGTGTGCAACTTTGTAATAATGGAAAGTGTGCGAGAGTGCGTGTGCTTCAGAGTAGACAGGGGGTGTCACCTGATTAGAATGTAAATCTGGACGCGGGTTCTTGCTGTTTTTCAATCTCCCCCCACACGGATTGTTTACCAGAGGGATTGAAAGGAGGCTGTGTGCTGAATGCTGCGCGAGCTGATATTGGCTGACTGTGTTTACCCTGCGTTCATACACGTCTCAGAAGTATACAGATTAAAAAATATATTTAACATACCTTCAATGACCTGATCATAAAGTAGCCTTAAAGGGAAATGACTCCTTATTTTCATTGCCCTGGGAACTTTTTTTTCTGCTTGGATTCACTGTTTATAGCTGACTAATTGAATGCAAATGAGCTCAGCACTCTCTTTCTGAAGACTAAATGAAAGAAAAGTTTAACATCCTGGAAAATATGCTCTGTAAAATATGAAAGCGCTGTTACAGCAGCTTCTAGCAGCAGCATGTCGGCTTCACTGAGCAACGGGGGGAAAACGGCAAATCTGACTTTAATTGTGAGAAGATTCACCTACCAGCAGCACTAAAAATGTGCAGTTTATATGTCTGTAAGTTTTGTTACATTGCTGAACTATTTCAAGTTTGGGAGTGACGTTTTCCTGCATGACTTGTTTGTTACCTGCCTTGGGTAAAAAATTGTTTGTATAGATTATATGAAGAAGATACGATATACTAATTTGTGAGCCTAAAGTTGTACTGGAATGTTTTTTTCCTCATCTTTGACTGAAAACACACAGTCTAAAGCACTAAAACACGACTGTAACCGAAAGCTAACGCTGAAGCCAGATAACCAAATGAAAAAAAGGAAAAACCTGCACACAAAGAAGAAGTAAGAGAGGCAGAAGAGCAGATCTGTTCTAACAGATTGCCAGGTCTTAAGGTTGGATTTGCTGTGCTACAGATTTTTCTACATCAGTATACTTTGTGTCTGCAATCAGCAGTTACAGCTTGAACGAGAGAGCTATTCCCCTCCCACTGTGGTCTAAACTCCCCATCCAACAGCCGACTTGGTATGGTAATGCCACAGCAACAATATCGAGTCAAGAAATGCATTCAGTTCGCAGCAGGAGAGATGGAGACGGGGTCTGAAAGCAGGATCAGGAGTTGAAAGGTCTTGTCACAGGTGTCTTATCACTTTGTGTTATATTAGATATTTGTGCAGTGGTAGGCACCCCTGGCTGAATGTCACGGCACCGGGTTAAGACACTGACATTTGATTGATGATGACATGAGGTGAAATAAAGCCAGGGTTGTGCTCAAAGTAAAAGAAAACAGAATTTGAGTGGGAGTGATAAAGTAAGAAAAAACGAGTTTCATCACATCTGCTGCGGCACAGCTCAGGTCATGCTAACGGTTGCTGTGTTGTTCATATTGTGATAAATATCAGCAAATTTAGCACGTGTTGACTGATATTTTGATGACAAAACTGTTTGGCAATCGCGATCTTTCACACTTGTGGTCGTGGCATCTATTATTTCAAAATGTCTAAGAATAATTCAGAGTGAATAAGAGATTTCCACTCGTTTTAGGGCGGAGCCTTTGGTTATCAAACCTGAGGCAAAGGCTCAGTCATTAAAGAAGTTAAAGAACTATTTGTGGCAAAGCAGATAAGATGACAAATATGCACAAAATTATTTCTGTCTCTTAATCACATAGAGTACTGAGCAGTACAGGAAACTGCTCAGTTATGTGAACTCATCATCAACGAATGTGGGTAAAACAGAAACTACAGTTTTATCTTTTTTGGTGATGTTGACCACATGTCCACTCTCAAGCTTTGTGCCATCACCCAAAAGTTAAATGTTACAGTCAATAAAAGATATATCAGTTTATAGCAATATCCAACCTGATTACAGACTACATCTGGACATAGACAGGTAACATCATTTTGACTTACAGTCACCTGGATCTGGAGTTGTACTGTGAACAAACTCCCGAAGCCCAATTCGACCAGAATAGGACTAGAAACTTTGACCAACATTTTCTTGGCTGGAAACTCACGATATCCCAGCAGACTGGTGGTTGAAAAGTTAATCTTTAGTGATTTAAGCTACATTAGCAAACGTTATTGATGCTATTTAGAGAACAAATAAACTTTAGAAGTCACAGCGACGTCCCCACATTATCAGAACAGTTTGAACTTTTGCTGTGTTTTGGTTAAATTGTGTTTTAAATCTGCACCACTGATTTGTGTTATGAAATTACCTCTTCGTCTTCTTTTGGCCGCAGCAACATTAGTCTTATTAGTCTATTAATGACAAGTCAGGCTGCTGAAGCGCCAACACCACTGTGTGAGCATCATGACATCAACAACACTGGACATTAAACCTCTTTTCATTCTATCCTGTACTGTTGTCAATAGACACGTTAGGAAAATATAACATTTAAAGACAATTTTGAAAAATATTTACAACATAAAAAACTTAAATTAATACTTGGGAATATTTTGTATTCAAAAGAAGCCTAAAAAGCTATTGGGGACTTTCAGCATCATCATGCAGTCCACATGTGTATTAAGCTCCTGTGCAGGGCCAAAAATCGCAAGGTAATATTCTAAGAGGTAAAATATTGAGCCGTACATGTACCAGTTTTGTGGGTTTTATCACAAAATAAACAGTAAGTTATCTATGCCTCCCTCTTATTTACTTCAGGTGAATTTCTGGTAATAAAAATGGCTATGTGCAGGAACACTGAATTGTAGGTATACTCCAAGTGATATAGTGATAATAATCATATAATCAATTATAGTGTGTTAAATATTGCCAAAGACAAAAGAGTGGACAACGAGGCCTCATAAAGTCAAGCTTGCTCACTGTGATAAAGCATTGCCAATACAGATCAGGCTCATTTACGAGATGGAGTATGTGGCCACGAAATCAATTCCTCAGTCTATTCCAGGAGCTGAAGATCCACACACACACACACACACACACACACACACACACACACACACACACACACACACACACACACACACACACACACACAAGGTCATAATGTGTTTTGTGTTTTGGTGCCCATTACAAAGGGTGAGAAAGCCAAAGGAGGAGAGGTGGGGAATAAAAAGCAATAAAAGGAGAGAAAACATACTGAAGAAAGGGCAGAGTGTGCAGCAGAGAGCTAGTCCTCTATTAATTATATGCTTCTGTTGTTACTTTACAAAATGTGAGACAGCCACAACTTGGGCTCCTTCAACCCTGGCGATACAGCTGAGCTACTTTTTTAGCTATAAGACACGTTTTACTTGTGACTGACAGCAGCCTGAATTAAAGGGAAGTTTTACATGATGGTATTGAGACCTGCCATCATGTATGGTTTTGAGACGGTTGCACTGACAAAGAGAGAGGTGGTGGAGCTGGAGTACAAGCAGGAGGAAAAGAGGAAGACCTCGGAGCAAGTTTGGACATGGAAAAGGCTGGTGTGACAGAGGAAGATGCAAGGGATAGGGTGAGATGGACACAAATGATCTGCTGTGGTGACCCCTAAAGGCAGAAGCTACTGCATTTACACCCAACATCCAAATTACTCTGGTGTTTTAGGACCTCTAAAATCGAGACTTCTAGAAATTTATGATGCAGACCCCCCAATTTCTTTTCTGACTGGTTCTTATGAGTCACCAGTACCAACATCAAGCAACATTAATGGCTAGACCTTAAATTTTAGATGATTGATTCTGTCTTCGTAGTTATTTTTTTCTCCATTCTCCATTTCTGGTGAAGCATAATCTTTCTGGTACGACTCTAAGATTCTTTTCATCATCTGAGTCAGGCAGTTTTCCAGTCGCCATGTTTTCCATAGCTATGACTGCCTTGTACTTGTGCACCCTTATCAGAGAAAATTCCTACATGCAACTGATCTGCTACCTGTTTACATGGGCAACAAGGTGGTTACCGTGCTGTACTTAGAGGCCTGTTAACATAGGCTTGGGATTATTTCTGGAATAGTAAACGGTTTGTCTGGGCAAAGATCAGTTTCATCTTAAAGCACCATTTTTGTTGTCGAAAACAACAACAAATTAGTGCGGACGCTTCTCGAGCTTTTAGAACAATGTGCCAACACTCGCTGGGGAGATGACACAGGAGGGAGTCTTTCAGAGAAACTTAGCATTGATAAGAGGTTCTAAAGAGACACTGTAAAGTAGAGAGAGAGTACGGGAAGAGGAAACTAACTATTAAAGCAGAGACATTAGAGTGAGAGATGGTAGGAAAGGGACAAAAAGATTGGCAGCTGAGAGAGATAAAGACAGACAAGCAGAAAGGGGAAAGTAAATGAAGGGAAAGAGAGTGGCAAAACAGAGATAGTGAGTGGCAAGGAAGGAAAGGCAGCAGGCCTAGATAAGCAGTGAAAGGGACGAAGTTAGAGAGGCAGACTCTCCGGTCTCAGAGAGAAAGTGGAGAATAGAGTAGCTGGGGATGATTTATTAAAACTGAGTGAGGCAGCCCTTCAGAGACTGTCGCTACTTTTCAATGAGTTTCAGACAGGGTGACTGAGAGTGACACATCAGTCAATAGAAACAAAAACTGTGCCCAAGTCTTCAATGAAAGAAACTTCTGAACAATGTACAATTATCTGGCAGTGGAGGTCTTTGAGGCTGTACACAACCAGAAAACACAAAGACACAAAATTATTCTTTATATATCCCAGTGGTGTTGTAGTAGTCGGTATACAAAGAAGAGTGAGGGCTCGACCGCCAGCACACACCTTTTCCAATTTTGTGTTCCCTGTGTTTTCAATGAGCGTGTTTACCCACTGCTGAGAAAACAGGCAAAAATCTCAATGCAAGCAAAGAGACTCTCCCAGTCATTCTGAAGTGCAATAAGCAGCTCGAGAGGAGGAATAGCCAGGAAACATTTTGAACCAGCGCAGCATCGGCAGGGCACAAAACAACCATTGCCACCATAAGCCTTCTGAAATTGCGTGGTATTTATCTTTCCCACAAAATAAAAACACAGTGGATAATAGATTTTGTAGCACCTTACTGAGAATTATAAACAGCACCACATCGGCTGGTTATAAGATGTTGAAGCAGTAAAATGTGCTTTCCAAGTTTTAGCTCAAGACATCTCACAGGTCCCTCACCTTTAGCCCTGCTCCAAATGGGCTGTTTCAGTGTCTTAACTTTAAATTGAACTGCAGCTGCTGACATCTAGGAAGAGGTGAGTGATGGAGAATAGAAGCCAGTGACAGCAGCATAGCACATTCAATTGGCCGGGGCAGCAGGGACCCACTCCGAACTGGTGGAATATCTTCAATGTTAGAATACATAATAAAACACCAAGAACTGTGTAAAAGGAGCTTGAATAACAAATAACTCAAGACAACAAGGTGAATGGCTCAGTCAGTGTAGAGTAAAAATCAGATGCCAAGCTACTTGTGACAAGTAAAACTTGAATTCTATTTCTACTTTTAGTGATTGATTTCCAGCAACCATTCACCAAGAGTTTGAGCGTACATCACGCTCAACCAATTTCAATCCGATTGTTCAGTGATGACAGTGATGACGAATCCTACTTCCGGGCCTAAAGTAGTCTGCGTTTAATATGGCTTTTGTGTTGTTAACATGTTTAATGTTTTGTATTTTCTTCTATTTGATCTCAAAAAGCTCCTAAAACAGTCAGTGATCCCTGTTGACCTCCCTCGGCTTTTATTACCGCTAATCATTTATTTAAGCTCAGTTTTTAAAACCTTAGGATGTAACTACAGCCCAGCCCATGCAGCAGTATATGAATGACTAACCTCGTATTGTGGATGGATTATCTCAGTTGTTCTCCTGGCTGAAGTTTGGTCCTTTTACAGCATCCTGCCATGCGATTACATTTGTTCCTGACCACCGAGAACACTCACGTTAACTTTTATCGAGTGGAAAAAAAGTTAGCTTGTTTATATTATGCTAACATAGCTGTGTCGCTAGCGGTCACGTAGCACATCATTATATACCAGCTAGCCCAACTTCAGTAACCCTACAAACGTCACTGCTGTTTAGTTTTCTGTCTTCATTTATGTTGGAAGTGATAACAGAGCTGTACGTTTTAATTTGTTTCCAAAACCCCGCAGTCAGGACATGCTATATTGTATTTAGATAGAAGCTAGCGAGCTAACTTCCTGCTAACTTCTAACTCCGTTAAATGTCATAAATTCCGTTTTCATGGATGCCTGGATGTTAAACTCAATTGTTACACCTGGTAGAGCAGAACGCTGATCATTTTATTAAAGATGAAAGACTTTAGACAGTTTTTCAACTCTCAGTAATGCCATAGTGATCGTTTGATATATGGACCTGCAGCGGAGTTTAGGTCCAGACACGGCTAGTGACGTCAGACTGAACAACCGGATTGAAAGGTGACTGCACGGTCGTATGGTCAGAGGCAACCTGTCCAAACAATTTCAGTCTGAATCACAGTGACTGCAATCACTCTCAGACGGTTTGGCTAAGCTTTCCAAATAATCAGCATCTAATTTATGAATGCACAGATTCCTAACATGGTGCAAGTAATCTGAGTTAGTCTACGTCTATGAGTACAACTCATCTGCGAGTCACTTTGCATTAGGGGTGCTGACTCAGCTGGTTTTATTCTGATTATATTCTTATGTAAAAATAACCTATATCATTTTGCAGTTACGTCATTGTCCTACAGCAACTATGTCTCTGTTTCGAGAAGAGTTTCTGAATACCTGTTTCAACTCTACGAGGTTCTGGCTGAATGTAAGTAGTTGACAAGAATTTTTGTTTAATATGAATTTCTGTGAATGTAGACACAACAGATTTCTGAAGATTTATCAGGTAATTGTTGTATTGACACAGACTGCAAACTGGTAAAAGACTGACTCAGTCTTATTGGTGTTTTAACGCATCAAAGTTGCTTCGAAGACAGCAGGGGAGTGGTCACAGATTGGTGCTGAAGCAAGCATTTCAAAGAAAACATGACTGCAAGTTGACCGCACACAGTCTGACCTTTGTTTTCCAGAGTGTGAGTATAGCATAACTCAGAAGAAGAAGAAGAATATCAGGTAAAGTCGTGGTTATAATTACAGATTTTTACACTACAGTTCATGTAAGGAACTGGTGGTTAACATGCTACTCACTATGTCTGTGAAGGTTCTCAGTCATCCAGGTCATCGTAGTCAAAGGAGCTTGCAAAGAAAAGCGTCTGGACTTCTTTAAGTTGACTTGAAGACGTTTCACCTCTCATCCGAGAAGCTTCTTCAGTTCTAAGGTCAAATGGTGGAGAGTCCCAGATATAAACCTAGTGGGAGTACCCCCCACAGAGGGACAAAAGGACCCCCTGATGATCCTCTAATCGCCTGAGCCAAGGTGGGAAACTGGGTGTGGGTCCCAATCAGCCAGAGTTTCGGGTGAGTTCATTGTGAAACCTGGCCCCACCTTATCATGCGAATTCCTGAGGTCAGATGGCCCAGGATGTGAGTGGGCGTTAAGGCGTCTGGGAAGGGATCTCAAAACTGGATTATAGATGGCAGAGAGTTGGTGTCGTAAACCACCGCCTCTGTTCAAAGATGGTCGCTCACAGTGGACATAGATGGCTTCTTGTGAGCGACCATCTTTGAACAGAGGCGGTCTTCAAGTAATTTAAAGAAGTCCAGATGCCTTTCTTTGCAAGCTCCTTTGACAATGCTACACACTACTTTTTCACTATTTTATATTAACAGTTACATATGAAATATGTAAATGGAAATAATACTCTCATTGGAAATTTCGCTGGAAAAAAAAAATACAGTACTATGTTGGAACACAAAGAAGTACAGGTTGATTAAAAGTCGGCTGAACATAAAATCTAAAATGAAAACACAGAAAGCCACGGCCAGTCTTTGTTGCCTGGTTTCAAACTGATCTCATAAGTTTAATAGAAAGTGAGTTGCCCGAGAGTTGCCACTCTCGAGTTGCCACTCTCGAGTTCTCGAGTTGCCACTCTCGAGTTGCCACTCTCGAGTTATTTATTTTTAAGGGAGTAGTGTATACTTCTTTTTAAGCATCCTTAAGTCTGTAGCTCAGTTTTAATAAAACATTTTGGGGTTGACTTGAGAGAAAGGTGGTGAAATGTAAAAGTGAGGTTAAATGTCACATGATATTTGGATGCAAACTATAATCACCATATACCAGTATCATTTTGAAAATGTTGCCAACAGAAACTAAGGTGGTAGAATTTCAAGTATAGTTTTAAAAGATAAAGGACATTTTTATGATAGTTTGACCTTATTTGACTTTGAAGAGAGGTCAGAGGTCGAAAGTGAGGTGATATTTAGAATCTCCAATATATTGAGTCTATATGTTGTCAATACAAACAAAAGCAGTAAGGAACATAGTTTTAAACATTGCTATTTAACATTATTACAAATTGACTTTCAAATCAATCTATTAACCTTCAAGGAGAGGTCAGAGGTTAAATTTGACAAAATATTTAAAATTGTTATACAGTACTTTCTATATATGGACAATACACACCATACCTAAGAATAATAGTTTCTAAGTAATAAGGCTTTTTGTCAGTTTTTAACCAATAAATCACAGAGCTGACCTTGATGGCCTTAGATGATGTAAGCCAAAATGTAATGGATTGCCAACACAACCCCACTCTACACCCCTACAAAGGTTTATTGGAATTAATTCAAAACTTTTCTAGCTATCCACTCCAGATCCTCAGATAATGGGAGTGGATGGGCTGCTCTTGCATTCAACATCAAAATATTTGGTGGGGTTTGCTCAGAGTCAAGGTATTTTAGAGTTAGCAGGAGAGAAGAAACAACAGCAATTTGAGGATTTCATAACTCAGGGATTCTTCCACCTGTCTACGTGCACTCACACTCGGGGTTGCCCTTGAAAGGTTCATTGAGTCGATGAAGCGATTCGGATCACAAATTCCTCTGTAAACTCACTGGACTGTGTTGTAGGAATAGGCAGTCAGACATTTTGCACTGTCCCTGGATGCTGCTGGAATGTGACTTTGATAATGCAAATATCAACATACGCTAAGCCTCGCTGGGCTGATGGCTTGTAATTTCGGAAAATTTGCTTGTGATTTTAATGAAACCCCATATTTCATCGCTGTGTTGACACCTCAGGTGAAATCAATTCGATGCTCCCTTTGGTTATGGGGGACAGATTAAAAATCCGCACGACATTTCAGGGGATGTCTCTTTGCACTGAAAGTAAATAGACCTGAACTTCATTTCCCAGACCCAAGCTATTTATCCAGAGTAAATAAAAGTTTTTCATTTGGATGCCATATTCACAGCAGTCTGCTGTCAACTGACAGGAATAAACTACATCAGAGAAAAATGTCCTTTCTCATCTTCTGTCATGGATTAGATGACCACTGTTTCTCTCCATGTCACCTCCTATAAGTGCAAGTGCTCCAGCTCAAGGGTGTGTGTGGTAGGGAGGAGTCTGTGTGCTCTGTGTATGCAGTCAGACAGGCAGGGAAAAGCAAGGCTCTCAGTTAGGTGAAGTGGAAAGAAATGGGTAAAATACAGTTAAAAAAAAGCAGAAGCACTGAAAGCTGCCATTCACAGGAAGGCAAGTAGAGCCAGTGAGAAAAGAAGGAGCAGTATAAATGGAAAAAGCAATGCGTGCATTTGAGAAAAACAAAATCCAGAGAAACATAAAAGAAAACTGACATGTTGAAGAAAAGCTAGACTGCAAAAAAAGCCCAAAAGTTCATTAGGGTGGGGGTGGGGGGTAGAAAGACACAAGACAGAGGAGGAGAAACAGAGGACAGAGAGTGATTCAAGCTTCAGAAGATGAGAAATGAATCTGCAGTTGACAGCAGATAGGGGTCAGCTGTGATAAGTGTCCCCCTCTCTATCCTCAGTGGGAGTATAGTCCAGTGCTGAGTTATCAACTGCCAGTCCCCCGATCAGGTCCTACAGACACAAGGTGACCTTTTCTGATCTGTCTGTTGGTGGCGGGAAGCTGCAGACTGCTGACAGTGACAGGTGTTCACTTTCAGCTCGCAGCTCCCACTGGCATGCTGTCATTATGGTTTATTCATCCGTTCTGAAATCACACAAAACTTTAAAGGGTAAAAAAGGTCCCCTGCAGGGCAAACTCAAATTAAGCTTTACTTGCACAAAGACAACGTATGATAATCCTTGCTGGGCTGTAAAAATTGCTGTGTACATTCACTGAGAGAAATCTCACCAGTTGAGTCGAGGGAACGTGCAAATATTGACACCCTGTCAGATTCACTCAGAAATGATGCGAGGCCAATAATGAGGGTGTTCCTTAAAGGGACAGGGTTTTAAAAACGGCTAAGACGAGGGCGAAAGTGATGGATTGCTGCATTTTCCCATCTGTCTGGGATAATGTGTTTTCAGCAGAGCCTGCTTTTCTATTGAAAGACATAATGATTGTCATATATCAGTTAAATGCAATTTTAATGTGTTCAGGTCGTCAAAAAAAAAAAGATCTGGAGGGGTAAAGTAAGACTCATTATAATTTACTGTTAAGGCACAATTCTCTTCACCATTATCAATACATTCAGTTTATCACCTCGCAGTACATCCAAACCACTCCACAAAGACTAAAATCGAAAGTAATCCCGGTGGAAATAATGCATGTGCCAGACAAAGGAGCCAGATATTTTCTGGAACTTCTAAAAGCTAAACCTGATAAGAAGCTGCCGTGTGATGGCTGCTCCAACTGGAGCGGAAAGGAAGATATTAAAAATCCTCAGTCATGCACCAGCAGTTGCCAGTCTCTCATTTGGGAGCAGGACTTTGGTGCCACAGCCGCTGATGACACACATTATGTGTCGACTGTGAGGGCGAGGATGTTTTTATGAGGCCAGCGGCCGTGAAAGCACCGCTGCGTGGACCGGCTCTGAACAATCGTATTGTCCTGGGGCTTTTGATTAATGTGAAGGGTTGCTGGGGAACAATTCCAGCAGTGTTATCAGGAGCAAACAGAGGCAAACAAGGGGCCCTCAAGCTCAGCAGGGGCCCCATCAGCAGGTCCATATGCTGCCTGGCTGCCATTCCCACTACTGGACCGATAGTGTCTGGTGTGGGTTATGTCTCTGTTTACCTACATGTGCTTGTTGTTCCTGTGCTCACAGCTGGGATGGAGAGAATTGTGTTTCTGTGTTTACCTCGTGATTGAAAATCTCTCTCCCTCTGCACTTAACTGCTGATTGGTTTGACCTTGGTGTCAAAATCCATTTGTTTTACCAACCACATCTCAAAAAAAAAAAATAAAATTAAGGAAACTTGCTCATATTCGCATCATTCTAAATTTTTTGAAGTGATATAACGGGATTTGTGTTGTACAGTTATTTCATTTTTAACCTTAATTTATATTTTATTCCTTCCTAGTTAAATTTACCCTTTTTAATTTTTCATATTTATTTCCTATCTTATTCATAGCCTTTCCTTTTTTGTTTTCTTTAGGTCACGAGCAGTTGTCCAAGCATTTCACTACATATCGTACTGTGTATGACTGTGTACGTGACAAATAAAATTTGAATTTGAATTTGATAAGTGCAGGGACTTATTTGCCTGATCTGCGGAGCTCCTTTGAAGACTGTGCAACCGCAAACACTATCGTTATTTAAAGTCAAGACATGTGCTTTTATCTTTGGCAGCTGTGCGATAATTCCCTATGATGATAATCTCGCTTGCTCCTAATTGCAAATATTACGCCATTTCCCTACAAATTAGGCTGATGCATGAACAGCCTTCTCTTCAACTCTACCAGTCTGGGTGTTTGCTACCCATGTGATGTCCCAAAAGAAAGAGAGCCCCCCCCCCCCGAACCTCCTTTTCGTCAGAATAAACCACCGACAGCCGTCACGCTTATTCAAGAAGGAGCTAATTAAAGAAATCTGACAGTCGTACTCATTTCTCAACAGATCGTGTTTCAAAGGAGCAGACGTGGCATTCTGCCTGGCACACAAAACTCTGCGCCCGTTTCTGGCATAGCAGCTTCGTCTGCATACACCTCTCCTCTGTTTTCCTGCTCACCCTTTTCCACCCCTCTCGATCCCTGTCTGTCTCCCTTTCTTAGCACACAATCCCCTCAAACTGTGGATGAGAAGTGAAACAAACAAGTTAGATGGCTCACTGGACTGAATGTGATGAGTTGCCTTGGTGACGGAGGGACAGGCCTAAGGAGTCTGGTGCTGGATGAGAGATGGAGAAAAGTGAAGAGGTGGTTGTGTTTGTATGTGTCTTTAAGACACTCCCACTGGGCCCCCCTGGCTGCCGAGGACTGACTGCTGAGTGGGCTGATTGGCACATAGACAACACCCTCCAATCTTCCTCTCTCCTCATCTCCCCTCTATTCTTCCTCCTCTCTCACGCCGTAATGCTGATGATACGTTCTGCTCCGGGTCTACTTCAGCTGCATAAACAAGTGGATGGCGCTTTGTCCTGCAACCTTGGTATCATCCAGCATGCACGCTTCAACGAAAAAAAGCGATGCACAGAAACACAGTCAGTCTTTGGGGGCAACCACTTATGAGAATGGCACACTTGACCTCAGTTTTGTTCCATGCACAATCAGAATGCAGTTCATCACACAATTCCTGCTCCAGCTTCAGCTCAGCATTGCGTGACAGTAAAAACAACATGTCAAATTTGAACAGTGGCCTTTCCCTCCACTGCCTTCAGATCCATACATGTTTATTTACCACACCACATCTTTTCACAGTGCCTTTACTTGTTATATCAGGAAGAGCTCAGGTGGTACTGGGGTGGGACAAAATAACTACATCCCCTCCAAAAATCCACTTCCTTTTGTTATTACTGATAGATTGACACTAAATGCCGATATTTTATTCAAACTTGCCCCAAATCAATTCCCTCCATTAAGTTTACTTAGCCAAGTCACTGTTTTGCCAAGTAGCTCTCATTGTGCTGCTTATCAAATGAGAAATGAATGGAAGTTAAACCTGTGATGAAAAAGAAAATCACTGGGGCAAATGTCAGACGGCAGTTTAAAGCCAATCATAGAGCTAAATGAGACATTATTAAAACAAAATAATGATACAACATCATTATTATTACATTATTACTGCTGTTTCTTTTTAGGGACATCTATTCTCCTCTAGATATTAGGTATGGTGTGTCACAGCTATAGAGTATAACCTCTACATTGTGATATGATCATAATCATGATTATATCATGTAATAGTATTGCATTGTGGGCTTTTGTACTAGTGAAATTGACAATATAATGCCAACCTGCAGTACCTTTGCACCCCACCAGTGAGCCCTGGTCCACACTTTGGGAGTCACTGCTCTCATTTTGTCTCTTCTCTTCTACTTGTCCCCTGAACAAGTCACATAGACGACTGCTCCACTATGAACCGCACTCTGACCACTCACAGCATAAAAGATGGATGTAGCCACCATCGTGTGACTCACTGGTTTTGGGCTCCACACAGTCATAAACTGTGTGAGTGTAAAGTACAGATGCACACATCGAAGTAATGGACTAACAAACAAGGCTCTCACTCACCAAGAACTGAAGGACAAACTCCTAAGATGGTCTGTACCACACAGGAAGCCATACTATTACTCAGAAAATCCAAGAGCACACACATAGGCACAGCAAAGAGGTCTGGTTTGACTCAAAGTAGTTGAGCTGAGGCCTAGCGGACGATGCTCAGCTCCTGCTGTGTGTGTTGGGTCACCTGTTAATCAATGCAGCCACGGTTGTAACTACTATCCAGGTGGATACTGCTATCAGGCTTCTATATTGCTTTATACGAGAATGCTAATTGCCTTCTGCTATAACACAATTAAAGCTTGGAATATCCTTCCAAATAATTAGAAAACCTGTGCAGATTTCCATATCTTCTCTCATGCTTAACCTTGTGAGTATTAATTTCCTCATGATTACTTGTTTTATATAATTCTATACCTGCGATTAACATTTTGATGCATGTTGTTTTCAATTAGTTATTATCTGTGCTTGCGTGTGTGTGTGTGTGTGTGTGTGTGTGTGTGTGTGTATTTGCACACATGCAGGTATGTGAGTGTGTGCATATGTGTCTCCACTGACGGACTTTAATTGCATCTCACTGTTTTTTTTAACCTGCCCAGGGACCACAGATGGAAATTAGCTAGCTAAATCTGGCACAAAGCATTTTTCTGTTTTTGTGTGATTAATGAATTTTGTACATTCTCCCTGAAAGAAATGAACAGCAAACAAACAAACAAACAAGCAAAAAATAAATCACCCTACTTAGAGTTCTTATGAAGGGAGAATCTATCCATTGAGGCCAAATTATTTTTTTTTACTGTGCTCTAAATATTTTCTTTAATGCTATAATGTTGGGTTGGTTATAATATATATAAGCCTATGGGATTCACTTCATATTGGAGCTAGCCTCAAGTGGATGCAATTTTTGTCTTCATCAGCTCCAGAGATTGTCATATGGTCCTGGCGGTGGTCTCTTTCCTCTTAAAAGGGAGTTCTTCCTTCCTACTGTTGCTAAATGCTTTGTCATACAGGGTTTCTCTCTCTACAGTGCTTTCAGACAACTGTCACAGTGAATTAAGGCTATATTAATAAAACTGAATTGAACAACAGACCGCTAAGGTCTTTTGTTTCAGTGCTTTTTCTTCAGTGTCAAAAGGTCACAAAAAAGGGTCCATTGAGATTTCAATTTGTAACATTTGACAGCCGCAAAAAGATCTGTAATACACTTTCATGTGACACAAGATGCAAAGCCAGCTGTACCTCAAAAAGACCAAACTGGCTGCAACAGCAAACAAAAACTGTGATCACAAAATAAAACTAATCAAACTGTTAGTGTTACTAACTCAAAAGTCTCTTTTTGGAACATTTAATACATCACCCCAAATCGGTCATGACAGATGGCTGCCCAACCCTGAGTCTGGTTCTGCTGAAGGTGTCTTCCCATTGCTGCCAACTTTATTGTCCGAGCTTTCCTGAGTGTTTCAAAGTGAACAAAGCTCATATAGAAGTGGGTGCATATATTTCTTCCTAATTAGACTTTTGCTATATTTTCATCGGTATCTGATCACAGCCTTATTCATGTGCAAAGCCTTGATGTTGTATTAGAATTTTGAAGTGCTACATTCCTAATTAATAAAATTCAAGGATGTCTCTTTTTGTGTCTTAGTGTAAAGCATTGATGTATATGCCTACTACCTAAATAGACTGCAGATCTGCCAAGTTCTCTGAGGAATAAAATGTTAGTTTTTAACCAGTGCCATCGCCATTATGTTACATATCTAATGGATTCTCTTTCACACACAAATCAATGTGTAAGATCTTTCTACTTCATGCAATAATAGCCTATTCCCTCATATCCAAGGTCATAAAAGAGGCCTAACGTTCACCATCAGTCACTAATTGATAACCATATTCTGTCCTTATGGATGAAGGTCACTGTGTCTTCTTCTCTATGGGGAGCTAATAATCTAAGGAAGAGTATGAGCTGGAATCCATCTCCATTAAATTAAAGGAGCCTGGTCCCACAATGTGACCTCTATTCACTATGATTTATTGTATGAACAAAGTAAATGAACATTAAGCACAAAGGACATGTGGCTAATGAAATCATCAGCCCAACCGTTAAGCCAGTTAAGAGGAGAATGGAGCAGTAGTTGAATACAGCTGTAGATATGTAAAGGCCCAGACACACATTCCTTTGAATCACCTTTGTGAAGGTCTAGCAGTTTATAAGTCTACAGTTACCGCAGCCATTTAACTCAGCATGTATGACAGCTCTGTTCTTCTAATTTTAGAGGTTAAATGAGTTGCTCAAATTAAACGGCACTCATTAGTTGGGAAACAGAATCTGACAAAGTAACGCATCAGTGCCACATGACTATTTCAGCTCCAAAAGATTAGAAGCGCCCAGAGGTATCTATGTCTATTAAAAAACAGGGGAGGATAGTTGTCCTTATTTAATATTCTACAAGAGTAGCAACACAAAGGGTGATGGGACCAAGTTAGTTTCCATCTGAATGGGCTCTACGGTTTGAAACACAAAGCTGTTTAAGGGCACCAACCTTTTGTATTCAGTTTGTTAATTGCATTAAGGTGGTATGGCATTAGTCCAATGTCAAGTGTAATTATAACAGATGTATTCTTTGCAGTCACTAGATGGCGCTCTTGACTTGAACTGTTTTCATTTGATCCTGCAGCCTATGGCACCAGGTCAAATCCTGTTGCCAGTATTTCTACCCCCTAGACTTGTGTTCTCCAAGTCTGTCAAATGAGAACGATCTCAATCATAAGCTCTGCAGCTACTGAACTGAGTCCAAATGCAGATTATCTTAAAGGACGGCGATAGGCTTAGTCAGCCTATGACCAATAAATCAAGAGGCCCTACATAGCCAAAAACACAGGGATTGCTCCGGATTTTAATAAAATCTCTTAAGAAATGGGTCTCCTTTCTTTAATTTCAGTGTAGTGCACCTATGACAAATAACACAATTAGGTTAAGCTATAAGCTTAAAGGAAATTTAAATGTAGGTTGATGAAAATCTGAAGCTCCCTCACATTGAAAAAAACATAACAAGACTAGATTCCACACTGATTAAATCACTTTTGCCACTAACTTGAGAATGAAGAGGAAATGGGGCACGTTGCATATGTGAACTAAATGACAGCTTGAATAGAGGAAAGACCTGTACAACAGCCCTCCTTGTAGCTGTGAAAGCCCGAGATCCCTATCAGGGAAATGGGACCCTTTTCAGTTCCGGATGAGGGCACATCACCCTCACAGAGAGAGGTGTCAATTGGTTTCAAATGGGGAGACGGAAAGGAAAAGTAAAGAGCAAGAGGAATAAAGGATATTGGCAAGTTACCAAGCCGTGCAGGTGTCTGCCTAAAAAACAGGCTGCACTAGCGCTTTGCACACTCTAGGCAAGTGTGGTCCAGCCTGAGCAGGAACCAGGAACTATGAGAAAACAAACCAAGCTCATAATAGCGAGAGCACAGAGGGAAGGGCTGTTGGTGCATGTGTCTGTGTGGATTACACAGTCCCTTTGTACAGTGGGGCGCATAGATCCTTTCGGCATTCCTGTGAACATCACAGTGGTTTCTCATTTGCTCTTTTGGGGGGTCAGACACTACATGGCATCACGATCAAACCAAAAAGCAATGCCTACAGTCTTTTTGCCTCATGTATCCTGACATCAATCCACTGAACAGACTTTATTGCATGCTTTGGAGTTTTTGATCTCCATGCAATTCTCGTTGCATCAAAATTACAAACCTGTAAGCCTGCTATTAAATTCAATTAACTCTTTAAAGAAGATTAAAAGTTGCAGTTGCTGCTGTGGTAAAACACCAGCTCATGTTATTTTTTTCTCTTGCATTATGTCTGCTATGTCCTCATGATATGCAAACAGTGACACTCTTTACATCTGGATAGAAGGTTCATTCATTCAGATGGTGTTATCAGCTCATAAACGTGCTACAAACGTGGCAGGAGTTTCTAAGTGGGTGTATCGTTTTGTAAAATGACTGTTTTTAGAAAGCAGCGACACATGAGCCAAACACTTTGGGCTCTTATAAAGTCATGGTAAAATGACGAAGTGCTTCAGATCATTGTTTTCAAGTGCAGGTCGAGTGTTTATCTCGAAAGGTATCGGAGTTTTTGCACAAATTAAAGTTTAGACAAACTCACGTCAGATCACATTGTACAGAGTCAGGATATAAAGTTTATAGTCATCACTCCAAAGTTACATACAAAGACAGTCACATACAAAGTTTAAAGTTATTAAAAACCTGTGGGGGTTTCAGTTGTAGACAGAGCCAAATGAATAGCTAACAGGCTAGCATGAAGTACTTCGTCAATTTAACTGGAGACGTTGCTAACAACACCGGAAGTACCAACTACAACCCCACCCCACCCCCCCGCGATTTTGTATGAGGAAGTTAATATGACGAAATGTCAAGACGTAAAAATCTATTGTAGACAACACACATAAGTACAAACCATGGGGTACCGTATAGCTTAAACGAACAATTACGTGTGTTATTCATTGAATAATTTAGGTTATTGAAAAAAATTCACATTGACGTTTATGTAACGTACATTAATGGTTAATGATACCATATATAAACATATACTTCTGTACATATAAAGATGTTTTTTTAATGTTTTATTCCTATGTATACTTATTGTTAAACTCCTGTCATTGTTGGACTTTTATTTTGAAAGGTCACGGCGGAACCGCTGTAGTTTTTCAGTTTGTCTTGACAGAGGTCAGAAACCCAGTGTGGAGGAAAGGATGTGGGTATGCTGACATCTGCAAGCCAGAGGTTTGAGTGTGAGAAGACCGCAGCCAGGCTGACAGACAACGGCCTCAACTCTCTCGAAGTAACTCCGAGACATGTAACTTGTTGCGAAGGTAAACTCAACACAAGCTAACCTCGTCTTTCTTCACAGAAATGCTCTCCCAGCTACAATGTGTCGTCAAGTTCAAAGTACAGTTTGTCTGTTGACGATGTCGATAAAATCTATTTGCGCTCCTCACTCGTTTAGCAGTAATTAAACTTAAAAAACTTTGGCACCACAACTAATGTGGACTTTCTTTGAAAGTAGGAAGAGGTTGTCATTTAGCCTCTAGTAGCTGCTAATTCAAGTGGAGGCTTTGTAGAAAGTTGAGGTTATTCTTCCCACACAAACATTCACATACACACGCGCGCGCGCTGCTGCTGCTGTGCTATGCGTGTGTTTAATGCGACCTTCATCCAGGGGGGTCAGCGGAGGCTTTTGCTCTCTCTGCTGACTGTACGACTAGTTAGGAGCCAAACACTGATTTAGTTTGACAGATCCGGAGACCTGTTGCTGAACTTGCGTGTTACGACTGCAGCTTTCGAGACAGGCGCTCTCTCCACTGCTATTTCTCTTTTCCTCAAAGCTCCCTTTCCTCATAAATACAAATTAAGATAAAAGTTTGATCATCAGCTAGGCCGTAGGGAGAGAGATGGCAGTGTTAGGGGTTTACTCGAGATTTACTTTTGCTTTCATTTGGAGCACCTATCAGCTTTAATAAAGCGAGGAGGGGGAGCGTTGTTTTAAAGTGTGTTTCAAGTGTGTTTGGGTTTGTTTGTGTGTCAGAGACAACAGTTAAATTAAGCCTGCCATCATCACTCATCCCACCCAGGCTCCTTTCTGTCAGTACCATATACACAGAGTGCAGCTGAGAGCTGCTTGTGTTGCTCCGATGAGTCAGTGATCCCTGTCTTCTTAAAATGAAATAGAGCCAGTTGGTTGGTGGGGAAGAGTTGCTTTGCTTTGTCAAGCATTGTTTGTGTAACCTGTTCAGCTAGTGCCTCTTGGATATTACACCATTTACAGCTATTTGTCGTTTCTGGACTGGTTGACAAGGAAATGAAGCGTGCAATGTATGCAGTACATAGTGTTCATTCCAGGCTGACCGTGGAGAGAAGTCGGGGCTTCATGACATCAGAATTTTAAGTGACTCTAACATAGAGTCTTATTTTATCAGCTATTGACCCATCCTTTCACTGCTCTCTGGGTGGGACATGCAGCAGAAAATGCACCCCAGGAAACCAATGTTATCCCTCGTCTCCCTTCTTTTTGTGTGTTTTTGTTTCATGACCAAAAAGCAGGTCAGGATTAACGTTGCATCTTAGCCCTCTGCCCCCATCCTGCTTGATCCAAGCAGCTGCCCTGGGTAAGGCTATCAGATTCAGAGAGAGTGGAAGGTGTGATGGACTGCTAATAAAAGGGGTTTTTGTTTGCAGGCGTCTCCATTTTGAAACCTCAGGAGTCCAGAGTTCTCTGGCCACAGCCCAGACTGGAGTGAAAAGGCTGCGCTGCTGCCTTGAAGGACTCCCATTGGCAATTGAGTTTCTTTTTTACTCTGCATTGCGGATGCGTGCACTCTTTGATTTTTCTATTTGCTTTTAAAGTGTTTCCTCAAAGGCCATTTTAAGTCAAGCTTTTCTCATAATTTGCATTTTTCTTCTGGTAAAAGTTGGAAATAACCATCATTAGCCTGTTCTGTGAGGAGGGAGAAGCCCTGCTGTGGTGTGTGGGACTGTGTATGTATGTGTGTGTGTGAATCATTATTGCCACTAAGCCTGTCTGACATTAGCTGGCACTACGGCAAATGGCACCCTGCTCTAATATTAATGCAACACAATTATGTGATTACATCCAGATCAGTGTCAACATAGCTAAGTGGTCTGTTTTTACCACAGGCTTCTTCTAGCTTTTGGCAGGCTAAGCCAATGCAAATGTCAAAACTGCTGTCTTTATGTACCGATAAACCCGGGAAAATCCTGTTTTTCAAAAAAGCCAAAAAATAAAATTTTTTATTCCTATTCCAATTGTTTTTTTTAAATGTTTTTTAATGTTTCTTCCAATCAGCCTTGAATTTGGCCGAGTGGAAGAGAACACAAGTCTTAAAATGAGAAATCCTTCAAAAGACCAGGTTCTTAAAAAATCAAGTCTTTTAAAAGGTTTCCTAGTTAACAATGAATTAAACCCAAATCTAAACAAAAGGCATGCTTAAACCTGGCTGTTTGACCACTGTCTTTAAATATGTGTTTTCTGCTTTGCTGCAAATATGTGTCATATATGTTTAGGGTATTCAAAAATGAAAAGGAAGGAAAATTATAAAAGGTGAAAGTTTAAAAGACTTGATATAACTTTTGGATTTAGGGGGAAAAAATCTGACTGTATATGAGGCACAGATGTGAGAAACATTTCCGGTAAGACTCAGTGCGATTCACTGGGAATAAAACAGCTCAGTTTTAATTAATTTTATCAGGCTGACATATCTCTCGTTGGAGTGCATCACAGACTTAATTTATTCAGCACATTGCCGTGTGAGCCATAATTTAGCCTCTTCCATCTTTGCAATTTGTATTTAATGAGCATCTTAATGTGGCCCTGAGCATGCAAGCATATTTATGATGTCGGCGTTGATTACCGCTGGTCTGGTCAATGGGAGCGATGTCCTCAGGGCACTTGTGCATTTAGAGGCAGATACGATCTTTCGTGGATGTAAGTGTTTAGATTAAGAACTTGGGTTCTTACTTGATTAAGCCTTATCTAATGGGAGAGCTTTGTTGAGATGAGTTCCGATAGTCTGCTCCTGTCAGCGGTGTTTCTCAGCCGCCTCCTTTTGTGGTTTGCTTTAAAATGTGACATAAAATGTGTGTGATTATAAACTTTTGTCTATTTCTTTCTTTCCTCCAGAGGCTTGTGTCCTGTAAGGGCACCCTGAAGCTCAGCCTGTCACTGTCCTTCCTTGGTGGTTCCTGTCATGAGGGGGCGTGTTTCTCGAAAGCTGGGCTTGCTGGCCAAGGCTGGTTTCCTCCTGTGGGTGCTGTGGCTTGGCTATCTGCTGTTGGAGCGCTCCACTTTCCCTTTCTCTTCCTCTGTGGAGGATGAGGTTAAAGACCAAAATCTTAAGGAACGACAGCTGGTCTCAGAGGAGAGTGGGAATGATGAGCAGCTGGCTAGGCCTCTGTACATTAAACCACCACCAGACAACAATGCACCAGGGGAGTGGGGCCGGACCACACACCTCAACCTGAGCCCTGAAGAAAAGAAGCAGGAGCAGGACAGTGTGGAGCACTATGCCATCAATATTTATGTCAGCGACAAGATCTCCCTCCATCGGCACATCCAGGACCACAGGATGAAAGAGTGAGTACAGAAAAAACAAGAATAATCCATTAGTTACTTACTGAGTGACGGCATCTGACAACCAGTCGAAAGAAAACTCACTTAAATTGTTTTTTTGTTTTTTTTAATGCTTTCTATTTTCCTTGCTAATACACGAGGCCTTGAATATTGCCTGGAGCATCTTCAGTGCTACAACGGTTACAAATTACTCAGTAGAGATTAAGTTGAACTCTTTACTGGAATCACGTTTTCACTGACAGTTAGAGACAAGCATGAAGGCTCGGGTGATCCAGTGTAGGGCTTGGTGAAGTTGTTGTAAGAGGCTTTTTGGCTGAATTGATTCATTTCATCCTCGGTTGTTGTCAGCAGCTCAAATACACCGTGTGATGTCTTTTATTAGCAGTTTCTCCTTCGGCCCTTTGGCCTTTTGTCTCTTCGCTTACTGCCTCTCATGCTAATGAAACCCAGATGTTGCATCAGCATCAACTTGGCGAGAACCGTCATTCGATTGTGTAAAGGCCGTGTGTTTATTTTAAATGCCCTGGAGTATATTTGTAAAGCATTATAGATTATTTCTAGCATCAAATTTGCAATCACAGCTAAATACAATTGTTCTATTTATGCTCCTTGAACACCCGAAGCTAAATGTTATTTAAACTGGAGCTGGAAAAATGAGTCTCCTGGGTCACCTAGGTGTAACTGGAGTAACCCTTGTCACCACTGCGACACACACACACACAAAGATGCTCTCGCCGGGTGGAGGAAAATGTCTCAGTGGCTGAAAGTAACTCTTTGTAACGATGGGTGACGTGGGCCTAGCAGTGGCAGAGGGACATTTGACGAGTGCAGATGTGACACAGGATGCAGCAGTGCTCTGGGTGTTTTCTGTATGAACATATTATATACTTATGCACTTGTTTTGTTGTTATGTCAGCTGATATACTTCCGCTGCTTGTCAGATAACATGCCGTAGGACTAAATTATGGCCACGACTGGCTGTTATTACACTCAGTAAGATCTGAGAACAGTAAATTCTCATTCTTCTTGTCAGACTGCTCCAGATGCGCTTGTCTTTTTGTTTGGCTTTAGGGCTTGTAAATCTGTAAGCAAATGGGTCATGTCCTCCCAGGTTTATTCATTTTGAAGTGGTGTATATGTTTGTTGTAGTTCTGCACCTAGTCCATTACTATTTTCCCGTTTCCTCCAGCAGGTGTTTTTTTTTTTTTTTTTTTTTAGCGGATTAGCTTTAGGCTCTCTTGAGATGAAACTGCAGCACTATAAACACAGTGCTTCTGAGGGGAGGGCGAAGTAGCTCATTTGATTTGTTGTGTCCAACTCACTTCCAGCAATGTCATATTTGTAAATTGGAACTCTGGCTACAAAATTGCTAAAAATCTGTGCCAATTTTGTGCTTTCACAGTCTTGAGCTTACAGAAACATTTTACCCTTTTTGTTTTTCGTGTTTCTCCTGACTTTCTGTGTCATATTTTGCTCTCTCTTTGTCCAGTTTCCAGCTTTTGATTTGGTCCCAATTTTTTCTTTCTTCCCCCCCCCCGTCATCTCTCCCAGAGCGCTGCTGTGGTATGTTGCTCATTGGTGTAATACGCTCCCTACCCCCATCCATATTTCTGCTTCTCTTTATTGTTTTAATGAGTGCCATCTGGATTAGGACCAGAAGCCTCCTCCTGCCACACTTGTCGCTGAGCCTGCTCTGGCCATATGAAAAATAATTTCATGCCTGTATGAGTTCATTTACAGTGCTGTTGTGTCTCCATGAAAATACAGTAAACTAAAGCTTGTGTCAACTCTGTCTCTCCCTCCACCCACACAAACACACTTGCATGCCTCAGATGCCGAAGTAAGAAGTTTGACTACCGACATTTACCTACCACCTCTGTGATCATAGCCTTCTACAACGAGGCCTGGTCCACCCTGCTGAGGACCATTCACAGCGTGCTGGAAACCACGCCTGCCGTCCTCTTGAAAGAGATCATCCTCGTCGATGACTTCAGTGACCGAGGTTTGTAAGCGTGTGTAATTTTGTCTCTGTACAAGTAAAATGTTGTCATACGAGCTGTGCAACAAAGATGACTGACAGCTCGGCCTAGTTTAGTAGACCAGTTGAACCAAACCTCATTTGTGTGCCGCTTTGATTTTGGCACAGTGACAAAGTACAAAAGACGATTCAAGAAGGAGCCTGCTATATATAGAAATAAAGATGCTGTCTATAGTGGGATGAATAGTGAATGCCTTTGAATAGAGCAATTAGAAAAAAAACAGTCCTCTGAAACAAGTCCTGACACATTTCCTGTCCTGAAAATATTCCCAGAGCAGATAAATCTGCTCAGGAAGGATAAGAAATTGAAAACTTGGCCAGGTAATTAAATAAATAAAAAAAAGGTTGTGTTTAAAATTGTGATTGTGTGGTTTTTTTCCAGTAAATTTTGTTATTTTGTCATTTTAAGAACAAAGCAATATAAATCTTTAGCCAGCATCTTTATAAGCAAGTCGGGAACTTAAGCAGGAACATTTGGACCTCAGGAACAGCACAACAGTAGCAAAACAGTCTACACTCTGCATCTGCCCCCTGGCTTTTGGGGTGCTTTCAGTCACATCTTGCAGTTTTCATCAGTAAATGGATCGTCTGCTGACTTGTGCTGACTCTAAGAATGATACTACTACACCTCAGAAACTGGATATAGGAGGTGCTTGATGTCTGTCTGTCTTAATGGAATTAGTATTTGGTCACAGCAAGTCTAGTCTGTGCGGATCAGAGACATTACACCATAAAGATGACCTCAGTGAGCACTGAGTTGCAGTGACATCATTTCCTTTCCTCCAGCCACTCTGACCAATTGGAATGTTAGACATGCCACTCCTACACCAGACAGCCGGCTGCTGGAGGAGTGACAGCTTTCCCCTTTAAAGCTGGCTAAACCGGATCTAGCATATCAAGTTTTAGTGTTGATGTGTGTTTAAAACTGCATGAATCACCTACTACTATTTTTGATACCAGCGTTGCCTCAATAAACATGATAAATGTGCAATAAAACAGAGTGCTGGTATTTCCCAAATCATCAGGGACTAGTATGCAGTTCTGTAGGTAATGACGCATGGTGAGCAGCCAATAAAACACAAATGAAGGAGTAATAAGTTGGTGACAAGATGATTGTTTTGTGTCAAGAGCTGATGAACATTTCACTTCATAATCCATAAATATAGAAGTACCTGTGTGTCTGTCCACTTGTTTTAATACTAAATCATTAGATATCATGATTTCTTTGTGTTTGCATTACAAAAATAGGCTACCTGAAATCCCAGCTAGCCGACTACATCAGTGATCTGCAACGTGTGCGTCTTATCCGCACCAACAAAAGGGAGGGGCTGGTTCGTGCACGTCTCATTGGCGCCACCTATGCCACCGGTGACGTGCTGACATTTCTTGACTGCCACTGTGAGTGTGTTCCTGGCTGGATTGAGCCTCTGTTGGAAAGGTGCCTAAATACATTTTTAACAACCTTATCCGAAAAAGGAAGAAATTGTTTTTAAGCTTTAAGACTCACATTGAATCAACTTTTCTTCCCCCCTTCTTTTCATTTTTTCCTGCCACCCTCCTTTCTGCCTGTTATGGTCTCTTAGGATTTCTGAGAATGCGAGTACCATCGTGTGCCCTGTGATCGACACCATCGACTGGAACACGTTTGAGTTTTACATGCAAACAGATGAGCCAATGATCGGAGGATTTGACTGGAGACTCACCTTTCAGTGGCACTCTGTCCCTGAAATGGAACGCAAGAGGCGCAAGTCTCGCATCGACCCCATCAGGTAACAGTATGGTACTTTCCAAGGCCTACTGTCATGAGAGATCACTTTATCAGCTTGACACATGTCAGTGAAGAGATCCCCCAAAGAAAAAGCATCGTGGCTGTTTTTTTTAAAGGAGGATTTCATTTACTCAAGATTAACATGCAACACTGAATGGCCAGAGTAAAATGAAACTAGATAGACCACTGTTAAGTGAGGTAACAGACACTGTTTTAACTTTAATGAGACCAGTAGTGTTTGTATTCATAGTCATTCCCCAAATGCCCATTTTGAGTCAGGAGAAATCCTCACTGTGTGATTGATCTTTAAAACACTGGGAAATCCATTATGCTTCCTGCTACCATATCATTTTCTCATAGCCTCAGTTAATCAACTTGTCTATATTCTCGTCCTCCCATCTCTTTGCTGCATTTGGCACCACTGACACAACATTTTAATACAGGTAAAAAAACACTGATATTAAATTAGCCTCACCAGGACAGTTTAGTTTGTATTCATCAGTTTCCAGTTTGTCTTACATGCGCAATTTCCTAAACAGTTGCTAAAACAGTTGAATAAAAGTTAAAAGTCTGCAATTACAAAAATTACAAAAGTCCTGTCATTATCCAGAAACTTATGGACTTAATTATAGCTTTTTTTAACTTCTAAGTTGGACTATTTACACTTGTTAATATCAAGATGTCGCAGCAGTTCTCTTATAAGCTTTCAGATAATCAGAATAAAGCATAAGAAATGATATATCTCCCAAATTATCTTAATGTCATTGGCTTCCTCATTGGTATATTCCTCACACATAAAGCCTTTAATGAACCAAAACCACACCATATCTTAAGGACAGTGGTACCGTTTTATCCCAGTAGAGCACTCTGCTGCCAGAGGGCAGGTTCACTTGTGGTTCTTAGAGCCTTCGACTATAAACCTCTTTCCTGGGGAACCAGCTCCCTATTTAATTCAGAGACTGGCACTAGCTCCACTTTTAAGGTGTTTTGAACCTTATAGTTTGCTAGGAAACCCTAAACCATCCATATGTCAGTTTCTGCAAGTATGCATGGATTTGGTTGGAACTGATTGGATTCATTGAGTGAAAGGTTACATACCGATGTTCACTTGTATGACACTGTTACAGTTCAGTAACGTTGTATCTTCTGTTCCATAATTTGTGTAATTTTTCTCCCTGTCATCTTTTTTTCTGTCCCTTTCTGTAATTTTTGTTTCACCCCAACTGCTCAAGGTAAATGGCTGCCCTCCTTAAGCCTGTTTCAGCCAGACATTTCTTCCTGTTGAAGGAAGTTTTTTTTTTTTCTCCCCACTATCGTCAACTACTTGCGCAGAGGGAATCGCTGAGTTTTTCTGTGTAACGGGATTGAACATGGCCATGATAAAAATGATCCTGTTTTTCTTGTATTCTCACAGGTCTCCTACTATGGCCGGGGGATTATTTGCTGTTAGCAAGGCCTACTTTGAGTATCTGGGCACGTATGACATGGGCATGGATGTGTGGGGAGGAGAAAACCTGGAGCTCTCTTTCAGGGTGAGTTAATTTTCCATCACTCAGAATCACAGTGAAGTGTCTGCTTAGCCCCCACAGGGCCACTTAATCGATATTAGACCTGAGTGGTTCTTTTAAAACATTTTGCGAAAGACTCACTAATCTGAGTTGCTTTGTTACCAGATCCAGACAAACCATATCTTTACTCAGCTTTTTTTTACTGCGATAGAGAGCAGAGAGAAAGATCATTAAATTTAGTTGGAAAATGTTTATCCTGTGCCCGCTGGTGCGTAGTTGGCGTGAGTCAGTGTCAGATCACAGTCAGTCAGGGTATGTGAAACTGCAGCCTTATATTGGCTGATACCTTGTTGTGATGTTGGTGTCACTTTTCACTTGCTGGCGTCAATCAAGCTGGCACAGATTTTAAGCAGGAGCATGCAAGATTAGGAATGTAAATTGTGTGTGTATGATTTATAGTGTGTATTTGTCTGCATTGTGAAGAAGAATGGGCTGTTCAGCTGAGTGATATGTTATGCATGTGGAAACAAAAATGCCTCTCACCGGGACCTTTTCCCATACATAATTTATGTTTAGTGAATTGGTTTCTAGGTCTCTTTTTTTTGGAGTGTTGAAAAATAGTGGTGCGGCGTAAAATGCTTTCTGAATTAAGATGGAAAGGACTGTCTTGCATTAGCTGTTTGCCTATGGACTTATGATAATGGCTTTGCCTTGTGTAGGAGGCGGTAGAGTGGGTCATTTACTAATCACAAGGTCAGTATTTTGATCTCTGGCACCTCCAACCTGCATGTCAAATTATCTTTAGGTAAGAAACTGAACCCCAATGCGGAGTGCGAGTGTGGGAATTAAAAAAGCACTTAGGTGAATGTGTGGGTAAATGTAAATAAGACTTGTGTAGAAAAGCACTAACTCAATACCAGACCATTTCTTTAAGGATGTTAATCTTTTGTTCGATCAATGGTGAACGATCCAGCCATTAATGTAAGGTAAAAAGATATTGTCTCTGTAGGTTCTAGTATAAATGCAGCTGTATGACTCACAAAAGTATGTGTTGAACCTTTGTGGTAAGATTGATAAAGCACAGTTTCTTCATTCAGATAATACCTGTAGTAGATCTTGTTTTGTAATCTTTGTTTAAAAGGAACATCAAGACAAGTTGGACCGATACACATAAAGTTAAACAGAATCATGTGGCGACCAACAGCTTACAGATACAGCACATGCCCAGTGCACCAACCTTACACCAACTAACAGCAGCAACTGTGCGGCTTACCACCACCTCTGTTTTTTCCCCATGACCTGTCTCTCTCAAGCTGTTCCTATAATACCGTATAAGGACTTAAAAATAATGTTAAGAAGCTGAATCACCATTTTGGTAATATTTGATACAAAACTGTGCACAGTGTTATTGTCAAAACACACCACAATAGACTTGTTTCACAGCAGCCATTGGACAAAATGTAGTAGTCAAACACAGGTGTTACTACTGCAGTCATGACGGTTCTGATCTGTTTCAGTGCTGAGCCCTCATTAAGGCGATTAGTAACAGCTGTCTTTGCCCACGATTTCATGTCAGAATGGCTGCTGGGAAAAAGATCCATTGTGGATGATGCAGTCTAAAAAAGAAAAAAGGCCGAGATTGAAGATGGTTGAGGTCCATTAGGTCAAATGTACAGGAAATAGGTGGCCCAAGTGTTAGTAATCCCCCAACCCTCCCCTGTCCCACATGTGAAGGGTCTCCATGTGGTCTATAATCGTTTACCAGCAGTGAGGTGAAGCTGGTAATGTTTTTACTTTGTGAGTTTTTGCAAAATGTTGTTTTGGAAAAATCTTCAGCAGTGGAAACAACCTTCACAGGCACCTTTGATAAATCTTTATATGTCTGCCTGTGGACAGGTATTTCCGTTTGCCATTACTCAAATTTTACATTCTCGACTCCTTTTCCTTGCATCTTAATCCTTCCCACTAAAGATGTGAGGAGGAAAGGACACGAGGATCAAGGAGCTGAGGCAACAGGTGTTTTAACAATATGAGACATCCTTGCCTTGGAGCCTCATTTTAACTCAATGTCAGTTTAATCCAAGATGTGGCAAAGCTGGGTCGTAAATTGTTTTGTTATAGCCCAACCGCTGCTGCATTTTTATGACTGCAGGTGTAACAGTGTTCATGATGTTTTATGTTACCGGCTACTTTTGATTAAATTTGCAATATGGCTCATTTTAATCACACATAAGAAGTGAAGGGCAGACTGTTTGATCATCCGCTGAAAGAAATGTATGAATAAAAAAAGACTGGTTGTTTAAAAGTGTCCTCTTCCTACTATTGTTTACATATTCTACCTGAGTAGCGTGGGTTTTTTTTATACATTGAAGGTAACAATACTCTAGCAAAGAAAACACTTGTGCATTCTTGATTATAGCTCCTCCAGCAACCCTCCTCTCTTGTCTGTCTTCCTTCCTTCCCTGTAGGAATTGAGGCGTCCTTCAACAAGGCATACTGAGATTAATTTCCAGGTCGCAGGCAGGACGATGAAGGGCAGAGAAGACATAAATTAGGGAAAAGACAAAAGTAACACAAGCATGCAAAGCATGCAGTTGCCTGACATGTGTGTAAGGCTGAGTTCGAAGATAGGTGTGATAACCCATGAATACTGAGAACATGTGTTACTGGTGGGGCACACATCTCACACCCATCTATGGTTTAAGTACTAGATAAAGATACTTGCATGAGAGAGAGAAATACGTTTCAAAATAAAAACAATTAGAGGCATCAGGTGAGAGGGACACTTGCTCCGTCGCACTTTACTTTTAGCCCAGTTTACACATTGTTTGTGCTTGGGCTGCTCAGCAGCCATCTTTCTACTTGACCTTAATTTTCCTGACAAACACAATCCTGGAAACGTGATTGTGTTTGTTTTTTTACTCGTGTTGTGAACACGTTAACATATTGAAGAAAGTTCACTTGAAATTAGGTAACATTAACATTTGAGATCTGTGGACTCCACTAAAGAGTTTGTTTTAATATTTGTATTTTTTTTTTATTTCTTGATTGTTGTTGTGACACAGTTGTTATCTAGAAAGGTGCTATATAAATACATTTTACTTTACTTACTTGCATATCTGCCACCCTTAGGTGTGGCAGTGTGGGGGCAGCCTGGAGATTCATCCCTGCTCGCACGTGGGACATGTGTTCCCTAAAAAAGCCCCTTACGCGCGGCCCAACTTCCTCCAGAATACTGTCCGAGCTGCAGAGGTCTGGATGGACTCTTACAAAAAGCACTTCTACAACAGGAACCCTCCAGCCAGAAAGGTAAGACACTTTGTGTGTTTCATGCACTGATATGTTGTCACACTATCCAGCACCATGTGTAGACAGTAAATTGAATAGTTATTTTTGGTGTCAGATTTAGATGATTCGTCTAACTGCCCCCTGTAGGTGTGGATATAAGATCAGTATCTGACTGAGTGGGTTAGGTGTATTGAGGTACTGAGGCTGTTCACATGTGTGTGTATGGTGTGAGTGCTGTGCCTCTCAGGTTCTGAGTATTGGGCACCATCAAAGATTCATGTATCTCAGTTTCAACTATCTGAAAAAAGTGCATTATTAATGTCAGGGATCTTTGATCAAACAATAAATTACCTGGTCAGGGGAGATTGAACACAGCACAGACCAAGATCATCAGCTCCAAGTCTATTACGTTGCTGTCATAATTTGTCATGCAGCTATAGAGCGATAGACGTGTGACTAGTTTGATTAATGAGTTATATAATTTTCATTGAATACATTTAATCATGTTGATATTCCAACTTTTCTTTACACTTTTCTAAAGAAAGAATAGCTGTTATAAATGTATTTTTTTATAAGGAATTATTGTTTTATGTTGTTTTTTTGTTCATTTATTTTAAATATTTTTTCTTGTTAATTTTGAGATTGGGAGCACAATGCAGTAAGGATCACAAAGAAAAAGTACTCGATAGATCAGAAATCTTATGATTGAATTAGTTTAGTGTGTGTGTGTGTGTGTTAGGCGGTCTTGTTATAATCCATCCTCAAACATGCCAAAGGAACTCTAGACTCCTAGGGTAGACTTCACGCCTTAGCAAACACAGCTATTTAAAACATGCACTGTTGGCAATAATCTGCTAGTTGGCTTCCTGAGATTCTTATTTGAACTCGATTTTTGGAGTTACAGGAGCCGGATTCACCTCTCAAATCCAGGATGTAAATATTTGCTTTAAAAGTCTAACCGTGTCCTTTATGAAAACACCCATCAATTGTGTTGTCAAAAATCTTATGTAAATTGTATGTACAAAAGTAATGGGCCCTGAGAATCGGTTTAACTCACAAGGTTGAGCAGACATGTACTGTAAGGCTAATAAAGCTTAAAAATGCTCCAAATTTGCTTAAAAAATAATGCTCTGCTGAGCTCCAAACACCCTCTGGCATTAACATCTACAGAAAAACTGCACAAGGAACTTCATTGCATGGTTTCCAGTAGTTCCTGTAGGTGTAATGTGTTAGTGACCCAGTAGTTTTGTCCATACAGTGTATATTTAAAGAAAAGTGTGCATGCTCTAATGATTAAAATGTAGCTGCAATGTATAAATCAAGCGATACTGTCCATAAATGTACATTCTTAATAAACTCTCCTAAATCTAACCAGCTTTTTCACCCACAGCAGTGACTCATGCATTGTGTGGTTGCTTCACAGGAGAAATATGGGAATATTTCAGAACGGCTACTTTTGAGGGAGAAGCTGAAATGCAACAGCTTTGAGTGGTATCTGAAGAACATCTATCCTGAACTACATGTACCCGAGGACAGGGAGGGCTGGCACGGGGCTGTAAGTGTCTCCTTTTCAGATGCTGTGTCTGAATTCTGTTATTGATCCTGTTAGTGCAAGATTAATTATTTAGTTTTTGGACTGATGGCAGATCTTGTTGTGATTTATAAAAGACAGCAATGCGGCTGTGTCTTCATTCATCATTCAAGTGTGAAACAAAAGTATTCGGGTGAGACGTGATATGAGAAAACTCCGTTGAAAGTGGGAAAGCTTTGAAATCCATTTGACTGGGCTCAAGACCTTTCTAATTCAGACATCTGGTGAAGTCTCCTGTTATAAAATGCTTTACAGAAAAATTGCTCTTGGCTCAGTGTTGGATTTTAAAACAATTACATTTTAGCCACAGCAATGTCTCTGTTTTTTTCTGAAGCGAAAAAGAAAATTCCCTCAAAGATTTCTTCTTTAGTTATAATGTCCAAAAATCCACCACCTGTCCACGTCGACACACATTTCCCAGTGACAGCTGTGAAGTCAAATGCTACAGCGAGGGCATCGTCCAAAGTCTCAAATGTTCTGCTGTCAGAACTGTCTAAAATTTGCATGCACACCCACACTACAGGTACACGGTGACAAAACCTGAAAGAACGGCATTACTCAGACAAAGAAAAATTTACATTTTCTTATGAAACTGGGCGAAAGTAAGTTTTATTTCATATTGATTAATATATGTGTACTGATGTGGAAAATAAGCAAAATGGCAAAGGTTCAATTTGTTTTCGCTTCCTGGTGATATACCGTCATTTAATGATTTAATCAGATGACTGAATCCACCATCTTCAGGGCTGTTGCATCCTACGTGGCCTTAAAGTCTAACCTGCCAGCAAAGAATAAATCCAAGAAAATAAGAGTCCTCACAGGAATCGATATACAGTGCCGCATTTCACTTGTTATTAATATTTACTGCTCTCTTCCTGCCAGGTGCGTAGCTCAGGAATACATTCAGAGTGCCTTGACTACAACGCTCCAGAGCACAGTCCCACAGGTTCCCAGATTTCTCTTTTCGGCTGCCACGGCCAAGGAGGCAACCAGGTACGTCAGGCATTTCAGTGTTTATTCTTTCTTGACACAATCCCACAGCTTCTCGTGGCCCCCGTGGGAGATATATCGTGAAATGTCAAGACTTTCTCCTAACCCCTAAAACAAGCTGCCACAGTTGATTCACACCAGAAAATTACTCTCTGCTGGTGTGTCCAACATGACTTGAATGTAATGAATGGAAAACTGAATGTGGTATTGCATCCACACATAGCTGGAAAAAAAGGTGCACATGAATCACAGGTGCTTTTTTTTTTTTTTTTCCCCCAATTCCAGTAACGGCTGGTTTAGAAAGCACCAGATTATTTATCTGCGAGGATGTATATTTAATGTTGGAGTCAGACAATAGGCAGAACTTCTTTCTGTGGATCTTCAACCTGGCTGTTATCTCTGATTACCCCATTGATGCACCGCATCAGGTGTCCTCAGTCACAAAAAGCGCCATGTGTGACTGAAAATCAATGTTTGAATGGCTTCTCGGTGAAACAAAAACCTGAGGGCCCTTCACCACCTCCCTCCTGCCCCTTTCCCTGGCCCACATAAGAACCACGTTCCATTTAAAAGATACATGAGCCTCATGGGCAGAATGAATGGCACAGCCTGGATAAATAAGTTTGAAGCCAGAGACAGTGGACCCCGAGTAAGTCTTTTATTAGAAACGACCATAACGGGGCCCCAGTGCAACTGAAAGATGTATGAGATGTGAAGAAAAGGATGGGGAAGTATAAAGATTGATTACCTGACCCTCCGCTTAACGGGTAGCACAGGGAGCATTGCATCTTTTGTCCCACTGGACCAGGTTGTTGAAATGACACCAGAGGGGAAGAGTCGGGTTTGTGCTCATGTCTGCTTGATTGAAAGGGCCAAGGCCCCGTCTTTGCTCATGAGATCCCTCGACACACTTGCTGACGCATCATATAGTGCATTTATAGCCGTGGCGCAACAGCAGAGTAAAACATCCTGTAATCCTAGTGGGTAAGAAAAAAAATACCAAACTGCACTAATTGGCTTTCTAAACAAAAGACAGATGTAGCTGAAGAAAGAAGAAGGAAAAGTTTTAATCTCTTAGTCTCTGCTTCTTTTCAGAGAAATGTGTGAATACAAGCTTGTGTCAAAGAAATACATTTTAACTGTAAATGGAGAAAAAATGGCCAAATAACTGTCTCTTTCTCTCTCCAGTACTTTGAATACACATCTCAAAAGGAGATCCGTTTCAACTCTGTGACAGAGCTGTGTGCCGAAGTACTGGAAGGACAGACGTCCATCGGAATGAGGCACTGCCCTCGTGATGAGGAAGTCAGACCTCCCAGTCTCATCTGGGAGTTCAAAGAGGTAAGGGATTCATGAATGTGTGTGCCACAGGTTCACATTTTCCTGTAAACTGACTCCACGCTTTCAATTTCCAACCTTTCAGGACAGGACCATCTATCATCCACACTCAGACATGTGCGTGACAGCCTACCGCACAACGACGGGCCGCACGGATGCCCAGATGAGGCGCTGCGTCCCAGGGGACAAAACCCAGCAGTGGAAGTTTGAGTGGTAGTGGGAGGAAGCTAGATAGTAGCAGGGAACCTTAAGTGGCCTTCCGTGACCACAGTGCAAATACTGTAGCGGAGGTATGACCCCCGCTGCTCCCATTTCTGTTACTTTTCAAGTCTGCACTGAATGGAAATGGGGGGGAAAAAAAGAAAAGAAAGAGGTGTTGGAGAAAGTCACTTTAAGCCAATGACTCACCCAGTCCAGTGCTTTTAAACCTTTGTAAATACCTACAGAGGTGAGGTCTTTTTTTAAAGAACACCAGCTGAATTTAAGACTTTTTTTGTTGTTGTTGCTTTCATCCAAGTGCCTCTACAGCCAGAGTGGAGTACACAGCACACCTGAAGTGTCATTGCCGTCTCGGGGTTTTGCAACAACTTGAAAGCAGCGAGATGTGTAGCACACGAAGCAGTGCCTTCAAAGAGATTAAAGCCAGTTTCTTGATCGGAAACATGATCGAATAATGCCTTAAAGTGCAATTAATATTGATTATTTTTATTATGTCCTCATATTTGTTTTTAAAAAAAATTGTGAAAAAACAGGCTGCTGGAAAACGATGGATTAGGAATATAAGGTCGGCAGCATTTTGCCCCAAACCCGCTGCTTCCTAACGTGCTCCATCATGTGAGAGGAAGGAGCTGTGGTCATACTAGACTGCCTCTCAATTCTAGCTTTTGTCTATGGAGCTAGTTTCGTGGTAGAATACCTTCTGAATGAGATTGGAAGTATTTATTAAAGTGTATTTTGCCTCAGATGGTTTATCAAGTTGACACGGATGTTGTGATCTATTCTCCCCTGTTGTGTTAAATTAAGAATACCCTCTAAACCCATCTGTCACTTTGCTTTTGAGAACCTGTCATCCCTCACAAACCCGTGCGTGCCGAAATGAAATGTGCCAGTGCCAGCGTATTTATTTAGAGCTTTTTCAATTCTATAAAACTACAAACAACACTCACTAGAGCCTGTTTTTTGTTTAGTCACAAGAATCCTTAAAGGGAGCAGCTCTGTGCCAGTTCTCTTAAGAGTCTTGTGTGTAAGCTGTACTTGAAACTACATCAAAAACACTCCTGTTAGGCTTTCTTTTCTTCTTTTTTTCCACTCAAGACCACATTAGTGTTTCTACTGGGATCAAAGGACCAATAGATTCAGTGAAACTGTTGGTAAAATGACTGGTGAATAGCATTTTTTTTGCAATTCATTCCCACTGAATTACATTTGGTCTCAATGGCAATTTGAATTTATGAATATGTGATATTCAAACTAGTTGATAAATTGTGAGATGACTCCTTTTGTGTGTTAGCTTTGTAAATAATGCTTGGTTAAAGGGACCAGTAAAAACTACTGATGAGGCAAAAGGGAAGTTGATTACTTGATATGAAGAAGAGGTTGGACTGTTGCGGATCAGGAAGGATTTTTCTAAATAAAATGACTGCTGGGATGATTGAAAGAATAAAAGACTAACCACAAACACACATGCCTTTTGTTTTACTCGCCTGCACAAACAGCGCATTGCACAGTTAAACTGTCAGGAATGAGGAAGACGTTTTTTCGTTATATGAAATGCCAGGTGTAGCAAAAGGAGAAAAGTGTGAGCTGCTGCAGCTACACTAGGTGTGAATGTGTACTTTTTATTTTTGTTGTTGTTGTCATGGTATAAGCGACAACATGCATTTCACATTTGAACAACCAAAGACTGAAAAGCTGCTACTGCAATCTGCTGCCTGTAATCCACACAGCTCACCCCTGCACTCACGGACTGCAGCATTCATAATAATTTGGCACCACCTACTGGTAGCAAATCAGTACTGACCGCTAATGGCAGGCGACAGAGAAGGATCTTGATTGCCGACTGTGGAAACAAAACCAAAATGATATTAAATGTTCTGGCTAATATCTAGTTTACTTTTCACTCCCCCCCCCCTCCCTGTCTCTGGGCTCACAAATGTACACAAGCAACAATATGTGGTTTGCTCTCTCCGTTCTCATGTTTCAGTAAATCTAGAAATATTATGTGAGAATGTCATCTTTCATAGTTTGGGTGATACAATATTCATTGGTTACCTGGGTTGTTTTAGTGGTTTTCAGATATTTTCTACCATGCCCTAATTCAGAATAGAGAAAAAGTTGATGCCTACACCCAATATTTTCTATTAGTTATTAATAGAAACTGATCCAGGTTGAATTTTATCAAAGGAAAGGCCAGCAAGATGCCATCGGCAAACTTTGTTGTTCTATTTTTTTTCTATAAAAATCTTATTCACTCAGCCAGGTTTGCCTCCTGGAGGGACTTTTTGCCCCACAGCATAGAACCACTGCATTATATTTTCACTAAAAAAAAAATCTATTGGTACTGTATGTATGTTTTATCTAATTGCCGAGTGCTGTTGCAAAATGCTGGGTGAGACAGAGGGAGCAGAATAATTTAAAAAGGAGGTAGGAAACACGACAGCTGAAATGTTCAGCATCACTTAAAAGTCCCTGTTTTTGAAAGAAAAGCACGTTTGTTTTAATATTATATAAAACTGATCAGGAATTACAATTATTCATAGAATCATTAATCACTAATTAGTTAGTGGGGTTAGATTAATTGGTCATTCTAAATTGCTATACTTGTGAAAGTGGGTGTGAAACCTGTGACAGACTGGCGCCCTGTCCAGGGTGTACCCTGCCTCTCGCCCTATGGTAGCTGAAGTAGGTTCCAGTCTCCCCGTGACCCTGAAAAGGATAAGCGGAAGAGAATGGATGGTTCGAACAGTAATCATAAGTTATTTTGAATTGGATATCTACATAGGCATGCAGAGGACATCTTTGGTAAGCATCTGCATTGGTGTATGGAGGGTTTTTGATGTTTAGAGGCTGAATGATGACAATGGCCCAACAGATCTTATAATTATAGATGTAATAAATTTGGATATTCAAGATGATGTATCACTAATATATCCTTGGACCTTCTTACTTAAGAAAAAAACCTTTCCAAAGTACACTTATTCTAAGTATGTGGTATAAAAAAGCTAACAAAATAACAGAATACTCTTTTAAGGTAACACAATATACACAATAAAGCTATAGGATGCAACAAAGATAGGCAACTTTTAGTTCAGTGACAGCTGGGTGCTGTGTTTTCTTTTCTTTTAAAAATGCATTAGTCATTAGAAAACTCAGTCATGGTTCCTATGTTGTTTTTTCATCCACAGGTCCACGGGCATTTGTGTCACTTGGCTTTCATGACAAGATGTCGTGAAAGGCTGACAAGGGTGTGTTTCAACTGAACAGATCTTGCATGATAAAACCCCTGTAACTGGAACAATATGCAGTCTGTTTTCATGTGGTTGTTCCTATTGTATTCTAATGTACTGAATAAAACAAGCCCAGTTACTCCTACGCTTTAATGACTAATACATTCCCAAGATACACCCAACTATAATTTTATGAATAGTGTAATAATTAATGATCTGTCACAGACCTGAAAACAAGGTGTGACCACAAAAAGTGCAGATGAAATGACAAACTTTATTCAGTAAATTCATATTTTAAAATGTGGGATCATTAAAAGTAGCCTAGGGGGGAGAGGAAGCCCGGATCCACACCAGTCCTATAGGAACACACCATGCTAAAAAGATGCCTCCCATGATATCACATGGGGTGGCTGTAGCTCGGAAAGGTTGGTAGTTTGATTCCTCCGGTCTTAAGTATCCTTGAATGAGATACTGAATCCCAACATTTTGTTCTCAGATGTGTTCACTGGAGTATGAATGTGTGGGAATGTTAGAAAGCAAAAAAAGTGCTTGGTTGAAGTTGTATAAAACGCTACGAGTGTCAAGGAGAGTTGGAAAGTGCTATCTCAGAATGATGCCATTTACCATCACTGCAAAATTTAAAAAGTAGAAATGTATATACTGCTGCACATAGTGAAGGCCCAAGTTTCCCCGATTTCTCTCCTGCCCCTCCCTAGTAAAACACAAATATACTGATTAAATATAGCCTAAGCTTACTGGGTGATCAACAATACAGTCAAGTTGGACCAGTTATGGTGAGGTCAGAGCTAATCCCAGTCACTTTACAGGAACCTCTGTTCAAGTCAGCCCAAACCCCAAAGGTGCAACTAATAAGTGTTTTAATTTCCGTTTTAATATTTGCACCTATTACAGTAGGCTATCTATTGCATGGAAAATGTTATCCATCATCTCGTCCTAAATGAGAACGCCCTCATTCATGCACTCACATGAATGTTGAGTCTCTGACAGACACGACAAGGGCAGTCTACCGTGGTATATTACAACACTCCGGCTGACTTGTTACCTTCCCGTGTCTCTTTGTGGTTTTCACAATATGGGTACTCGATCAAACAGTGCGCCACTCAAATTACCTTCTCGCCTCGAAAGATCGCCTTAATTATTTAGCATTTTAATTTGCTTAAACATACATTTTGTGTCAGATTTCATCTTTCGTGTCAAGAGTTTTCATATCGGTTTCATTTGAGTGACAAGGGGCCTCGTATGAATGAGAACCTATAAAAAGATCACTTGGATATAGAAATAAAATGACTGCTTATCATAAACTTCATTTTTTCAGGCTTTCAAATTAAAAGCCTACAAACTATTGCAACGCTTTGTGACATAATATAAAGCAGTGGTGCCCAACAAACTCGAAAACTGAGAAATTACCAGAACCAATCTTTGATGATTAAAAAAATTGAAAGCGGAAGTGACTTATTTTACTTATACAAGCTAGTGTACCCCTGGCAGTCATTTTACGAATTTTTGAAGTCTTCGAACAAAAAAATAAATAAATAAATAATAATAATATCTGTGCAGTATTTTACGTGGCGTTATTCCGGGGTAGTTTGAAAGGGAACGGAGTTTTAATTTGATAACCGGAAACTAGTTGCTAATTCTGCTACTAAAAGTTGACTTGAACTTCTACTGCTGGTCACGTAAATGTCGTTAATCCCGGTTCCTCGATGGCACTTGATGAACCGGTTGGACACAAACTATATTCATAAAGACTTGACTGAGAACGAAAAAAAAAAACTTTTTAATTATAATATTTGATTTTCTCAGTGAGTGAACTGAAAAAAACAGCATACGAGGCTTTTGATTTGACCTAGTTTTCCTTTCCTCCAGCAGTTAGGTGGCTCACTAATCCGAAGAGATACTTGTTAGCTAATCTAATCTGAGTTAGTTAATCCTTTCCCTCTTCACTCCAGCAGCAGGCAGGGTAACGGAATTGAGGAGGAGTGACCACCGTTCTCCGTTTGACTGAGAAGACTCACCCAGTTTGGGGACTCTGTACGTAGATAGAGTTACACTTTGCCTGAACTATGGAGGAGAAACTTGGAAGTAGTCAAACGGAAAGGTGACGCGGCTGTGGAGTCTAGCAAAACCAACTTGGACAGCAAAGGTTGAGCACAGTGCAGCTCATCGGGGCATGAGAGCCTCCAACTTTGCGCCTTGCAAAGAAACGAAACGATGGCTGCATACGGAAGGAGGAAACGGCCCAAGTTACTTATTTTAATAGTTGGTGCCATTTTGCTGGGATATGTTACATTTTTCAAACGCAAGTCGGGGGAAGTGAGCTTGACGAACCGACGGGAAGTCACAGGAGAGGAAGAGTATGAGCTCCTTAAGAAGCCAGTCTACGAGAAGCCCCCCTTGGATTTAAACGCTCTGGGAGAACTGGGCAGAGCCGTGAAACTGAATCTGAACGAAGAGGAGAAAAGAAAAGAAGAGGAAAGTATCAAAGCGCACCAGATTAACACTTATGTCAGTGATAAAATATCACTGCACCGCAGGCTGCCAGAGAGATGGAACCCACTGTAAGTAACCTGTTGTCTATTGTTAGCAATGTTAAAGCCCAGATCTAAAGTTTAAAAGAAGCCTTTGCAGTTTGGATGTCCCAGCAACACTATTACACGGCTCAGTAAATACCTCAGAGGACGTGTAACTCGTAAACTGAGTCATCTGCTGTTAAGATGGAATAATAAATGCTCTGTGTTTACTTCTATTGGTCATCAAATCTTAAAAGTATGAAGGTTAACCACGATCCAGCTTTACATGCAAATTTACACAGCCAGCTCTCATTGTGCAGTGTCATTCCAGCCACCCAGCCTCACCTCCAATTTTTTTAGTCTGCATTCTAACAACCAAGTCTCCTCTCTCTCCAGCTGCAAAGAGCTGAAGTATGACTACAGGTCCTTGCCCACGACCTCTGTGGTGATTGCTTTCTACAACGAGGCCTGGTCCACCCTGCTGAGGACTGTTCACAGTGTGCTGGAGACGTCTCCTGACATCCTGCTGAAAGAGGTGGTGCTGGTGGATGACTACAGTGACAAAGGTAGAGGCACAGACAGACTGATGGACAGGCAGTGGGCAAGAATGGTGGCAGGCTGACAGTCAGGAGCTGTTACAGGTGCACACAGACAGGTAGCAGTTAGATGGGTGGAGGAGGATATACTGACATGTTATCAGTTAGGCAAGTCAAACAGAGATACTGGAAAATATGCTCATCGAATTATAAAAAAATACTGGATGCAAATTTTTGTGCTTTGATTTTTAGTTTAATCCACAACTCTATAGCCTCAGTCATCATAATGTAAGTAGTTCAACTTGGAGGCGGGGTCTGTCCCACTACACAAAGCGTTGCTCCAACCACCAATAAAACTTTCGCTGGAAAAAAGCCGGTGGAAGTCCTTAATCAAACCTGTTCAACAGGCTTCAGCTTAAAAAAATACGTCTGTAAACCAAAGAAAACAAAAACAAACTAAACCCTTTCATTGTGTTCATGTGCTGTATTAAACTCACATTGTATTTGAAGAAAACATTTTGTCTAATGCAAAAATAAATGAAAAGGTATACATGCAAAAACCTTCAATCTGGGTTGGTCTTTACTCCGTCTTTCCAAGAAGACAGAGTAAAAACTGATTTCTGCCTTAGTTTAGCTTAGGTGACATGTAAACCTTTTATTTATTTACATTTTGATATTTGTGATTATTTATTTTCGCACTAATGAATATGTTTTCTTTAGCAAATATGACTTAAATATGCCGCATAAACACGATGAAAGTGTTCTGACAGATGTTGTATCCAATTAAATTATTAAAAATATTGGTTTCCATTTGTAATAATATCAATGAGCAAATAAGCAAGTAGTAAGTAATTATTATTGCTCATTAGTAAGACAAAAAGTGTTTCTCATCAATCAGTGGGTTAATCAGCAGAATACTTGATTACTAAAACAATCAGTAGTTTTAGTTATAAACTAAGATATAGATCAAGTGAAATCTCCTGCATCAGTGTTATATTTTTTACATCTTCTATGAGTATATTCAAATAAACCTATAATAAAAGTAAATAATATACTATATGCAGTGTTTATTCCTGTTGGGGTTTTTGTTTTGTACGAGTTGAGAAACTTTTAATGCTTCTAAAGTGTTTTCGATCATGAATGTATAAATGAAGCAATGCCTACCTCTCCCTCAACACTAACATCTGCTCGTGGTTATATTTACTTACTAAGTGTTGAGCTTGAGTAAATCAAACAATGATGTAACTTTCGCCTTTTGGATTAATGCGTATTTGGCTGAGAGCATAAAAGGAAGTAATTTTATCCTAAAAAGACTGGTGGGTGTGTCTTGTTTACCTGCTTCAAAGAAAGCTCACCATTTTCTAGTGAATATGGCAAATGTGTATCAAACAGTTTTACTCTCTTTCCTCTAGAGGTGGGAATTCGGAGCCTCTTCCAAATGCATTGGAAATGTGTGCCAGATAGCTTATCACCTTCTTTTATCAATGCTGACTTGTTTTTCTAACAGTCTCACGTTGCGCTGTGACGCTTCTGACACCTGAGCCACATGCCAGCTTTGTCCCCTCTCAGATTTTACAATGTGATTGGACTCAGAGATAACAAAACGACTGTCTGTCTGTGCTTGCTTTTTATCCCCTCACATGGAATACTGATCGAGAAACGCTAAAAAATTTGACCTATAGGAAGAAACTTCCAGCTGTAGCTGATAGATTTTTCTCTAGTTTTGTATTTGTTGTGATTTTGAGAAACAACTCTTGATACAAACACATAAAAAAAACAACCTGATTGTTTATTTTGGTTTATCTGCTCATCTGTTTATTTTCTGAAAGCTCATCTCAAGGAGCCACTGGACAAGTACGTCTCAGGTTTGAATAAGGTGCGTCTGATCCGGGCCACAAAGAGGGAGGGGCTGGTGCGGGCCCGGTTGCTCGGGGCATCCATCACCACAGGCGAGGTTCTGACCTTCCTGGATTGTCATTGCGAGTGTCACGGCGGCTGGTTAGAGCCCGTGCTCCACAGGTGAGAGAGCGCCCGCCAGGGAAAAAAAGAAATGCCTTCTCTCCTTGATTATTTTGTCAAAGTGCGGCCTTTAGAAAGGCTGTCTTTTAGTCCAGCTGTCACAGAGTGTGAAGCTCTGAATCTCTATCAGCCAGCTGCAGGAGCACTGTTATGTAGCCGTGTCTGACTCACTGTCTCGGTGCTCCAGCCTTTCAAACAAGGGCAGCACCAACATTTGTATGGAGACTTTTATAGATAAACAAATTGCTTGCTTTGTAACACTGCTCCCTCCTAACATTCGCCTTTTTCTCCTTTCCTTTTTTCTCGCCAAGGATCAAAGAGGAGCCGGAGGCCGTGGTGTGCCCCGTCATCGACGTGATAGACTGGAACACCTTCCAGTATTTAGGCCATGCTGGGGAACCTCAAATCGGAGGGTTTGATTGGCGGTTGGTCTTTACCTGGCACACCATCCCCGACTACGAACAGAAACGCCGACGTTCACCCGTAGATGTCATCAGGTGTGTTTTAAGGACTCTTTATTACCCAAGAATAGAAAAAAATCCCATATGAGTATTTGGGAATGTAACTTTGAGTGTGGCAGCTACATTATTACAGAAACTACACTGCTGACATATTGAGATAATTACATCTGTCTCATATAAGATGGAGCTCGTTATCCTGTAATATAATTTTTATTTTTTGGTGTCTTGAGGTCTCCTACTATGGCAGGTGGTCTGTTTGCTGTGAGGAAGGACTTCTTCCATTATTTGGGAACATATGACACAGGAATGGAGGTGTGGGGAGGAGAGAACCTGGAATTCTCTTTCAGGGTAAGAGCTGTGTGTTTTCATGGACATATACAGTATTATTTATGTAATGATAACATAGGTAAAGCACATGTTATGTCCAAATTGACATTAAGTTTGCACTCCTTTTGGGATTATGGCCCAATTCATAGTGCAAGCCACTAAAAAAGGCAGGAGTGTCTGCTTTAGATTTGTTGAACCATATGACAGCTGCTCAATTTATGTGGAATCTGCAATGAAAATAAAACTAAACATGGAGTGAAAGCAGGCCGAAGAGCTTAATACTTTAATTGCAGCAAAGAATTTAAACATCCCTTCCCTACAATAACTGTAATTTCCCAAAGGGAAGAAACCAAAAATATTTTCCAACAACAGGCTAGCTTTTCTGTTCCCAAGCTCCTCTGCAGCAAGACTGTGCTTTGTTTCCTGATTGAATCATGGCTGAGAGGCTAACCAAATCCTCGTGGTGGTGTTATTGATGTGTCTTAGATTTGGCAGTGTGGGGGCAGCCTGGAGGTCCACCCGTGCTCCCACGTGGGTCACGTCTTCCCGAAAAAGGCACCTTACTCACGGAGCAAAGCGTTGGCAAACAGCGTGAGAGCAGCTGAGGTCTGGCTGGATGAATACAAGGAGATCTACTATCATCGTAATCCCCACGCACGCCTGGTGAGTGTGTGCAGATGATGTGAATGTGAAGGCAGAATATTTCTTTCTTTCTCTTTTTAAATAGCTGCATTCACCACAGCACTGTCTCATTAACCCCTTCATTTCACCAGTGAACTCACTCTCGGTATGCGAAAAAATATCAAAAATACTCTGCCTTCTCCCAAAACGCGCTCGCACACAGGCACGCTGCAAAAGCTCACCTGATTAAGTGACACGGGGGATATTTGAGCAGCAGACACTCAAGGTGACAGGGGTCAGGGCATTCCGGTGTGCGATTACCACCTTTCTGTGCTACTTGGTGCCAGCGGGTGTCACCCACCTGTCCTTGACACGGTGAGAGCAGTGCCGACCCATGGGGGTGCCCTGATTTTGTGTGTGTGTGCGTGAGTGATAGTGTAGTTAACAGGAAATGCTCTCTAAGCACAGATCAGGTAGCACTTATCTCCATGAGATAAGGTAGCCTTGCCAAAAAATTCATCATACCCTCCAAACAAACACTGTTTTTGCTCATCCTGTTTGATTCACAGCTGAACATGTGTTTATACACAATAACAATACTAGATAAGGTTTATATCTATAAACGAACATATCTTACAAGGAAGTTACAATTTTACAATTTTGCTTGGCACAAAGTTATACTAGTCTCCTGGATGAATGTACTGTGCCTGTTTATAGTCTGTAGTCTGTCTTTGCCCATTAATGTCATAGCTTACCCAGGGGTGTGTGTATGACTGCTTTGATTTTAAAATATTAATACAATTTAATTAATATATCAATATAGAAATCAATAATTTAACATATAAATATTAATATGATATTTATATTCTTTTTTAAATCTGAAAAAGCCTTCAGCAACCTGCGTAATTTTAACGTCATATCAGATGAAGTTAACAGTTCATCTGCATATTTAATTTTAGCTTCTGTAGCTTAACTGTAGATTTTTGCTAACTAAAACAAGCAGGAGTGTATGGGAGCAGCTACAAAGTTCTCTTCTCACACTGGAGCTTGTTGAATGTTTTTAACGGAATTCCTGCATCTTTTTCCCAGTAAAGGTTTTTCTGGTGATTACAGAAATGAGCTCGAATCATTGCAGCCCTGCTTTGTAGATTTTGAACAAAATAACCTTAGACTAACAAATTCATGGTTGCTTTTTTTTTTTTTAAACGTGCCTTTCCCCTGACATTCTGACAGCCTGTGACACTTTCACTCCGACACTCCCAGACAAAGCAAGAAATCCCCAAATCAAACCAAAAAAAAGAAAAAACAGTCAGCAGGCAGTGAGATCTGGAAGTCTTTTAGGATTTGTAGAAGGGCTGGTCCATGTGGCTGTCAACATGGGTTACGTGCCGGTCCATGTGAGTTATTTTTTATAGCTTGTTAATTAGTAACAAGGCACCATAAAACCTAAATAATCTACATATGAAATGGTGCAGGGTGAAGGAATGACTGAGAACTGTACTCAACTGAAGGGGCACTCTTTATTAACACTGGATGATTGAGGGGAAAATCCGGGTACTGCAATCGTAATTAAGATATGAATTGATGTCGTTAAATTTTGGTTTAAGTTATGAGCTTCCTAGAGATCAGTTGCAAACAACGACAGGTCTAGAGACGCATATTTTTCACAAAAAAGAGCAAATATATCCTAAATATAACTAAAAAATATAAATATGAGAAATTGCAGCAAAACAATTGTTGCAGCAAAAGCCAGAAAGGACAGCTGGCAAAAAAAAGGAAAATGCAGACTGAAAGTTAATAGGCTTTTTAATCACTGCCTCATTAATAAGGCATGGATATGCTGACTGTAATTATAGTTGTGTATTCTGCAAACTAAATGTGTCGCTTAGCTGTATTTTAATAACATGTACAACAAATTTAGTCTTAATCTTTCAGCTTCAACTCTCCTATGAGGTCAGCAAGTAATCTACCAGGATTTAACACTGTCTGTTTTAGGATTTACTGTATTTTGCTATATAGAGGCCTAGCAAACCATGGATTGTCTTTGAAATTGCTTCGTCCTAACAGGATAGAAAAGACTCAAGGAATTAAGTTCCCGACACTGAACATTTGTAATCCTCATTGATGTTCGCAGAGAAATCCAGAGGGCCATCTTCCTATAGATGCACCAAGCTTCACAGGATCTTCTAGGAAAGCTGATGCTATTTTTTTTTTTTAAAGAGAGTATACTGGTTACTAGGCAGTGAGCTCTGGAAGTCATACCTAAGGCTACAAAGTTGCTGTAGGAGTTGCCTTTAAAAGTTGGCTAACTTGCTTTGTAGTACAGCCCTCTGGAATCATTAGCTCTTGTTTTCCACCGCTGTTTCACTAATTGGCACCTCTGTGCTCTCGGTTCCTAGTTGCTCCCTTAGGTCGTTTCCTGTGACCGTTTATTCATCCATATAGGTTGGACTGTCACTGGGCTGGTTGCCCTTACCTTTGCATTTTATCAGGACCTTTACTGATCCTTAATTTAAGTCTTATTATCCTGGTAAGTGTCCTGGACTAGTCCTCATTGTTCTGATAGTCCATGCTGGTCCTAGCCATTGACAAAGCACTGCGTCCTTTGGGAATCTTTCTTCTCACTAAATAGACTGATGAATAGCCAATTAGAGCTGTGTTTGGGCAGGCCACCATCATCCATCATCCTGCAGTGCTGCTGAATCTTTCTTGCAGCAGGGAAGGTGCGGTGAGCATATGCTCACTGGCACATTAAAGTGGAGACTGTGTTCTTTCTCATAATCTAATTAACTAGTCTTTATCAGTGTGATGTGTACATGTGTAACTTTGTATGCATAAAAGTGTTTACACAGGCACGAACTGTTTGCGCGCACACACGGAGACTCTTGTAAAATTGACACATGTATCCTGTTTGACTGTTGGAAGTTCTGTTTGTTTGAGGGGGAGCTATTGTTTGGAGTGAACTGCATTTGTATAGAGTAATGGACCATAGATGGTGCTATTGTATTCCATTTCAGGCCACTGGTATATTATGAATACTTCATCGGACACAACAGCTGTCTGATGGTGGCTGCATCGACACTTAAAATTTTCATTTGAATATGAGATATCACTGATAATTCATTTTTATTTTTATTTTTTTATAAATGCAGAGCAATTCTGTGCTTCTTAATTTTATTTTAGCTTGCCAAGGCAGAAAAGTGAAAATAAAATAATCATGTTGAACTGTCATTTGCCATGTTTGTCTCCAGGAGGCCTTTGGAGATGTAACGGAGCGGAGGATGCTCCGAGAGAAGTTGGGCTGCAAGAGCTTCAAGTGGTACTTGGATAACATTTATCCCGATATCCACGTCCCACATGATCGGCCAGGCATGTTTGGAATGGTGAGAACAAAGTAAGACCTTATGAGCTTCTGCAAGCCAGGTTGTACCACTACCTAATTATATTTTGTTGCTGCCTTTTGCTAGCTTAAGAACCGGGGCAAGACCAACTACTGTTTTGACTACAACCCTACAGATGAGAATGCGGTGGTGGGCCAAAGGGTCATCCTCTATCTGTGTCATGGAATGGGCCAGAACCAAGTAAGTAATGCCAGTGATACAGAAAAAGCACTTGCATCTTCCTTTGCTGAACAGCTCACTAAACTTAAAACAGGTTTACAAGCTAGTTTGCTGATTAGCTACTTGGTTACAGCCCATTTTCAATCATGTGAAACCCAGCTTTCAGTTAGATTTTAATTGAATGTTGGTTTTTGAACACAACACACTGTTTGCCCTTTTATATGTGAGCTTCGGCGATCATTTGTTTACTCTTGTTCAGTTAATCCTGGCACTCTTGAAGACTGCCATTAATCAATCTAATATGAATGTCCTCTGAGCTATTTGAAAAGAGAAAAATAATGTTTGGAGAAACACAATTCGGACATTTATTTCTCCAAACATTCCAAACAAACAAATATTGTCTCCATCATCTTCAGTTGGCACAATTCTAATGATTGAGAGGACACTCATGGCTTTAAAAACTGACCTTACAATCGTGTTTGTCAGTCTTTTGCCCTTTAACAGCTTCGCTATACATCTCTGATTTATTGACCTAATAAATGCCTTCTGGACCCTTTAGATCAGAGTGTGGAGCCCAGCTGATTTCTCTCAGGTCAAGGCTTGTAATAAAGGCTGATTAGACTTTTGTGAAAAGAGCCTTCGTACTATCTGTGTATAAAGAGTTTTGTTTTTAAAATCTTTTGGAAATGTGTGATATGTTTTTGATTTAGTGTTTTATTTTATTGCCTCCACTGTGCTCAGGTTCTTTGGCCATATTCTTAGTTTATTGGCCCATGTCTGGTTTTATTTAGTTTTGTAAAGCACTTTATAACATTAAGTGATCATTGTCACACCTTTGGGAGGCATTACTGACTAGTTAAAGTTAATCAGATTGCTTCATGACCACTGTAGTTTATGGGTTTGTCTGCTTGTAGAGCGACTCTTCTGGGTTCCTGACTATTATCTACAACTTTTGCATCCAGTGGCATTAATGTGTACCAGCACATTTGATAGCAATAATTACAAACTGCTTTTGATCTCCGTGGCAGATCCATTTATCTCCTTCCATGTCTTCTCCTTCTGTTCTTCACTACTCCCTGTTTTACATTTATCGTAGACAAAGGTAATCATGGATATAAATAGCATCTCAATTTCTTTCAGATTAAACATATAGTCATCCTATTTCCTCTCGGACTACAAGAATCGTGTTGTGTACTCTTACAGACCTGGGAATAATGAATATCATCTGTTATTCCAGGCTGCAAAATTATGTGATGGCTTTGTTGATACAAAGGGAATTCACATTTCCCAGTGCCTTTTCCTTTGTGATGTTCAGTAATCCAGGAAGCACTGTGAAATTTAGCATTGTTATTCCAGAACATCTCTGTGGACACAAACTGATGTTATTATTGTAGAAAGTGGGGATAGCTGCCTTATGAGACTACTGGGCATGCTACAGAGACGAAACACACGCTCAAGCCATCTCTCTGTCCTAAATATAGATCCCTAACAGTGCCATTCTTCTGTTTTAACTGAATTTAGGCTAACTGAAATTGTTGCATTTTTTGTATTAGGAACACCATGCTAATGCTTGGTTGGTTTGCCTTTTGCACTCAGAGCTGCTTTAATCTTTTGTGGCATAGATTCAACAAGGTGCTGGAAATATTCCTTGGAGATTTTGCTCCATATTGACATGACAGCATCAGACAGTTACTGCAGATTTGTCAACGGAACATGATGTGAATCTCACATTCCAGCACATCCTAAAATGTGCTCTATTAGTTTGAGATCTGGTGACTGTGGAGACCATTTGAGTACAGTGAACTCACTGTCATATTCAAGGAGCAAGCTAGAAATGATTTGAATTTCAACATGGCACATTATTCTGCTGAAAGCAGGCTTCAGGAAGATGGTCAGAAACGATACTCGTGTAGGCTGTGATGGTACCAAAAAAGTATTTCCTCCTATTAATATGCCACCAACAACAGCCTAAATTGTTTATTCAAGGCAGGGTGGATCCATGCTTTTATATTTCTGTTTCTCTGACGTTCTGTTATCTTATTTTGGTGAGCCTCTCCGAATTGTAGCCTTGGTCTCCTGTTCTTAGCTGACAGGAGCTGCACCCAGTGCGGTTTTCTGCTGCTGTAGCTCGTCTGCTTGTAGGTTTGAAGTGTTCTGCATTCAGAGATGCTCTTCTGTATTATAAATTTGTTGTAATGACTTACGCCTGCTTTCCTTCAGCTTCAAGCAGCCTCTGCCATCAACAATGCATTTTCATCCAGAGATTTAGTGCTCACTGGATAATTTCTATTTTTTATATCATTCTCTGTAAACCCTAGAGAGCTGCGTGGGAAAATCCCAGTAGATCAGCAGTTTCTGAAATAATCAGACAAGCCTGTCTGACATCAACAACAATGCCCCGTTCAAATTTGCTAAAATCGCGTTTCTTTCCCAATTTTGATGCTCGGATTGAACTTCAGCAGATCATATTGACTTCGATTAACCTATGTGTCTCGATTGGCTGTTTAGATATGTGCATTAACAAGTAGTTTAACAGGTGTATCTAATAAAGTGACCCAGTGACCCAAGTTGTTTTGTCTCATCCTACAGTTCTTTGAATACTCTGTGAATGGTGAGATCTCTTACAACACAAGGGAACCTGCTGGATGCATCGCGGGTGACAGCATCAGTACCTACTTGACTGTCCAGCTGTGCAGAAAACGAGGGCAGCCTGTACCTTCAGACCAGAAATTTGTCTTCAAAAAGGTACCGTAAGATGTAAAGTATTTTAGTCTAGTGAGTTTCTGTGTTTATCCCTATCTAAGTCCACATTTTAACTAATAGTGTTAAAACGGAAATTAATGTGGTAGCCCTGAAGTTGCAGCATGTCATTAATTTTTGAGTTGCTGTCTGGAAGAGAAGATGTGGAATATAAAATCAAAGTCTAAAATATAGTTCTTTGTTGAATTTTCTGTTACATTTTGTTGATTTCAGATTTCTACTTATTTTCCTTTTTGAACTGCCACTAATGTTTTAAAAGATGAGCACCCAACACTGAATTAAATGATTGACTCTATAGTTCCTCACTCTTACAGTGACCTTTTAACCAGCCACTTAGTTTCTCTTGTTCCATCAACTATATCTATTATCCCTTCAGAGAGAAAGTAGTACACACTGTACAACTCAAATTCTGAAAGTGCCCTAGGCTTTTAACAATACATGTCATTTTTTCTGTTTTTAAAACACACTGAATTCAAATTTATGTTTATGTTTGTTTCAGATGATAACTATATATCTATATCTATATCTATAGATAGAGATAGATCGATAGATAGATATTAGGGGTGCAACGATACACAAAATTCACGGTTCGGTTCGATACTTTGGTGTCACGGTTCGATATTTTTTCGATACAAAAAAA